>NC_136508.1:66827974-66850474 GCF_053919585.1 Euprymna scolopes
TTTTTTTTAAACACGATACAAATATCTTAGTGATCCCTGAAGATTGCACCTTCTTTATGATGTACGGACCCACCCTGAAACCCATGGCTCAAATTTCTTGTAATGCAGAGCAACCCTCTTTTTTCTTAGTAGGAAAAGAAGCATGTTTTCAACACCCGAAGAAGGTCGCAGGTTGCAGCGACCGAAATGTTATGTTAATAACACGCAAGATGTGAGTAATAGTCCGATTAATCAACATAACACAAGCTTTGATATTCTTATTCGACAAATGTGGTGAAAATTATAGTGTGTATGATTAGCGCGGATGTTATTTCCTTAAGAAAAGAAAGAGAAAAAGTCTTAAACTCGAAACCTGACCGACACGAGAATAAAAACGTGTTTTATACAAATTGAAACGCGGTCGGGTTTGACAATATAAAAAAGCATTTCTTCAGTTGGTGACGATTTCTTTTTGTTGGCTCAACGTCGGTACGGTGTACTTTGCAATCTGGTGTCAGTTGCAGAAAGCTTGTTTGCGATAACGTCGGAAAGGGAACGTGTTTCGACGCGGTGAACTTGGCGATCTGAAAATCGTTTTCTTTCTGTTTTCTTTGACTCAAACATTCAACGATTAGAACAAGAACAAATAAAGTGTGATTTGAAAATGAAAACTAATTCCACAAACATATTTCCTAGCACGCTCACGTCGGCACCAAAAGACGACACAAAGAGACCGCTTAAATGCATAAGCATTTATTCATAGTTTATCTTCACAAACAGAAAACGAAACTAAAAGCAAAAGAAGTAATTAATACGCCATCTTCTACGAATATGAGAATCAAACACGCTCTAAAATAGAGTATTTTTGTCGCATCTTGGGAGGAGTTGTTCAGACTATCCTTTTTTGTCTTAAGAGTGTTCGAAACCGACTTCAATATTTTGTAGGCGATGCTCTTCTTTGCAGTCACTTTTTTAAAAAATTTTTTACACAGTGGTCACCACTTATCAAGGCCCGGAAGCCACTCAGGGATAAGAGTTATTGCAAGTTCATTACGTTAGTGTGGAGATTTGATGAAGTGTTTACTTAAGGGGGCGGTTCATTAAGAATTTGTTAACGTTGGACTTGAAGACATCCAAGTTGTAGTCAGGTGGGAAGCAGGCAGACGGAACAGAAGAGACTTTGCGAGTCTATCTCAGCTCTGTAATTATTTTCATGACAGGTGCCCAACTGAGCTTCAATCTATGATCACTGGAAACTTATTGAAGGCACCTCATAAGTATGTTTGCTCGCAGGCTTCACCTTCTCATTTTATGATGCGATTCTCCTAGGTATTACCTCCACTTTTTCTGTGTCGGTAGTATGGTATATGTCAATACCTTATGATACCATCCTTTTATAATAATCTTTTCCGTTTTTTGGGTGGGTGGGTAATGTACTAGCCAGTCTTTTGCCATATAATCGTCTCAAACATTAACTCCTCTTTTTGTAGAAGTGAGTATTCGTCATGAGACCATCCTTTTATTTTATTTTAGAGGGTTAGTTTAGTATATAATTATTCACCATGATATCTTCATAAGCTATTAAAATATGCAACCGAATATCTTATGTATTTGCTAGTATTATACTAACTGTGAGTCAATCAACGTTTTTCGTTGATCATCATCCGATCCCAGGCAACGTGGGGTCTCCTTGCTAGTATACCTACAAAGTTGAGTTTTTCATTGATCTGACATTGATATTAAAATCCCACTTCTCCCATTTAAAAATTATTAAAACGAACTTCTAAATATACCCAGGGATCTTGAACTGTTGGTGCAAGATATGAAGAATATGGTGGGTGACGCATAGTTTCCCCAGATGCATTTTTCCATGTCCCTCGTTCTGTTTGAATCTAGTGTTTTCATGATAAATGCTGATTCCTCTTCTGTCTGTTAATAATGGAGGATTCTAATGGTGAATGCTCCGACGAACTACAAGGACTTGTACCCCTCGACGTGAACACCCCCGACAAACCCGACAAGCAGAAAAATCCCACCCCTACACAGTAGAGATCCCTAGATGTAAGAAACCCTTCTACTCCAATAGTTTCTTCTCCAGAACTGCTAGATTTTGGAACTCCCTTCCGGGATTCTGGTTTCTCAACTGTACTGACATGCAGAAGTTCAAGTTTAATGTGAACAGACATCTTGCTGCTCAACTCCTTACATAGCATCCTTGCAACTTATGTCGCCGATAGAAGCCCCCTAAATCAAAGTGACACTGTGCCTTGTTTGGGATGAAAATGGAATTAAAAAAAAAAAAAAAGGATGGGCCAAGATTTCTTAACCAAACTCTCCTAGGAGCTCTTTGGTCAGTAGTACTGGGTGAGGATGAGCATCATCATGATGGAAGATGACTCCCTTTCTGTTGTCTGAAGAAGGTCGTTTTCAGGTCAACATGGATAAGAATATTTGCAGAAAATTTCATATCTTGCACCAACAGTTAAGATCCCTGAGTATATTTTAATTTTTGAATGGGAGAAGTAGGCTTTAATAATCTGGAAAAGAAGTTATAAAATAATTATGGTAATATGTTTAAGTAAGAACAATATACATAAAATAAATGATAATAGTTTAAACGGTCTCTTTTACAGACCGTCCAAACTTTTGCACCGGTCTGATATTATCTAATGAAATGCTCGCAGTTTTAATATTTATAGCCATCGCCGCCGTCTTTTTTCCCACCAACACCGCCAAAACAAAGAACACATTCGGTGTATTGTCTGCTGCAAATAAAACGCCGGACGGTACAGAGAAATACGGTCGTTCCAGACTCACAGGTCAACAATTACAACGTTTACAACAAATTGGCAGGAGGAAAGCAAAAAATAGACTCATCAAATTCGAGAAAGATTGGTCGTCCACTGGTTTTATTGGATGACGTCATCGCAAAAAAACAAAAAAACAAAACAAAAACAAAACAAAACAAAAAACAAACCAAACAAAAACAAAAACAAAAAACAAAAAACCCAACAAAAACAAAAAGCAAAACAAAACAAAAAACAAAGCAAAACAAAAAACAAAAACGAAACACAAACAAACAAACAAACAAACAAACAAACAAACAAACAGACAAAAAAGGTTCGCCGCCATCTTTGAAAGCCTCGAATGACGACACTGCACGTTCAATTGATTCTGATTAGTCGGCGTTTATCAATTCGTCGAAATCGAGTCTCAAGTTGATTACGTAATCGTAAACTATTTCTATTTCTTTTCCTTCTTTGGGAAGGGTTAGTGAGGAATAGGCTCTTGACGAGCGACCAATTTTATGCGTGTGTAACGATCAGCCGGTGGCTGCGTATTTTCGGTTTAGTTTAGACCAGGGTAGCGGAGAGCGATGACGGTGCGGGATTTGAAGGACATATTTAAATGATACGTACAGTCTATTTTATTTCTTGCTCCTATGCAATTTATACTGCGTTATTTTTGTCTTTTTCCGCAAACCCAACCCCAACGCTTGGAGCACATATACTTCCTCTCTCGACTTTTATACGTTGACCCTATCAAAAAGATTCGTATTTTTGAACAAGCTAACATGTTTTAGTTTTACTCGTGTTCACTCCAAACACTTAAACTTAAGGAGTTACTATTTGAGACCATGTCTAGAGAGGACTATTTAAGGCCGTGGTTCTCAACCACCATGCTGCGGCATATTAGCATGCTGCGGAATGACTGCTAATGTGTCACGAAGAGATAATAGCTAGAAGCCATTTAATTTCGTTTTGTTTAATAAAGGGATTTAATTTCTTAATTATGATGACAACGCCCAATTCAAAATCGCCGAATTTCTGGAATCCAAACTCTTCGCACATACTAACTGGTAAGCTTCTACAATCATTAAAACTAGCGGGACCTGTGGAAATTCCACAGGGGACTAATTCATATGTGATATATTGATGTTGGCATTCTGTAGATGTTCAGTGTAAATGGGGACGCTCTGATATTATTGTAGCTTTTTTCGTTAAAACTGCAAAAACAGACTAGTTAATATATAAGCTAGCACGAACGCCCGGCAAAGCCCAGTCGTAAAGATCGCTTAAATATGATATTTTAATTCTTGCAAATTTCGTATATATTATTATAGAGGTAATTTTCTTTCGATTTTCATACACAGGCGGCAAAAAGAAAGTCCGCACTTGTAATTTTTTCAAAAACTGCAAATTTAAGCTAAACTGTTTAAACAAACTATACTTCATTTGATTGGTCTTTTATTCTTCTATAATTTTACCTGTTCATATTTGACTTTTAATTGAAATATTCTAGTGTTCACGTCAATGTAAAAAGATAACTTCAAATTGAGGAGGCAAAAAGAAAGCCCGCACATTGGAAAATTGTTATTTAAATGTAACTTTAGGACATTAATACAACACAAATACAACAGGAACACAATGAACTAGTTAATATTTAGTAGCGTCGCCCTTCTGCAATTTGACAGCCTGCAATCTTTTGTAAATTCCTTGAATTAGACTGCAGTAATACTCCGGGGAAAAGGCATACAACTTTTCTTTAATTTTTGTCCAAAATTCTTCCAAATTTGAAATTTTATTATTGCGTAGCTGTTGCTTGATGTAATGTCATATGTTTTCGATAGGATTGAGGTCTGGAGATTGTGCAGGCCAATCCAAACACGGAATATCATCCTCTCCCAGGAACCTCTTGACATTGCCAGCTGTGTGAATGGGAGCATTATATTGCATGAAGATGGGATTATCATCCAAATTCCGACCAAAGTAGGGTAGAAAATGCTCAGTCAACATATGAATGTACTTGGTCGAATTAATTCGACCTTGCAAGCGAACTAGAGGCCCTGGACCATTGGCACTAATAATGCCCCACACCCAAACTGAACCTCCACCACCTTGCAGCGTTGAAACTGAGCACCTAGGATTAAATTCTTCGTCTTTCCTCCGACGCACGTACTGCCTACCATCACTGCCTAGCCTATTGAACTTGCTTTCGTCACTAAAAGGCACTTTTGACCAATATGAAGAGTCATGATCCTCATTGAATCTGACGAAGTCCAGACGGCGCTTTCTGTTCGGTACAGAAATCATTGGCTTGCGTCTTGCAACATATCTTTGCAAATTAAAATTTTTTTTTTTTTTTTTTTTTTTACATTTTCACCCCAAACAAGGCACATTGCCACTTTGGTGTAGGGGGCTACTATCAGGGGAAACATCTACTGGGGTACTATGTAGGGATTAGGGCAGCGAGATGTTGGTTCACGTTGCACTTGAACTTATGCATGTCAGTACAGTTGGGGAAGCAGTGACCCGGAATGGAATTCCAAAGTCTAGCAGTTCTGGGGAAGAAACTACTGGAGTAGAAGGATCTTTTACATCTAGGGATCTCTACAGTGTGGGGGTGGGATTTTGCAGCTTGTCGGGTCTGTCGAAGGTGTTCACGTCGTGGGGGCACAAGTGCTTGCAGTTCTTCAGAGCATTCACCATTATAGTACTTGTAGAACAGGCAGAGGGATGCAACGTTTCGACGATTGGACAGAGGCTGAAGTTTTGATGCCAGTTTAGGGCCTATCAGATTTGCGACTCTCTTTTGAACCCTGTCAAGGAGCGAGAGACTAGTAGCCGATGCACCGGCCCAAATATGACAGCAATACTCCATACATGGGCGAATAGTGGCCTTATAGAGGTACAGGATACTTTCGGGTGTTAAAAGTTTTCTAGCACGGTAAATTCCTTTAATCTGTTCTTGACAGTAGAAAGAGATCACTTTTTAACAAGATTGCACTATTGTTGGATTTGGGGAGCCGTTTGAAATTCGTTTCTTAGGCTGCGGATCTTGATAGCGTTGTCTTATATTGTTAGAAGTAACTCTAGTACGACCAGATTTAAGGTCATCACGAACACTGCCGGTGTTTAGTGCTTTAGTGCTTTTATGCAGTCTTTTGTATCGTTTTCTCGTCACATTCCAATCTGCGGCCGATTGGATGAACCACAAAGGTGGAGATTAATGAGATCCTCAGATCACTCAGAGAAAGTCGTGGCATATGGACTAAATATTACGTTGTATAACCTGGAACAACAACAATTACGATTAGAGATGCTTTATTGCCTGTTGGTGAATATTTTATACTGATTTAGGGGGATAATTTAAGCTGGTTTTAAGCGAATTTGTTGCTGCAGACTTTCTTTTTGCCTCTTCAATTTGAAGTTATTTTTTAAAATTAATGTGAGCACCAGAATATTTAAATTAAAAGTAGAATATGAACAGGTAAAATTATAGAGGAATAAAAGGCGAATCAAATGATGTATACGTTGTTTAAGCATTTACATTCAATTTAGCTTAATTTTGCAGTTTTTGAAAAAAATACAAGTGCGGACTTTCATTTTGCCGGCACTGTATATTATAAAATTGCGATTACAAAAATCGCAAAAATATATCCATATGATTTGAGTGCATTAGGCTTGAATCGAAACCGAAATAAAAACTTATATATATATATATATATATATATATATATATATATATATATATATACCTTGAGTTCTTTCAGCCAAAATCGAGACCGAAACCAAAACTTATGAAGAATTTTTGATAAAATTATTTATATAAAAATATAGATGACTTAAGTACCATCAGTTATAGTCAATACCGAAACCAAAACTTCTGAAGAATTCTTGGTAAAATTATTTATGAAAAGAAATGGAAGTACATAACAATTAAACAACCCGGATGCAAGCGTGACACAGAAAATAACACACGCGCTATCGTATTAATATATAGATGAAATCGTCGACTTATCAAAGATGAGATACATACAACAAACTAATTTAGATGTCGCTGAATGTCAAAGATGATTTTACCAATTTAAAAATGAAATCTTAAAAAAAACGTAGCGTGGCTATGTGGTTAACACGTACTAAATGCCTGAGTGTGCCGAGTTCGAATCCAGTTCGTTCCTCAGAAACACTTTCATTAAACCTCCTAAAGAGGAGGCAAATAAAATAACGCCACAATGAGAAGTCTGTCTTTATAAAAATGAATAGGTCTACTAGGCATTCAGACAGATTAAAATGATGTAACAGTTACAAATAAAGCCCTATTTTCTCTTGTGAATCCATGCCCCCCCCCCACTGAGTGATTCGGTCACACACTTACCAATCATCTGGCAGGACAAATTGATTCATCCGTCTCCTAAGGAACTTCTTTGGCCGCTTTTGGGAACTGAGGTCAGCTATCAAAGAGAACTTTACCAGCAGCGAATCCAAACATCCCTCTCCCTTCTCTCTAATCCCGGACACAGTCCAACTGTAATATGCGATTTGATCGACCGTGAATCAGAACGTAACATGTGTAAAATTTACTGTCCACATAGCTTGACCCACTGTCATCAACTTGGTAAAAACATACGTCAAATCGAGAATCTCCAGGGATGAAATACTTGGTAAGAATTCAGTTGTACATGACACTCTTTTGGAGGTGGAAGATTCAATCATCAATGCGGGCGATACTCATAAGACAATCGCGAATTACTAAGTACTTCATGGCTAACGGAACAATAGCATGCAACTCCTTTTGGATTAAATAAAGGGTTCCGTTCGAAATTTTGTGCAGGTTCTGAGTTCGACAGGATACACCTAAAAAAGGTCAGAGGTTACATCGCTACACTTTGTCCTCACTTGAGCATCGAAGCTTGTGAGGAGACCTGATTCTAGCATAGGGCATCATCAACAGGAACGTAGATCGACTTTTAAAGGAGTTTTTCATCCCAACATCTAATCACAGTATTCGTAAAGACCAGTAAAAGATGTGTAGCAATCATACATAAAGGCCTATTTTCTTGTGTGAATCAATGCTCCTCACCGAGTGATTCGGCCTCACACTGACCTATCAGCTGGTAGGGCGCATTGATTCATCTTTCCCTTAAGGAACTTCTTTAGTCCCTTTTGCGAACTGCAGCCAGCTAGTAGAGAGAACGTAACCAGCAGGGAATCCAGACACCTATCTCTTTTCTCTCTTATCCATGTGCACGCGACATTGCAGCATCGACGATTTTCACGGAAACAACTGCAGCCCACACTGGACTCCACAGAGAACGGCTGCCTGACCGACAGTCCAAAAGAACATTCTATTCCTTCTTTATCAACGCCGACTCAGTCCAACTGTTAACATTCCGCTGCTCAAATAAACCCTTCCGTTTTTTCTTCTTAAAAGAGGTCTGTTATTCATTCCGTGTTCGAAAACTACTAATTAATTTATTAGGGGTACAAAGCAACAACCAACCACCTAAAATAGTATCTGTTTTATCCTAAGTCAAATACCTGTACAGTATAACCAGCACTCCTTTATCCCCAGGCAAGAAGTACATCTATCGTCTGAAGTCCCAGACGAGACACTTATTTTCTTCAACATATATATATTTATATAGTTCCTGATTTCAAAAAAAGAAAAACTAAAAGGTAACTATCTCTATATATTTTTAAATCAAATTTATTATGTAAATTCAAAAAATATATTTTTTTTCTACTCATTTCTATCTATAACCTATATTAATTTTCTTATAAATTTTAAATCCAAACCTTTTATTTCAATTTTTTCAGATTCATCTGCCTTACTTTTAATGCTAGGTTTATTTATGGTGTCTTTTAAATTCAATAAAAATCCTCCTAAATTGTGCTTACCAAAAAAAACTATATATAATTGTTCTACATAACTTCATGTATACCACAAATAAAAAGCACGGATTTCCGAAACGATCGTACAGATAATTGACTTTGTTGTTGTTCCTTCTTATGAAACTGATTTTTAATTTAATTAAAATTTGATTTTTAAATTAAAAATTTTTTTTTTAAATTTTTAAATTGAAAATCACTTTACTTAATATATATATATATATATATATATATATATATATATATATATATATATATATATATATAGTCAATCGATATAAAAAGGGAAACATTCAATATTTTCCTAAAAGCAATAAGCTAACATTATTAATATGAACACAATTAAAGTTAGTTATTGCAGCCCAGACGCCACACAATTAATAATAAACTAGCAGAGAGACGCGATGTTGCCCGAGATTGAATTAGAATCAATGAATGTTCCACACTTTCAATACTTTTATTGTCATTGGAATCGGTGAAATCATTCAAATTGATTGCCTAATCTAGTCGGAGACCCACCACGGTGCATCGAAAGGAAGCTTCTATGTATGCCTCCCGGCAATGACTTAGTTCACAATGCTTTGTAATCTACATTTCACTGTAGAGAACTTACGATTGATTGTATGAAATTATTTTTATATATGATGGTTTGAATTAAAGTTTAAAATGCAAAAGTTAAGTATTATGGTTCAATTGTGCTCTAAAACGAAACATTCATTTCGAACGTGCCCTCATAATATCAAAGAACCTTCTGTTGATTTTATATGCTGGGCCTTTCTGCTTGTGTGGTGATAAATCTTCTTAAATACTTTTATGAAATGAAGTTAGACTGTATCAGAGTGTTAACTTTGGTAAAAAAAAAATTGGAGTGTTCCTTCTTTAATCAGGTTTTTTTGATTATCGATTTTGATACTTATCGGGAGCATTCCGAGACAAAACCTATCTAAGAACATTCCCAGACACAAAATGTACATTTCTGTAAAATGAAAACAAAATCGGCCCAGCCGTTTCAGAGTCCATAGGGAACAAAACACACACGCGCACACACACGCACACACATAGACAAAGTGCCTTTTATAAATAAGCAGACAATAAAATGATCTCTACTACTATATAAAAGAAACTTTGTGCGTTTGTGTTTGTGTGTATGTGTTTGTGTGGTTGTGTTCGTGTGTTTGTGTGTGTGTATGTTTGTGTTTGTGTGCTTGTGTGTTTGTGTACTTGTGTGTTTGTGTGTGTGTTTGTGTTCGTGTGTTTGTGTGTGTGTTTGTGTTTGTGTGCTTGTGTGTTTGTGTGTTTGCGTGTTTGTGTGTGTGTTTGTGTTCGTGTGTTAGTGTGTTTGTGTATTTGCGTGTGTGTGTTTGTGTTTGTGTTCGTGTGTTTGAGTGTGTGTTTGTGCGTGTTTGTGTTTGTGTGCTTGTGTTTGTGTGTTTGTGTGCTTGTGTGTTCGTGTGTGTGTTTGTGTTCGGGTGTTTGTGTTCGTGTTTGTGTGTTTGTGTGTTTGTGTGTGTGTGTGTTTGTGTTTGTGTGTTTGTGTTCGTGTGTTTGTGCGTGTTTGTGTTTGTGTTTGTGTGTTTGTGTGTGTGTGTGTGTGTGTTTGTGTTTGTGTTTGTATGTGTGTGTGTGTGTGAGTTCGTTCCCTATGGACTCGAAAACGGACGGGCCGATTTTTATGAAATTTCGCACGAAGGCACTTTATACGCCTGGAAGTGTTCTCAGATAGGTTTTGCATCGGAATGTCTTTGATAAGTTTCGATAATCGAAATAATCCGATGCAAAAAGTAACAGGCGATTTTGAGCAAAGTTAACGCCTTACACAGCCTAGCATCACAAGTGCAAAGGCCTGACATATAAAATCAAGATTAGGTTCTTCGATATGATTTGGGCGCGTTCGAAATGAATGTTTCTGTTTAGAGAACAAAGTATGATACTTGGCTTTTTCAAATTAAACTTTAATTCAAGCCATCATATATGAAAAATAATTTTATAAAATCAACACTAAGTTCTCTACAGTGCAATGTAAACTACAATGTTTTCTTAACTAAGTTACAGCGAGATCCACGTGAGCTTGATCTCGCTGCACCACGATGGGTTCCCTCTAGAGCAACTAATCAATCGATTTAATTTAAAAATGGATGATTTAACCGATTTCGATGATAATAAAAATATAGACGGTATCGGAATTTTCACGTAGCACTTCATCCCCTCTTTGCTCTCTTTGAAAAAAACTCAATAAATAAATACAGCCCACATTATGCAACCTCACGCGCAGTAACTCTATTTCAAAATTCATAATGGTAATTAGTTTGAAAATGAATCCTGCACATATAAATATATAAACATATACATATACCTTATATATATATATCTATATAATAAAGCTGATGACTGTGTCTGCGTGCGCACGCGCGCGTCTGTACACGAATAGGCTCCAATATAGTTTACTATTGTACTAAACTGACCACATACAATGATGGAAGAGGTATTAATAAGCAAAAATGGCTGTGTTACATTTTGAACAGTGATGGTCTATTAAAATTGTGGGGTCTGCGTTCGCGCTTGGCCTCCATAAAATGGAAATATGCCGCAAACTTTAACAAACACTTTTGACATCTGTCCGCGTAAGTAGACTTTGATATTTATGTTTCAGTTTGAAGAAATATGGTATAATAAAATCATGCGGTCCGCGTTCGCGGCTGACCGCCATAGAATGGAAATATATCACAAAGTTTAACAAGTTTAAAAAAATTTTTTTTTTAAATATAGATCCACATGAGAATATTGTGATGAACGTGTTTCAGTTTGAACAGATGTGGTATAATAGAATAATGGGGGTCTATCTAGTTTCCATAGAATGGTTTTTAATTTATTTTACTAAAATATAGTTTAAGAAAAATAACGTTTTTGAGTAATGCTGAAACCAATTTAAGTGACCGAAATAGGATTTGACTAATATTTAAATAATCTATTGTATAAAAGGCAAAATGTGTGTGTGCGTGTGTGTATGCGTGTGTATGTGTGTGTGTGCGCGCGCACGCACGTGTGCATGATTGTGTGTGTGAGAGTGTGTCTATGATTGCGTGTGTGTACGCGCGCACGCGCGCGCGTGTGTGTTTGTATGTCTCGCAAACAGTTTCGACAGACGCGTCAGAACGTGACAAAATCGGTATCGTTTAAAAGTTCAGTCTCTTAAAATATCGAAAAATTGGCCAAAAAAACATTAATTCATTCACCCTCAACTGGACAGTTTTCAATAAGGAGGATCGGTTTTTTCGTCGACATTTTCGCAAGTCATCGTCTCCTTTCGATTGACTACCCTTAATTCCAACGCACGCGACTTCCGGTTTCACGATGGATATATCAGCTGATATGTTATGTTTTACACCTTTTCCTCCTTCGCGTGACGAGTTTTAGCCTGCTTGCCTACTACCACTTTTTGTTTTAACACCTCTCTCCACCCTACTGTTGTTTTGACCCCCCCGCTACTTCTACTTTTTTAACCCTCATCCCCCTTACTAGACCCCTCTACACACCCGGGCAACGCCGAATACCCCCGCTAGCATATATATATATATATATATATATATATATTAGTAGTAAGTTATAAAATATAGTAGTAAGTTATAAAATATATATGGCGATTAAGCTACACAGAATATTTCGCGTTTCATCCACGCTAGGATTCATAAGCCTGATGAATCCTAGTGGATGAAACGCGGAATATTCTGTGTTGCTTAATCGCCATATATATTTTATAACTTACTACCTAGCTCTACCTACGTATTGAGCACTGTTGAAGTAAATACTTAAAGTTTACGAATAAATTTATACTTCCGTATATTAATTTATGTGATTAAATGAAGTAGTATATATATATATATATATATATATATATATATATATATATATTATGTGTGTGTGTGTGTGTGTGTCTGTGTATGTGCAAACACACACCCAAATCTCAATATCTTGAATATCAAATTTCGAGTCTGTAGACATAAAATTGACAAAGTTATTGCGTAGGAAATGTACACACACACACACACACACACACACACACACACACACACACACACACACACACACACACAGACGCTTTCACTTTTATAGATATACTAGCATTTCGGCCCGGCGTTGCCCGGGTGTTTGGAGATGTATGCTGAGCAAAAAAGAATAAAAAAGGTCAATTTTTAAAAATTTGACTCCTTAACATTTATTGTTTTGGGCTCAAATCAAGTTATTAAGTTAGATCCATGTCCAAGGAAACTATATCTAAAATTTCAAGTGTTCAGACCCAAAAGTTAGTTGCGTTATCTCTCAAACAATATGGCGCGTGGCTTTTTCTTCGATGAATCGTCCGATAATATTTGATTTTCTTAAATAAAAAAACTACTTGATCGATTTACGTGATTTTTTGAATATGACATTTTCATGCAGTGACAGGTGTGTACATTATAAAGATTTTTTTCAGATTTTTATTGTATAAAATATTTATTGTGGCCCATTTATAGACTTGCAACAAAAAAGTTTTAGTAGAAAGGTAGGCTTGAACCCCGAACCTTCGACGCGGAGGTGGAAAGGAAATGGAAAAAAACCTGCGACCTAACCATCTGGACAACGGGAACAGATGAATTGATGAATGTGCTAAGTTGACGTTTGTAAAGCGAAATAACAGGTGCGAGAACGTTAAGTCGCGTGATATTTGACCTAGTTTTGCATTAGAAGCCAGCTTCTGTTTTCCCCGCTACGTGGCGATCAAAAAATATCTCGAAAATAGCTTGTAAAGTTGGGTAAATTAAAGATAGCTGCGACCAGAGTTCCTTTGTGGTAGATATTATTATTTAGACAGCATATAACAAGTTTTAAGAAGGAGCGAGCCAATCGAGAATCACAGCCAGAAAGCCTTTTGTAGACATACATAAAAACGAACATATATACATACATACATACATACATACATACACACATTTTCGCTTTTATATATATAGACTAGCATTTCAGCCCGGCGTTGCCCGAGTGTTTGGATGTGTATGTTGAGCAAAAAAAAAAAAAAAAAGTGGTAGTAGGAAGGCAGACTCGAACCCGTACCGCAAAGGAGGAAAAGAATGGGAAAACAAACCTGATGTCTTTGTGGTTCACGACCACCGCCAAACCTGAGGTGAATTACGTTTACACTAAGGCTACACAATCGAAAAGAGAGGATATCTTCAAAAAATTTCGGCGAAAAAAGTAGAGTTTGGTAGAGTTCTCAAAGGTCAAATCGATTTCTGGCCGAAAACCGATTACAAAGATTTTCCCAAATCTCAGTGCCATGTATATCAAATTTCGAGTCTGTAGACTAAAAATTAACAGAGTTATTGCGTTAGAAAATGTACACACACACACACAGACACGTTCACTTTTATATATATACTAGCATGGGTGCCCGGCGTTGCGCGGGTGTTTGGAGATGTTATGCTGAGCAAAAAAAAGAAAAAAAAAGAAAAAAGAAGGTCAGTTTTTTAAACTTTGACCTCTATTATAACCCCTTAACATTTATTGTTTTGGGCTCAAATCAAGTTATTAAGTTAGATCCATGTCCAAGGAACCTATATCTCAAATTTCAAGTGCTTAGACCCAAAACTTTCAGAAGAGTTTTGTAGAGTTCTCAAAGGTCAAATTGTTGGACTTTCAGCCCTTAACAGCCAAATTTCTGGCCGAAACCCGATCGTATGAATTTTCCCAAATCTCAATACCCTGTATATTAAATTTCGAGTCTGTAGACTAAGAATTGACAAAGTTATTGCGTAGGGAAATGTACAAACACACACACACACACACACACACACACACACACACACACACACACACTCAGACACGTTAACTTTTATAGATATATAGATTTATAGAAAAGTCTTCGTAAGAAAATATAATTTTAATAAAACAATTATGTAATCAAAAGCAACATTAATTTTTTATAAAATAAATAGCTTGTTTTTTTTTTTCGAAGAAATAAATAATTTTAATGAAACATTTTTCGAATTAAAGCAACTTTGGAAGATCAACAACAAATTTATAATTTATATGAAACATTTTTTTCAAATTAAAGCAACATTGAATTTTTTTTCGAAACATTTTTGGAATTGAAGTAACAAATAAATAATTTACTGAAACACTTATCGTCCCCTGTTCTGTGCCCCCCCCCAAAACGCCACCTGGCGACAGTTTAGTGGAACAGGAACACACAGAAAAACATGGCGCCCGGACGTATGATGCAGAAGTGCCGAAAAAATATCGAAAATAAACATATTTATGCTTAAAAAATTATGATACATTCTTAAAACTAAGTAAACATATTTATATAAAAGAAAAACAATTTACGGATATTATGCATTCATTAATTACTGTGAAAATGAGTCTGTAAATAAATATATTTAAAAAAAAATATGTAGATAAACATACTTATGTGGGAAAAAATATGTGCGATATATTCATAAAAGTAAATAACCATATTTAGTTAAAAAAAACACAGTTTCTTATTTAATTCCTCTGCAAGTATCATCGCGTTTTCCTTTTTTTTTGTAGTTTTAAAGTTTACAGTTTTTGTTATCAATGTTATAAACTTTGTTACATTAAATGAAGTCGTTGAAAAAAAACTGTTGCGAAAAAAGTAGTGACTATTTCTTTTACTACAATTCCTGGAATGTTTTATTCAATAGAAATTACAATTCTCCTGCAATTATCGCAGAATTTTTCTCTTTTATTTATTTATTTGGAATGTTAAAACGTAAATTTGACCGAGAAGCAAAAAGGAACCTTCGTGTTTTTATTTTGTTGTTATTAATGTTTTCAAATTCGAATTAGCGTTTGTTTCTCGTAAGCATGAATGAATCCCAAACCATTAAAAATTGTTAAAATAATACATCATGTTAAAATAATACATTATGTTAAAATAATACATCATGTTAAAATAATACATCATGTTAAGATAATACATTATGTTAAAATAATACATTATGTTAAAATAATATATTATGTTAAAATAATACATTATGTTAAAATAATACATTATGAAAAAATAATACATTATGAAAAAATAATACATCATGTTAAAATAATACATCATGTTAAGATAATACATTATGTTAAAATAATACATCATGTTAAAATAATACATCGTGTTAAAATAATACATTATGTTAAAATAATACATTATGAAAAAATAATACATCATGTTAAAATAATACATACTGTTAAAATAATACATTATGTTAAAATAATACATTATGTTAAAATAATACATTATGTTAAAATAATACATCATGTTAAAATAATACATAATGTTAAAATAATACATTATGTTAAAATAATACATTATGTTAAAATAATACATTATGTTAAAATAATACATCATGTTAAAATAATACATCATGTTAAAATAATACATTATGTTAAAATAATACATTATGTTAAAATAATACATTATGTTAAAATAATACATTATGTTAAAATAATACATCATGTTAAAATAATACATTATGCCGATTTTGTTTACGTGAAAGTTTAATATTTTATCGACAATAATTCGATGAACAAAACAACAAAAACGAACAGAAAACGTTTTAACGAATGCTTGTAGTTGAAGGCCACCGAAAGAGAAATATTAAAAAAAACGTGCAGGGGAATAACGCATGAAAACATGTCGCGTCCGTTGTAGATCGGTTGATCTCAGGAAACATCGACTTCGAAAAAAAAAAAAATGTTAATATTGTAATATTTTTATATTAATTATATAAAAATACGTATGCATACGATTAAAAAATTACAGCAAAATTTCAAAACATTCGTTAGTTTTTTAGATTATCAAGTAGAAACACATGAACAATTACATATGTATTTATATAGATATACATGCACTAGTACATATATGTGTGTATGCACATATACATATACAAAGCTACGTGCCTATAAATACACACACTCGAACTATACCCTTAAGGAAACGCTTCTTTCCACTAAAATCAACTGACAGGAAGAAAACACCCTCTCTAACGTTTCCCCCAAACTATCCTTTTAACCCCCTTTCTTTAACGGAAATTTGATTTTTGTAATTAATTTAAATCCATAAAGACTTTAACTTTGCTTCACGCCAGTCATGGCATGTTTTCTTGCTCAAAATTTTAAAATGGTCTTGAACCTTTTTAATTTTTGTATTTTAATTCTTCTTGCCTGATAAGATCAAATATAATTGGAACGGTCTGCATATCAGAGAAAGATATGACTGTATTTACATAAATAATAATAATAATAATAATAATAATAATAATAATAATAATATATACGACGACATATATATAATATATATATATTATATATATATTATATATATTATATATATAATATATTATATATATTATATAGGTATATTATATATGTATTTTATATACACACACACACACACACACACACACACACACACACACACACACACACACATATATATATATATATATATATATATATATATATATATATATACAATATAACTCCTATAATTTAAACATCCGCTTAGTTCAAATTAGAGGATGCTGTTCAAGTTTCGTGATAAAAAAATGTGGTGCAGTTAACTTTTATTTTCTAAGAATTAAGAAATAGTAAATGAAATTAATTGCTATATGATTCTTCAAGTATATATTAAGTTGAGTTTACAATATATTGCAAGTAAGAATTGTTAAATATTATTACCAGGAACAAAAAAATTGAAAATAAATTAAATCTACTCTTACTTGTTAGGTATTTATTACCTAAGTTATCATCTACAGAAATCATAAATTTATGTAAAATACAGTTTTTTAATTATTCATTGAATGAGTCTCATTGCAGTTTCTATTTTCATCGATTGAGCTCTCGGGCGCTGCCATTGTATTCCGTAAGCGATCACGAAAATCTACAATTTCTTGGTTCTGTAGCTTCTTTATGATTATATCTCTTCGGAGTGACATTGCTTGCAAAACATAGTTGTCACTAAAGTAAGGACTTTTTTTCTAGAAATTTTATAACCGTCTCTATAGACTTTTCTGCATCATCCCATTATATTGCTTCATCAGAGCGTTCTTGGTTATTTACATTAGGGTCAAGAGAATAGGAGCTGTCCCTATTTTCATCACCATTACTGCTTTCAGGATATTGATCAGTAGTTTCCTCATCGTGTTTCACTCACATTTACACATCATTTGCATTAAGTGATTTAAGAACAGCGTGGTTGATCGGTAACCGTTTGGTTTCAAGAATTTTTTTCTAGACCAGATATATTCTCTGATTCTTTCAGTTCAGAAGCCTTTGTCGCTGGGCATAATTTACCCCATGCTTTTGTTAATGTGCTTGCTCGAACTTGATTCCATGCAGTTGCGAGAGAAAATATGGCATATTTGATAGTAAAATGGCGCTGAAAATCGCTTATACTCACGGTACTATTTATCATATTCATCATGAAATCATTTCTGTAGAAACATTTTAAGTTCCAAATAATCCATTGATCCATAGGTTGGATGATAGAAGTCACATTAGGTAATAAGTAGCACACAAAAATATTCCTGTAAGATGGCACTTGTTCTGACTCAGGACGATATGCTCTACAATTGTCCAACAGAAGCAAGCACTTTGAATCAGGTTTACCTAATTCAAGAAAACGTCCCCCGGACAACTGGCACAAATTCTTGCAAAAGCCATTTTTTAAACAACTGTTGATTCATCCATCCATTTCGTGAAGAATAATAGGATACTGGCAAAGGCGAAACTCCTTTCAATATGGCCGGGGACACTTTGATTTGCCGATGACAAGAAGCTTAAGTTTATGAGTTCCAGAAGAATTAGCGCATACCATCACTGTTAGTCTTTCTTTATTTAATTTGACTCCTTTTATTTTCTGCTCCTCGGATCCGGCTAATGTTTTTGTTTGAATTGAAAAAAAATTACTTGATCAAATTATGTAATTAAAAAAGAATTCATTTTTGTTCCGTGACTGGTACGTAGATCATACAGACTTTTCTGTATTTTTATTACTTTTAATTGTCGCCATAAATGCAATTCAGAACAAAAAAGAAACAAACAAAACCTCCACCCAAACAACAACAACAACAACAACAACAACAACAACAACAACAACAACAACAACAACATCAGCAGCAACAACAACAACAACAACAACAACAGCAAAAGCAACAACAGCAACAGCAACAACAACAACTACAGCAACAACAACAATAACAGCAATAGCAACAACAACAGCAACAACAGCAACAAAAACAACAACAACAACAACAAAAACAACAGCAACAGCAGCGACAACAACAACAACAACAACAGCAACCGCAACAACAACAGCAACAACAAAAACAGCAACAACAACAACAGCAACAACAACAACAGCAACAACAACAACAACAACAACAACAGCAACAACAACAACAGCTACAGCAACAGCAACAGCAATAACAACAACAATAACAACAGCAATAGCAACAACAGCAGCAACAACGGCAACAACAACAAAAACAACAGCAGGAACAACAACAACAACAGCAACAGCAGCAACAGCAACAACAGCAACAGCAACAACAACAATAGCAACAGCAACAACAACAGGCACAGCAACAACAACAAAAACAACAACAATAACAGCAACAGCAACAACAACAACAACAACAACAACAGTAACAACAGCAACAACAACAACAACAACAATAACAGCAACAGCAACAACAACAACAGCAACAGCAGCAACAGCAGCAACAGCAACAACAATAGCAGCAACAACAGCAGCAACAACAACAACAAAAACAACAAAAACAACAACAACAAAAACAACAACAACAACAACAAAAACAACAACAACAGCGACAGCAACAACAACAACAACAACAACAACAGTAACAACAGCAACAACAACAACAACAACAATAACAGCAACAGCAACAACAACAACAACAACAGCAACAGCAGCAACAGCAGCAACAGCAACAACAGCAACAACAATAGCAGCAACAACAGCAGCAACAACAACAACAAAAACAACAACAACAAAAACAACAACAACAAAAACAACAACAACAGCGACAGCAACAACAACAACAACAGCAACAACAGCAACAACAACAGCGACAGCAACAACAACAACAACAACAACAACAACAACAACAACAACAACAACAACAACAACAACAGCAACAACAACAACAACAACAACAACAACAACAACAATAACAACAACAGCAGCAACAACAACAACAGCAATAACAGCAACAGCGACAACAACAACAGCAATAGCAACAACAACAGCAACAACAACAACAACAACAACAACAGTTGTCCCTTTTTAAAATTCATCCAATAACATTTTTCATTCTTTCATTTTTTTTAAAGAATAATTATCGATCTTCCACTTTTTTGGTTTACTAAATATTGTTTTCATTTCGATTTTAACAGACCTACAGATGCTCTTCTCAGAGAGGCTTAAACCTGTGACTCCAGCTTTGTAGATTAAATTTCGGTGGACTTTAACGACAGACGTGCTTTAAAAACTTTCTTTTCATTTTTTCCATCAATTTATTTTCCATAAGCAACTAAACTTTCATGAAAATAATCGGTTAAATCTATTAATTTATTTTTAAATGGATGCTCACATAAATGCCCATAGTAAAACCAACCCTCCATACTTTTCCTTTTGTCTTTTGAAAACATCAAGGGTTTACAATTTTTGTTGTCTTTCTCTTAGTTAAAATGCCCCGCAGAACATCAGACTTAAGTCGTCGTACTCGCAGAGTACACGCATTGCGACATGTAGTTGTCAGTCAAACGAGCATAGAATGATTCCAACGACTATGCAAGTTCAATTTAAGAGATTGCACTTCCTAATTCGATTGGTATTTGCAATCACCATAAACAAAGCTCAGGGACAATTTTCAAAATTGTGTGGATTACATCTACACACTGATTGCTTCTCACATGGACAATTATATGTTGGGTGTCTTACAGTCGGTAAACCAGACAATCTCACCATTTGCACAGAAAATTGAACACTTAAAAATATTGTGTATCCACATATGGAGAGATAATGTATATAACATACATAACATATAAAATACATTTTCTCTTTTTGTTTTTCAATATAATCAAACTGAACCACAGCAACGCGTTGCCAGGTACAGCTAGTATATATACATGAGTATATATTAACGGATCCATCTATCTATCTATCTATCTATCTATCTATCTATCTATCTATCTATCATTTTCGCACTCTATATAAATATATATACATCATACATCTATATATATATAAATGTAATTCTTGGTTCCTTCAAAGTCTATAGAACCATATTTTTACATTACCAATTTAATTGAAATTTTCAGAAATTCTATTTTTAAAGTCAAGGAATGTTTGCATGTTATTAAAATAATTTAACATTGCGAATTATAAAAATATTAAATTAAATAAAAAATATTTTTCGTAACTGCGAGATTATCGCCATTTTATTTCCGCCAGAAATTAGCCTTTCACTTATTGAGATAAGTATTATTTGTATTAATTTTTTATGATACTCATGCAGAGAGTGATCCGTGCTGAAATAATGTTATTATTTAAAAAGTCATTCTTAACATGGGGAGGGGAGGATGTTTTGTGCCTATTCTGTACTTTAACCTAACAATTGAATAAAAAACATATCGTAAAACTTTAATTAAACGTGGAAATACGATTTAAAAAATAGCGCGGATCGCTCTCTGCATAAGCACCATTTTTATTCATTGCGGACTATTATTCTCATCTTTATTAGTTGTTGTTTCACGACTTTTCGGCCAACTATTCCTCTGGCCTTCATGAAAAGAAGTAAGTACGTGAGAAATTATTTTTTCCTTTTATAAATGTTCAGTAACTTTTTCCTTTTATTATTCTTAAAGAGAAAACTTTTCTTATTCATGCAAAGAGTTAAGTCTATGTAAATAAATAAATAAATAAATAAATGTTTGTACACGTGACAAATTATCAATAAATGGTTTAGTTACTTTTTTAAAAAAATTATTTATGAAAACAGTTAACGTAAATAATGTTTTTAAAAGTGCGAAAGGCGACGTAAGTGGCGTAGTTGTACAACTATCACTCCCATGCTTAATTTCTATACTTATGGGTTTTTGGATTTTTTTTTCACTGGATTATTATTGATTGGACACTAATTAAACAGATTATTAAAAAAAAAATTAAAAAGAAATTATTATTTCGACATTTGAAAGTGGTGCTCACTTTTTAGTTACAACGTTCTGATAAACCAGTCACCCATTTTGTAACCAATAAAAACGCGGTATATCAAAACCATAGAAAGTAAAAATAACATGAGCCTCTACCGCATTTGTAAGTCAGAAATGTATTTGTTTCTCAAAGAAAAAAAAATAGATTGAACATGACTTTTTTTATATTGTTTTTATGAAAATAAAGTTTCGAATTTTAAATTTTTTTTTTTACTTATTTAGTTAAAAGTCAGTTTGTGGGTGTTTTTTTTTTAATTGTTTTATGAAAGGTGAGTTTTTTTTTTTTTTTTTTTTCAACACTTTTGTTAAAAAATTTTTTTTTTAAAAGTATTATAAATTTCACTAACATGCTGGAGAAATGTTTAATAATTTGGTATTTTTTTTATATTAGGTCCACCTACACAATTTTCCTTTAAATGACGACATCTGTAGGTTTCCGAGTATGCTGAACACGCAAATCGCATTGAAATTTTGCGGAAATAAATAGTTATCACGATATAAAAAGTTGTATTATGCATTGTATTCTTTGTCGGCCATCTTTTTACGTGCACACGCGCCATAAACAAAT
>NC_136508.1:66855474-66897974 GCF_053919585.1 Euprymna scolopes
TCCACCATGATACCGCATTCGCCCTTTCGTGCTTGGGGACGTCCTACTTAGCACCCGATTTTTAACTTTGATCCCGGCCCGCAGGCCAAGAACAACAGAAAACCTTTTTTCTGTTTATTTAACAAGAAAATACAACTTTGTTATATATGGGCCGTGGAGATGCATGCATATTCGTTTAAACATTCATTTTTATCAATTCCCTATTAGGTTTTTTTTCGGTTTTCTTATGGGATGATCATCTTTAGTTAACTATTACGCTTAATATTCTACATGATTTATACTTGCATAATATCTGCGTAAAAAGGTTATAGTAAAAACACACCTCTTTCTATATATATATTTTGTATGCATATATACATTTGCTTAAAAAATTTGCCTACTAAACTCCTCTATCAGTTTTTAGTCTACAGACATGAAACTTAACATAAAAGGCATTCGAACCCATGCGAAACTTTATATTTGGGGTTTAGCCGGGGAAAATCAGTCCAAAAGTATGAAAATTAAATTTGCCAGGTGAAGGTCGAAGACGCCATTAAGAATATGCATGCGTAACGTAATTGCTATTTTTGCATGTTTTAATTTTTAGCCTTGCAGCGAAGATGTCTTCATAACTCAGGCATTACCGTCAAAGAAAAAAATAACTTGTAAGCTAAATGCTTTAGTTTCGATTCTCAGTGGTGGCGTACGAGTAATTTAAAAAAAAAAATCTTTTTTAATCATTACCACATACGAGGGGCGTGCAATAAGTAATGCCCCTAACCCACTTCCCATAGCAGTAGAGCAACGAAAGTTGGCACAGTTATTAGTCTTTCTCTAGATAGAAACCACCTAGAGTTATGCATTTCTCCCATCGTTTGATGCAGCTCTGGATACCGTTTTTGTAGAACACCCCAGGTTGGTCCTCCAACCACGTGACTTTAGAAATCAAGGCTGCATTATCTGGAAAACGCTTTCCTTTCAAAAACAACTTCATGGCTGGCAAGAGATGAAAATCAAAGGCTGCAAGGTCAGTAGAGTAGGGAAGATGGGGAGGATTTCATAACCACACGCCCGTGTTTCTAATCTAGCGATATGCGAGTTGTGGACCGGAGCGTTGTCCTACATGAGGAGGGTACCTTTGCTGATCTTGCCCCGCCCCTTGATTTTAATAGCTTCCCTTAATTTCCTCAAAAGTGAAGCATAATAGGCTCCTGTAATTGTGGTACCCTTTGCCAGGAAATCTGTCATACGCTACTCCGTCCTAGTCCCAGAAGACTGTGACCATGACCTTGCCAGCAGAGGGCTGCACTCTTGGCTTCTTTGGAGGTGGTGAGTACAAGTGCTTCCACTGCATTGACTGGGCTTTGGTCTCTGGATCATAGTGATGGACCCAGGTTTCATCCTGTGTAATCAGTCTTTTGAAAAACTTTGACTATTCTTCTTGGCAAATCTCCAAATTCATCCTCGAGCACTCGACGCGTTCTTACTTCTGGAATGGTGTGAGAAACCTGAGAATCCATCTGGCAGACACCTTATGCGTATGCAAATGGGCCTGAATGATAGTTTCCACAGACCCTGTACGAATCTTAATATCTTGGGCTATTTGGTGAACAGTAATGCGCCGATCTTCCAAAATGGCAGCCTCAACTTGACGGGCAGATGCCTCATCAATGGCAGAAGGGGGGGGGCGACCAGGTCTTGGAGCTGTTTCCACAGACTTCCGGTCATGTTTGAATTCACGATGCCAACGTTTTACAAGGTCATATGATGGGGCATTATCACCATAAGTTTCTTTCATTTCATCAAAAGCCTCCTGTGGTGTGCGTTCTTTCAAATACAAAAACTGGATCACTGCTCAACATTCAACAGGCTACATTTCACACCTGACTCAGTTCAAACACCTTTAAAACAGAAACCACAATTAGTTCAGAGCTGTAATTTGCCAGATAACCCGTGGAGATATAAATCATTGCACATGCAAAATTTCAGATAGATCAGACAGCTGGAAGTGGGTCAGGGGCATTACTTATTTTACGCCCCTCGTATTGGATTAAATACAATATAGTAAGAAATACGAAATCTACATTAATATTTTGTAGAACTTGGAACCACAAGATATAATTCACCTCGTTTTTTGAATATATATATATATATATATATATATATATATATATATATATATATATATATATATATATATATATATATATATATATATATCTCATTCAAACCCGGTAGTGGTTTGTTATTCAAACCTGGTAGTGTTTGAATATATGGTTAAGTGGCAGTTTTCGTCATTAAGAACTGCTATAAAGCTTCACCGCTGACTCATTTTTCAACCAATTTTCAAATAATTTATTACAACTTATAGATCACCTTCTCAACTATATTCTGAAATTTTTTTTTAATTTTCGTTCAGCAAAACAAAAGTTATGATTAATTTACTGGTGTTCAAAATCGTAAAACCACCTAAGTAAGTAAGGGTTTTTATGACTGGTTTCCATAGCAACCACGTCGCGTCAGCGACTACTGTTTCTACAAATTCACCACTCCCACGCAAAGAGAATAACAAATGAAACGGAGAGAATGAAAGCACGAAAGGGGGATAATTGAGGGATTTTATTGTTATTACATATGTGTATGTTATGCTTATGGGGGCAAAAAAAAAGAAAGACTGAAATCAAACAAAGAACAAGTGAATTTACTGGAAGCCTGGAAAAATCATGGATTACAATAGAAAATACGAGCATGAAAACTAATATGGTAAAGCTTAAACATGGAATATCTTGTCCTTTTCCTTTCCAGTTTTAACAACTAGTCTTTTACTTTTCCATGTCTAAGCTTAACCATATTACCTTTTATGCTCGCATTTTCTATTGTAATATATATATATATACATATATATATATATATATATATATATATATATATATAACTATTGTATATATATTGTATATATAACTATTTAACTAGAAACTCTAGTTGTTAAATACTAGTAAACCGAAACATGCTCATGACTGTGTAGCAACAAACTACTGCTTATATAAAGACAAAAACTACTGCTTATATAAAGACAAATGTAACCTGCTCTACTTCTGTATTGAGCACTCTTCTTGTATGAACCTCGTTATATTTCACTGGTTACCCTACCTTTGGAAAATAGCAACCTCAAATTATATATATATATATATATATATATATATATATATATATATATATATATATATATATATATATATATATATCGATAGATAGATACATAGATATGTTAGTGATGGGGTGATTCCAATATTTTTCCGATTTTGATTCTTTATACATCTCTAAATATTTTAATTATAGGGTTGCTTTTTTTCTGATCACCGTATACATACACATTAACTGTGTAAATATGTTTTCAAGCGTAAACATACACTTGTGGAGAATGATCTATCGATTTTAGTTTTAAAATTAATAAATATTTATCGTTATATCATTACTACCAGCAGCGAAAGATTTGATTTTAAAGAAATCAAAAAAACAAAAAAACAAAACAAAACAAAGCAAAAAAATAATTAAAATAATCGTTTTTGGTATCTGAAAATCGCCACATTCTTTTTTACAATTCGAACACTGAATCCTATGCAGCTAAAGGTTTTGTTTTTTTCCCGATTTCGATTCATCAACCAAACACTAGTGCACATAAATATTCTATATACGTATAAAAGCCCTCCCCCCTGCTAGTATATCTATAAAACTGAGTTTTTTTCGTCCTGACATTTATATTAAAATCCTACCTTTTCTATTTAAAACTTATGAAAACAAACTTCTTAATATACTCAGTCATGGATATGCGAACGACTACATGAAAGTTAACAAATTTTCATATTCCTTTGAAAAATGTGCGTTAATTAATTATTTATTAATTTTTTTACGGTTTCTATTTAAGATAATCGATTCCATTTCACTAAAACGCTGCGTAATTGCGTAGAATTTAAGATGAAAACGTTTTAGCACACCGATATATATATATATATATATATATATATATATATATATATATATATATATATATATATATATATATATTCTATGACAAGAATTTATCGAGTCTGGTGGAGTATCCAGCTTCGTGCTATTACTTTAGATAATATCATTTGGAGAAAGTACACCATTCCTTATAAAAGCTTGGGTTATATTGAAAAGATATCAGTGA
The DNA here is from genome assembly GCF_053919585.1 of Euprymna scolopes. Classification (NCBI taxonomy): domain Eukaryota; kingdom Metazoa; phylum Mollusca; class Cephalopoda; order Sepiida; family Sepiolidae; genus Euprymna; species Euprymna scolopes. The sequence continues at coordinate 66,859,646 of NC_136508.1, forward strand.
ATACTAAGTGATTTTACAATATTTGGTCAGGGTTTACTTCTAGGGAAAAATATCCTCATGCCAGGTTGTACAGAGAGACCTTAGACACTCGAGGATAGTGTCTAGTAGGCATTCAAGTTCTCTCCAGTATGCATTCAATTTTTCTAGAAGCAATTTATATTTCTTGCTGACAGCGTGTTTTTTTTTTTTTTTTATAAACCCAACTAAGAACATTTAGTATGAAAATACTTTCAAGTTTATCATCGTAAGCTTTAAGCTACATCAACAAAAGAAAGGTGGACACAAGATGTAATTCCCTTCCTGGCTAGTCCAGCACCTGCGCATACACGATCAAAACACACCCTCTTATTTTGCAAGATCATATCACACGGTCTAATATTACCATGTATGAATTTATCGGCGCATCATAGTAACGAATCCATTGTCCTCCCATTGTAGCCGGTGTAGTATGTCACGAATAGGAGATAATAAATACTAGACTTTGCATTTTTTCTTAGCGATCCTTTGTAGTTCATCACGTGTCTGTTATTTGAAACGTTTGTATAGCAATCAATGCGCGGTTTACTGCATTATAGACGAGGTGTGTATTGAAAATAAAGGCAATGGCTGAAATCTTAAGAAAATGATCTCCAATCTGCAGTGGGTAAAGGTTAGGGCTATTAAGACATCTTTTTTTCGTATTATTTGGATTCATCGGATTACTGTTCTCATCTTCAGCGTAATTTTCACAACATTTCGGTCGATATAACCTTCGACCTTCTTCACGTCTATCTTGTCCAACTCGGAAATGTTCCTGTCGAATTCGGGAATTCAGACGGAATTTTGAGCGGAACCCTTTATTTACTTCACAGGGGTAGCATGCTCTTGTTCCGCCAGCCATGACTGGATAAAGGTCCTAAGTAATTCGCAATTGTATTTTTCGGTCGCCCACACTGAGAATTGAACCTTCAACCTTAAGGAGAATATCACTTTTTACAATTGATTTTTCTAAGTACTCTAACCACTGCGCCACAGATCCTTGGAGGTCGGAGGTTATATCGACCGAAACGTTATGAAAATCACACTCAAGATGAGAACAGTAGTTCGATGAATCCAAATAATACGAATAACCAATCCTCATCTCAAAAATTCAGAAACGTAATCTTATTTCCTTTAGCAATTAATCCTTCTCAAGCACCGATTGCTATGATTAATAATACACTAGCTGAAAGCTCTTTGTTAAAACTTTTCGATTTAAAATTCACAGGTAGCATAAAATATTGAAGGAACAACCAAGGCTGCTGCGAAGGTTCGCTCTTTCTACCATACTAGAAAACTACTCGCACATGATTGTATCCTGTATCTATACAAAGTCACCGTTCGCCATGTATGGAGTATTGTTGCCACATTTGGGCTGGTGCATCATCCTCTTAGACAAGATAAAAAAAAAACAAAAAAAAAAACAAAAAAAAACAACCCCCCCCAACAAAAACAAAACAAAACGAAACAAAAAAACAAAAAACAAAAACAAAATCAAACGAATCTCCAACTTAATAGGTCACACACTATCAACCAAACTCTAACCCCTGTCTCATCACAGCGATATTGCATTTTTGTGCCTGTTCTACAAGTATTTTAATAGAATGTGTTCTAACGAACTTGCAACATCAATAATAACTAATAATGCTCATCGTTAAAACTTCTCAGCTTAACATTCACAGGCAACACAAATTGGAACAAATACATTGAAGACATTGTCACGGCTGCTGCAAAGAAAGTGCCGTTCCTCTATCGTGCTTTGTTTACAATGTAGATACCAGATACGAAGACTCGAAGGCCACTTGAGGATAAGGATTAATGAGTGTACAGTAGTCACCGGGACAGTTAAGAGGACAGCTCAATAAGAACTTATTTATATTTAACTTGATAACGACAATAGTGTAGTCTGCTGGGGGGGGGTAGTCCAGCGGAACAGAGTTCCGCAGGCGGGAAGTTCTAAGAAAGAAGCTTTGTACATAGAACTTTTGTTTAGATTTAGGCACGGATATAAAGTGGGGGAAATTGTTGATAGTTGTTGTAGCTAGTCGAGTGTTTGTTGCGAAAGTTTTACTGGAGTGACCATAAATTGAGGCTCAGAAACTACTCACACCTGGCAGTATTCTGTTTCTCTACAAAGCCACCGTTCGCTCATGCATAAAATATTGTTGCCACCTTTGAGCCAATACATCTATAACTAGTCCCTTCCTATTAGATAGGGTCTAATAAAGAGTCTCCAATCTAATATATCCCACAGTATGGGGCTATATACAATCTCTTTTCCATCGCCAAAATGTTGCATCCCTGTGCATGTTTTACAAGTACTATAATGAAATGTGCTCTGATGAATTCGCAGCATTTGTGCCTCCGCGACATAAAAACCCCTCGACTAAATTGACAAGCAGCAAAATTTCACCCCGTCACTGTAGAAATCCGAAAATGCCGGAAAACATTTTACTCAAATAGTTTCGTCCCTCGAACTGCTTGATTTTAGAATAGCCTCCCTATCTCCTGCTTCCTTAACGGTACTAAAACGTAGAAATTTAAATGTAATGTGAACAGACATCTAGCTGCTCAACTCTTTAAGAGTATGCCATTACGGCCTAGTGGTAATATACTGATATGAGTAATATGATTCAACCATAACAGATTCTTCCAATCATGATAGAAAAAAAACCCGAGTCTAATACTCTCGCAGGGGATTGTTGTGATCCAACTCGAGACAAGGGATTGTTACAGTTAACAGTCGAAAAATACCGACTGCCGTTTGTAGTAACTTTTTTGTACAATCAACCTAAATCTTCCGAAATCTTTCTAAATCTATCTTTTTTTGTACGATCTACCTAAATCTTCCGAAATCTTAATTTCTTGTACAATCTATCTAAATTTTCCGAAATCTTCTCATATATTTTTGGTACTCCTGCAGTATTTTACCCACCGATTTCACGATCTTAGCCGAGCGTTGATCGACATCCGTCGGAAAACGCCGGAACATGGCGAGCGGTACGATACTCTATCAGCCAATCAAGGCGCTTCAAACGAACGCGCAGCAGACGAATAATTTTCATTGAAATTACACACATAGCGTTTCATTTCAGTTATTTTATTGTTCAAAGTAAAAATACACAGCCTTTCATTTCAGCTATTTAATTTAGCGATATCAAATCGCGGAAGGCTACCCGGTTGGAAAGGAGCTTCTTTCCACATCCTCTGAAAACCCTTTGCTCCCTACTTTGCCTCTACAGTCAGTAGAAAATCTTCCAGTCGGAACTAAAGATAAACAGTAATTGTTGCCCCCCCTACAAACATTATTGAAAAAAAAAAACAAAAAAAACATTGTTGTTACTGTTTAATAACGTTTTGTTAAAAACAAACAAACAAAAAAAACATTGAAGTGTTTTTTTTTTTTTTTTTTTTTTTTTTTTTACAAAGGCATCACCACATTATCAAGGCCCAGAGGCCACTCAAGGATAAGGGTTAAAGAGTGTACAGTAGAAATTGGTCAATATAGTAATCATTAGTAATGAAAATTTGGTAAATTTAATAACTTATATGGAACGGCTCATCAAGAACTTATTTACTTTAGACTTGAACACAACCATATTGTAGTCAGCCGGAAAGCAGGAAAACGGAAGACAATTCCACAGGCGTGCAGTTCTAAGAAAGAAGCTTTGTTCATGGAATCTACGTTTAGGTTTAGGCACAGATAAAGAGTGGGGGGAATTATTGATAGTGTTTTCAGCTAGACGAGTGTTTCTTGTGAAAGTTTGGCGAGGGGGGACCATAGATTGAAGCTCAGTTGAACACTTTCCATGAAAATAACGATACATCAGAGACAAACTCGCAACATCTCTTCTGTGAGATAGAGGTTGCAAGGAGGAGAAAAGGACATCTCCTACGAGGCTACGAAGTCTATTTTGAACTCTATCAAGGCAGGACAAGTCCTTTCTAGCAGCTCCTTCCCAGATGTGGCAACAGTATTCCATCCTTGGACGTACCTGGCTCTTATATAGGTAGAGAATAGCATCAGCAGTGAGATATCTACTGGATCGATAGAAAGATCCCACCATTTTTCCAGCGGCCTTGGCAACAGATTTGATATACGTGTTCCATTTAAGATCAGGAGTAATGGTCAAACCCAGAAGCTTGTCAAAACTTGAGGCCTCCTGAAGACGAGAGCCATTCATTTCAATTGATGCCAGATGTAGATCAGAATGTTGATGATGTAAAGAGAGAAGTTGGGTTTTAGATGCATTAAAAGTAACCAGCCACTCCTTTCCCCATTGTACTACGTGCTCAAGATCAGAGGAGAGAGAATTGGAGAGAACTTGGTCGTTTACTGTCTTAGATGTGGTACCATAAATGGTAGTGTCGTCAGCATAAATGTCTACAAATGATGTAAGGATATGATTTGGAAGATCATTAATGTAGATCAGGAAAAGAGTTGGTCCCAGGATGGATCCCTGAGGGACACCGGCATTAATACTGTGAGCTTCTGATTTTTGCCCCTCAACTACTACTCTTATGAACCTATCAGAAAGAAATGATTTGATAATTGAGAAGACTTTTCCAGCTATACCATAGCTAGCGATCTTATGAAGTAAACCTTTATGCCATACCCTATCAAAGGCTTTAGATATGTGAAGAGCAATTGCCCTAGAAAGATTGCCACCGTCGAGAGATTTGCTAATCCTATGCGATATAACTGTAAGGACATCTGCTGTAGATCTAGCAGAACGGAAACCATGTTGAGTGTCACTAAGAAGGTTATTTTTGTTGAGATGTTTGATTATTTCTGTATTTAACACAGATTCTAGCAACTTACTCATGACGCACAGGAGACTTATTGGCCTGTACTGAGAGGGGGATGAGCGATCACCTGAATTCTTAAATACAGGGCATACTGATGAGATTTTCCAGGGAGATGGGAAACTATTCTCCTTAAGACAACGTTTAAACAGTTTTGTAAGTATGGGCGCTAATTCAGGTTGAAGTTTTTTGAGTACTATAATTGGAATACCATCAGGGCCAGTTGCTTTACTCGAATCAAGGTTTTTGATTAGCTTCGCAACATCACGTACAGATATACGTATATCACATAGCGTGTTTTCTGATACAGGAGGAAATATTGGGGGTTGGCGGTCTTGGTCGCAAAGGGTAGAATTAGCTGCAAAGTTCTTGACAAAGAGTTTGGCTTTGTCTGATGCTGACGAGATTACCTCAGGTCCATTGATAATAGTTGGGATGGAGCACACGCTTCTGTTCAGGATTCTATTTGCTATTTGCCAAAACTGGTGGGAATCAAGCCGTTTATTACAAGTGTTTATTACTGTTGCTTACCCCCCCCCCCAAAAAAAAAGCTATCGGAAAACAAAATGAACCAAAAAAAAAATATTCAACAAAATAAATTTATTTTACTTTAAAAAAACTTACGGTAAGTGTTTGTGATTTATTTTATCCAAATTTTTTGTATTAATTTTATTCATTTTGTTGTGTGTGTGTAATATCTTTTCCTTGTAATGTTGTTGCTATTCACATACTTTTAGCGTTCTTGCACCGTAGCTCCGAATTCTCGGCTTTCGTCGGCGTTAACGCCGAAAGCGTTCGTCAACGCTCGGCTAAGATCGTGAAATTGGTGGGTAAAATACTGCAGGAGTACCATATTTTTTTGTCCAATCTACGTAAATCTTCTTAAATCTTCCAAAATCTACCTTTTTTGTACAATCTACCTAATTTTTCCTAAATCTTCCTAAGTCTATCTTCTTTGGTAGAATCTACTAAAATCTTCCTAAGTCTATCTTTTTTGGTAGAATCTACTGAAATCTTCATAAGTCTATCTTTTTTGGTAGAATCTACTAAAATCTTCCTAAGTCTATCTTTTTTGGTAGAATCTACTAAAATCTTCCTCAGTCTATCTTTTTTGGTAGAATCTACTAAAATCTTCCTAAGTCTATCTTTTTTGGTAGAATCTACTAAAATCTTCCTAAGTCTATCTTTTTTGGTAGAATCTAATATAATCTTCCTAAGTCTATCTTTTTTGGTAGAATCTACTAAAATCTTCCTAAGTCTATCTTTTTTGGTAGAATCTACTAAAATCTTCCTAAGTCTATCTTTTTTTGTACAATCTACGCAAATCTTTCTAATTTTGTTTTTGAACAATCTACCGAAATCTACGTAAATCACCTGAATGTAGCTTTTTGTACAATCTACCTAAAACCTCCTCAATTTTCCAATGTCTACCTTTTTGTACAATCTTCCTAAATCTTCCTTTATCTGCCAACTTTGTACAATCTTCCTAAATCTTCCTTTTTTTACAATCTACGTAAGTCTTCCGAAATATTCCGAAATCTTCCTAAATCTACTATTCTTGTATATTCTTCCTAAATCTTTCTAAACCTACCTTTTTATACAATCTTACTAAATCTTCCTAAATCTTCCTAAATCTACGTTTTTGTGCAATCGACCTAAATCTTTTTATATCGTTCTAAATCTTACTAAATCTACCTATTATATACATTCTACTTATATTATCCTAAATCTACCTAAATCTGCTTAAATCTATCGTTTTTGTTCAATGCACCTAAATCTCCCTAAACTTTATTAAATCTTCCTTTTCATACAATCTTTCTAAATCTTCCTAAATCTATTATTATCTTTCTTTGATCTATCTTATTTGTTACAATCTACCTAAAAAACAGAAATCTTTTTCACAATTTAAAAATATTCATAAAGCTTACTTATTTTTTTTATTGTACATTCTACTTTAATCTTCCTAAATCTTTCTATCATTTGTACAATCTACCTATATTTTCAGAAATCCTCCTAAATTATTATTTTTTTGTACAATCTGCCTAAATCTTCCTAAATCTACCCTTTTTATACAATTTACCTAAGTTTTCCTAAATCTTCCTAAATCTATCTATTTGGTTCAATCTGTCTAAATCTTTTTAAATCATTCTAAGTCTATCTTTTGTTTAAATCTACCAGAATCTCCCTGAATTTTTCTAATTCTTCCTAAATCTACTCTTTTTGTACAATCTACCTAAATCTTCCTTAATCTATCTTTTTGATTCAATCTACCTAAATCTTTCCAGATTTTCCTAAATCTATTTTTTTATTCAATTTATCCTAATCTTCTTTAATCTTCCCAAATCTACCTTTTTTTTCACAATCTTTCTAAATCTACTTTTTTTTGTACAATCTGCCTAGATTTTCCTAAATCTTAGTAAATCTTCCTAAATTATACTATTTTGTACAATCTACTTTAATCTTCCTAAATCTATCTTTTTTTTGTACCAAAATCTACCTAAATCTTCCTGAATCTACATTTTCTGTACCTTAATCTTCCTAAATCTTGCTTTTTTATGCAATCTACTTTAATCATCTTCAATATTTCTAAATATACAGTTTTTGTACAATCTGCGTAAATCTTCCTTTTTTTAATAATCTACCTAAATCTTCCTTAATTTACCTTAACTATTTTTTTTGTACAATCTTCATAAATTTCCTAAATCTATCTTTTTTTTGTACAATCTACCCAAATCTACCTAAATCTACCATCACTATCTTTTTTGTACAATCTTCGTAAATCTTCCTAAATCTATCCTTTTTTTACAACCTACTTTAATCTACCTAAATTCGTTGTTTGAGTTATTTTTAAAAATCTTTTTCCTAGGGATACAAACTGGCGACAACGTATTCAAACTAACAGCGTGGTATTCAAAGGACCCACCGTAACAACACCAAACTTACCGTGAAGTATTCGAAGAAGCAAGATAGTGTTCTAAAATCCCATACCAATGAATCATTTCGAGATTCGGTACCGCAGAAATGGACGACTAAACGTTTTCAAGATTTGGAAGCAACTCTGAAAGCTGCATTGAACTCTTTAAGATTCTGAAGGACTTTTTTTCTAGGAGCATTTAAAGACAAAGAAGATTGTTCAACGGGTACAAAATTATAAATGAAAAATCCGGAAATTGATTTTTTTGTTTAACTAATGTTTAACTCAAATGAATCAAAGAGGATTGAAAAGTGCGTTGTTATGATGACTGAACTTATGCATTCATGATCTGAAACTTTCATCTCTCTGTTGCAAATATTGACAATGTGAGTCAGAAAGCAACCCCTGTTATTGTGTGATACTATCGATGTTCCCCAATGCTAGGAAGCAGAGGAAAAAGAAAAAGGAAATATAACAATAGGAAAAGGGAGTAGGTTTTGTTACATGAAAGGGTTGTCCTCTTCTCATTTAAGCAAGAAGACAGACTAGATAAGTGAAAATTATATTACGAAAAGGCTAGAATCGAACCCTGTAGGCAAGTGGATGATTGAAATCCTAGGATTGTTAATTCTTGTAGAAATAGCTAAATAATATTTATGCCGAAAAAAATAAGCGATTGTCCATTCTTTTAGAATAACTGGATATTAAATATGTCAGTTAAAAGAATGGACAATGCGAGTTAAAAATATTGTTTAAAAATAGGTTATATATTAAACAATTAGAATTGAGAATTCTTTTTTTTTTGCCAAAAGTGTGTTTGAACAGACATATGTAAATCCACGTGAAAGTTAGTCATGTTGGAAACCACACTTCTGACGTCATAAATGAAGGAGATTTCTCAATATATGAATCGAGGGGTCGAAGTTAGGATCAGGTAATCAGAGCAGATCACACACGGTGATAGAGTCAGTTGGAGAGTGGGAGCTCCTTAGAGGCGAAGGGAGAAGAGTAGACCATGTAGTCGAAAAGGCTTGAATTCCTGACATCACCAATCGGCCGGTTGAAAAATAAAGAAATCATCTATATTTTATAGGTGTTGTCTTCGTGTCATCTTTACAACCGGAAAGGTAAATGTGTTTTGTATATTCATCTATAAACGAGCACTTGTATAACCCGCTTACAAGTAATGTGCCTCCTCCATCATAAGTGAAGTATCCCCTCCCCTCTATATGTGTTAAGGACTTTTGCATAATATGTCCTAGCTCCGTAAAATTTATATGAAGTCCCCAAGAATCATCCCAGTCTGTTATAAATGTTTTCCCCTCAGAATTGTCATTACCATCGTTTTTCGTGTATTATGAGCCCCGTTATATATGTCTCCAATATGAACTCCCGACCCGCTACACAACAGTTTATAGGATAACAAAAGAAATAGGAAATACGGTTTATCAGTAAACAATGCATTGGAATTTGTTCCTTAATGCAGACAAAAGAGAGCTGAGGTGGTGTTTCTAATTAAAGTGTAGCAATGACTGTTACAAAAGGATTGAGCAGTTGATGTAGATATGTTTAGATTTGGTTTGCGAGCATTTTAGAATTGACAATGAAGTTTATGACGCCGAGGAGCGGTTGCAGAGGATAGTTTTTTGTGCGACGTTTTTACGAAAGTGTCCGGTTTACAATTGGGAGTGTTTTACAATGGTCGATGACAGTCAGAGTTGAGTTGCTAATTGAACACTTGATGACAGTTTGAGTTTAAACACAGTTGAACACAAATCGTGGCTCAAAGCAGATGGAGAAATAAATGGTCCAATCGACTGAAAACTCAGCCTCGACAGTAGATATAAATGTGGACATTAGCGTGTAGATGTCACACACGCCCAGAGTCGAGTCAATATATATGTGAAGTGTCCTTTTGTTTCTTGTGTTTGATTTTATTTCTATACGTGTGAACCTGTGGACGAGGGTGCGGCTATAAGAAGAGAAGACGATGTTGGACAAATCCACAGCACATAATGTTGGTGTCGACGAGTTGTCAAGTGGGGAACACGTGGCGTCACAATGGATGTGTGTTGGAAGCAGACATGCGTCACTGAATTCCTCCGCGGAGAAAAATTTATCCTGTTCAATCAATTCATCGGCGGCTGTTGAACGTTTGCGGAGCTGATGCAGTTGATGTCAGCACAGTTAGGAGAGGGGTTCATCGATTTCAGAGTGGCGACGAAGATGTGAGTGACAAAGCACGCTAAGGACTTTTACTATCAAAAGAGGCGGGTAAAAAAATGGCATTGAGAATGGTGTTGGCTATGTAGGAAAATAAATTCTAGAGCACAAAAGGTCGCTCATTTTAATGGTACCACTCTCGTCTTCATAGCTCTTTTAACTTTTAGTTAAAAATAGGAGGCCTTACTTTTGTAACGGCCCTCGAATTAAGAAGGTTTTTTTTTTTTTACCCATTCCGGAATACACATTTTTTATTAGAAATGACAGTTTGACAATTTATTTCCTTCTTCTGTAACTTAACTCTTGTTTCTTTTCTTTCACTGATTTATTGAGTTGTAAGATGGGGGCGGGGAGGAAGAGAGAAAGTGGGGCTGAGCTGGAGAAATCAAGTGTCGGAGTAATTCATACTAAAATTAGACACATTGATACATGGCGTAACGGATAAAGGTCATAAGTTAATCAATTCTAAGCGACAAAACTACGGAGGTTGAAGGTTCAATCATTACTACAGGCGATACAACGAATAAAATACAGGTTATTTACTTTTTTTATGTAGAAGTCGCCTAGACAAGGCGTGAAGCCACTTGATGTAAGGAGCTTACAGGAACAAAAGATGATTATCGCAAAGGCAGGGGATGCCTATTGATCTTAGTCTTGAAAAGATCAAAGTTATAGACAAGAGAAAAAACTGTCAGCAGGAAGAGAGTTCCACAAGTCTTCGAGTATTGGAAAGAAACTACTTGAAAACTTTCTATCTTTAATCTATACCCTAAGAATTAACCTTTAAATTAATCGCGTTGACACACCGGTTCCCGCTGGATCACCGAAGTTAAGCAACGTTGAACCTGGTCAGTACTAAATGGGTGACCATTTGGGACTTTCAGGTGCTGTATGTACTCTCCGCTTATCTCGGCATTGTTTACAATCGTCCTGGTATTTTCCTTGCCACTGGACTCAAACTGTACCGATTCAGGAGAGGTATGGTTGGTCATTGCACTACCCTTGCCTCACAATCACACGCGCTACTGCCCCTACAGGGAGTATCCTTTGTTTTTCAAGACTGAACGGAAACATAGGATAGGAGGTTAAATAAAGGATTCAAATCAAAATTTCGCATTAGATTCCGGAGTTTTATATAATTATTCCATGGCAAGTGCTCGACTGCACTCAAATCTATGGTCCCCCCTTGCCAAACTTTTACAAAAAACACTCGACTAGTTACAACCTCTATAAACGCTTTCTTCCACTCTCTATCTGTGCCTAAATCTAAATGCAGATTCCATGAACAAATCTTCTTTCTCAGAAATGTCAGCCTCTGAAACACTGTTCCGCTGGCCTGCTTTCCGGTTGAATACAACATGGTATCCTTCAAATTCAATGTAAGCAAGTTCTTGTTGAGCCGCCCCCACAAATAATCAAATTCTACTCAATTTAAACCATTAACGATTACTACACTTACATTCATTAACCCTTATCCTCTCAAGTGGCTTTCCGGCCTTGATAAGTGGTGACTCTCAAGTAAAAAAAATAAATAAATAACGATTTCTGAGATTGCCAAAATGCATTGGAAAAAAATTGAAGGTTGCATCAGCCGAAACGATGTGAAAATTACATACAAGTTGAGAATAGTAGTCCGAATAATTCAAATGATACAAATTATCAATGGTCATAAAAAATGAATCCGGAACATAAATGCATGCCCGACGGTATTGTGCTCCACAGGCGGGCAGATCTAAAAAAAAAAAATAACTTTGGTCATGGATGTTTCGTTTACTTTTAGGTACGTTGGTGTGTATACGGCATAATCACGTTGACACTGGTTCTCGTCAGATCACCGAAGTTAAGCAACATTGAGCCTGGCTAGTACCAGATGGGTGACCATTTGGAAATTCTAGGTGCTTGTATCTGCTCTCCGCTTATATCGGCATTTGTTTCTAGTCGTCCTGAACGTCCACTTGCCACTGGTATTAACAACTCCGACTCAGGAGAGGTGTGGTTGAGGATTGCGCAACTCTAGCCACCAAAATTCCATACACCGCACCCTTACAGTGGGTATCCATACTGTGGCTGTTAAGACTGAATGAAGCGACGAGAGAGAGAGAGAGAGAGAGAGAGAGAGAGAGAGAGAGACTGTTGATAATGGTTGTACCTATTTACTATGCCTCCCCACGGGACAGAGTTAGACACCAGGGTCGTTTTTTAACGTGGAGAAAAGGTACAAAAATAAAAATTGTCTCAGTCGTGAAGGATTTCTCCTCCACCGAAAGAGAACAAGAAAATGAAGTGCAGAGATACTACACTTTGATCTTGAGATGAGTTTTTATTGTAAATGTTTTATGAGCTTCAACATTTATTCAATAAATCATATATTTTTTTTATTAAATACTAGCGGGAAGGAGGGGGCGGACTTGCCTGTCGTAAAATACGCTTAAATATATTTTAATTCATGCAAATTTCGTATTTATTATTACAGAACCAATTCTCTATAGAATATTATATTCTGTATATAGCACTGATCTCCAAAATAAAAAAAAAAACCGACTTGGGTGTCATCAGATTTAAAAATAAACCACTTCTAACTATGCATGAATTTGCGCATGCGCAAAAGTAATATAACGCAAAAGTAATATAAATATGTCGGGCAGATCTAAAAACGAAAATTTGCTCATGAATGCTTCATTTAATTTTAGGTAACTAGAGAGAGAGAGAGAGAGAGAGAGAGAGAGAGAGAGAGAGAAAGAGAGAGAGAGGATGAAACTGTTGATAATACTTGTATCTATTGAATATTATATCTAATATATAGTACTGATTTCAAAAGTTAACAATGATTTGGGTACCATCACTTAGAATCGAAATTAAAACATTTACTGCTCTAGCTGCGTTCCCCACCGTTTGAGCTATACACAGATAGATAAAAAAAATTAAAATTAAACCATTTCAAGCTCATGAATGAATTTGCGCATGCGCAAAAGTAATATAAATATGTCGGCAAGTTTAAATGAACATTTTGCATTTCAACTTGCCGACATACGCGTTATTTATCCATCCAAACAAAATTTTTACTCATTATAAACGCTCCTTGGTGTTATTTTCTGTTAATTTCAGTGTTATGTGAACAGTAGTTTAAGAGTCGATTAAATATTTTTACACAGACAGGCACACATACATACATCTACTGTTTTATTTATATAGAATGCAAAGTTTTCAGTCAATGGAATTTAAGTTTAGGCATATGATGATCTTACGTTTTAAAAATATATTGTCACTGTTAAACACGGTTCTATTTTCACAACAAAATTGAGTAAGAAAGCACGCAATAGAACAAGAGTCCCCCACCCCCTATAGTGCTGCTAAAACTAACTTTTTCGATTGTGACTGTGTGTCCGCGCGTTCTTTGCCAAGTGCGAGTAATTCAACGAAATGTCGATAAAGACCAATGGGTCGCGTCTATTCTCGCAGGTAACTTTCACTCTCTCCAATCCTGCGGAATTTCGGCATCGCCAAAAAAAAAAAAAAAAAAAAAAAGGACAAGTCTCGTCATGTTTTAAAAGTGAAAATCCTTCTTCATACGGGCCGATTATTTATAAGCCAGATCTCTCAGTTTCATTCGTTGCATTCCGCGAATTGTTTCGAAGAAATGAAAACTCTAACGTAAAACGAAAGTTCACAGGATTAAAGGCAAAAGAAAACAAAATAATTTTTTGTTAGAATTGTTTAAGATTCTTTATCCACAGCTTTTCTTTTATTCTTCAGAAATTAATTGTTCTCATTCGAAAATATCAGTTTTCTTATAAGTCTTTTCAAATGTAGCTCTCTCTCTCCTCTCTCTCTCTCTCTCTCTCTCTCTCTCTCTCTCTCTCTCTCTCTCTATATATATATATATATATATATATATATATATATATATATATATATATATATATATATGTATATATGTAGTCATCGACATACAGTCCTGTTTCGTTGTATCAAAACTCATCAGCGCCGCTAGACTAGTACCTCTCCCAAGCCGAGGATTGAACCTAGAACGTCGCTCACCTCCTTACATATTTTTAGGATTTAGAACACCGGAAAATTCATCATAACTTTTGTTTTACTGAATGAAAATTGAAAATTTCTTTTCATAATATAGCTGAGAAGGTGATCTATAAACTGTAATCGTTGTTTGAAATTTGGTCGAAAAATGAGTGAGCGTTGAAACTTTAAAGCAATTCTAAATGACTAAAACTGCTACTTAACCATATATCCAAAACACTACCGTGTTTGAATATATATATATATATATATATATATATATATATATATATATATATATATATATATATATATATTACTCATGAGCAAAAAAAGGGGCCAAGAGTGAAAGAAAAAAGAAATCGATATTTTTATTTTTTCCATGAATTAAAATAATTAACTAAAAAATTTCTATTTTGCAGATTATTATTATTATTATTATTATTATTATTATTATTATTATTATTATTATTATTATTATTATTATTATTATTATTATTATTATAATAATATTCTATAATAATAAATGGAAAAATTAATCTTAAAAATGATAAAACCGCATCTTGGCGAGGATATAAAAAACCGAATTGAATAATTAAGGCAGTTCAAAGTGACTTACAAGCAGATTTTTTATATTTTAAGAAAAGAAAATGGGAAGCAAATTGATCAAAGTGAAGCGAATTAGTCAAAGGTTCGAAGTCAAACCCTCCGTAAAAAGGAAATTTGGATCTGGTCGTCCTAGAATATCAACTTTGAAGGACGACCACAGGCTTAAATAACATGTTTTTAATGATCGAAAGAAAACTTATGTTGACCATAGCAAAGAATTCAAAACAGGATTTGGAAATTCTTTTTCTAGATATAAAATATCTAGACGATTGAAGGAAATGGGATTTTCCTCTAAAAGGTGTGCAAAGAAACCATTTTTATCTAAGAAGAACATCAATGATAGAAAAAGATTTTTCTCGTGTTATAGCAAGAAAGATAAAGACTCGTTCAGGAATGTTTTCTGGTCAGATGAATCAAGATTTTGTCTTGTTAGTGATGATCCCGAACGGTGCATTCGAAGAACTGGAGAAAGATTTTCGCCAAGTTGCATAAAAACGACAGTTAAACACGAGAATGAAGGGATAATGGTATGAGGAACTTTTACTGCAGCAGAAGTTGGGGAACTTATTAGATGTGAGAAGTCAATAAATGCAAAGGAATACATTCGAATATTAGAAACAGAATTGTTACCAAGTATCCAGAAGCTGGGAATATCCCAGAACATTATTTTTTAACATGATAATGCCCCTGCACACACTGCTAAAGTCACAAAAATGGTTTTCTGTTTTTTACAACCCAATCCAGAATATTTGGTTCATAATATCTCGTGCATTGGCTGGAAATTTTTTTTCGAACAATGACAAACTGTGGGAAGCTGTGCAAATGAAATGGAATAGCATCTTCTCTTTACAGTGTTCCACTTGGGTTGAGAGCATGCCTAAAAGAATTGATCTTTTAAAGAAATCAAAAGGAAATGCAATTCCATACTAAGCATTTATTAAAGTAAATGTCTTGTTCTGTGTTATGAGTCTCGTTTAAGTTTCATTGTTCTTTGTTCAATATAGCTTTTAATGCAATAAAATGTATACAATTTGTTTGGCCCATTTTTTTTGCTCACGAGTATATATATATATATATATATATATATATATATATATATATATATATATATATATATATATATATATATATATACTAGCTGCACCCGGCCACGCGTTGCTGTGGCTCAGTTTGTTAAAATGGAACTCATTCCTCAAGAAAAATTGCATTTTGTATTGTTTATTTACTTTTATTATATTTTGCAACTTTTTTTTGTCAATAAAAGTTGTTTTTTTCCCCAAGACAAAAATGTATTTTTACCATAAATTTTTGGTGAAAGTTTTTTTTTTCAGGAAAACTTGCACTTTTGTCTTAAAAGAAAGTTGGCAGTAAACGTTTCCTTTTGAAAACAGATTTTTTATTATAATGAGAAAAGATGAGTGCTTTATATGAACACTGTAAATAGTTAGGTAAAAGTAGAGAAAAGTTTGATATTTTTTAAAGAAAATGTACAAATTATTTTATTGTCAACATATGTTAAGAAAATAAACAGAAAAAAATACTTCCATCATTAATTAATTATGCAAAAAATAAATAAAATGTTGATTTAGTGTTTCAACATTTGAACAACGCTCGGCTGAATTCGGTGATTTCCGGTCGAACCCTAACCATAATTGGAATCCGGAGTGGGGGGTTGGGGTCAAATTCTGCATGAATACTATTCTTTTTAATTTCGTTTGTTGTTTAATTTTTTGAGTGGGCTATCAGCGATTGCAAACTAACAAATTTAACCAAAATGCAAAAAATTCAACAATTAAATAATTTTAATAAGTGCTCAGCTTCTAATACAAATTCTAGAAAATCAATCCCCCTTATTGGAAACACTCAAGGGAAGGACGAAACCAAATTATTGCCAATATGGGAGAGGTTCTATTTTTTCTTTTTTTTTTCAATATTTTAAACAGATTTTTATGGGTCGCTCGGTTTCTAATATAACGTAAGTAGATCTAGGTGTTTATAACTTACAATAAAACTTGCGGAGTATGCGTTGTTTTACATTGTTGTAAAAATGGAACGGAAACTTAAACTTCGCTGTTTTAATCATTTTTTTTAATTGTGTCTCCCCAAACGAATATAATCAAAAGAATAACGTTCAACAATTGCACTTTATATATATAAAACACGAAATATTTAAAAAGAAATTATTAACGAAAGGGAAATAATTCCATTTTTAAACGAAAAAAGTCAGTTTGTTATATCTTTTTGTTATTTTTTACATAAGTCCAACTTACCGTTCACATTGGAAATGTCGACATTTATAGGTTGTCGGGTACGTTTACAACAAATAAACACTCCAATCTACCCATGTTAAGAACGGCTCTCGGAATAGACACCTTGTCAGCATACCTGAAAACCTATAAAAGTTGACATGTTGAATGTGAACGATGAGTTGGACATAATGTAAAAATGTACCGAATTTAAAAGGAAACGAAATTTAAATTTCCGTTCCATTTTTACAACAACTGTAAAGCAGCGCATTCTCCGCAAATTTTACCCAACTTGGTATATTAATGTTATTTTCTTTTAAGTAAAAATAATATTTAGGTTTGGATATGAATTCCTAAACTCATTTCACACTAAATAATGTAGGCGACTGAAATAGGAATCTAATTGAATCTTTAATTTCCTTAATAGTAAAAAGTTGATCCACAATGTTTTATTTGCTGCTAATATCCATTTTTGAATGAATATTTGAGAGGAAAGCGACCACATGTGGTTAATTTAAAGCGAGAATAAGGCCTGCCGTGGTTAGGCCAAAAGTTCCTTTTAGTGATGTCACATGACGGCAGGCGGTGATAAATATATGTCCCCAAATAAAAAATGGTCACATCGTTACAAAGAAAACCACCTATTTATTAAACAAAAATTAAGTATAATGTTATAATTAAAAAGAGATATATAAAAACACGCATGGGTACAGTAAAAATATGATACCAAAATGTCGAAGCAATCGGACCAGTGGTTATTTAGACTATTAATAACTAACGAACCAAGAATTAGATTTTTATACATATAGATATATAAATATATGGTATCCAAAAAGTCACTGAAGGGGTTTTTAACTTAAATAGATTTCTTTTGATGATATCCTTCTATAATTTTAACACAATCTGACCAAGACATTCAGAACTATTTTTATAAAAAACAAAATTCAAACAATCTTTATTTATGAAAAATAATGTCTTTTTAATATTGTCAATTTTCAGCTTCGCATATTTGTGCTTTTTCGAAAACATTATTCATAACAGATTGCAGAATCTCTGGATTGCGATTTAACTCTCTAATTTCGTTCCACGAGCTGGCAGACCTCGAAACGTCAAACCTCAAACTCTGCAATAATCGAAGGAAAACATCAGGAACGAAATAAGTTAGTTAATTCGCAATCCAATAATAATTTTAATACCTATAGACACTAATGTTTCATCCTTTCTGGAATCATCAGTGTAGGGTTACCCGATTACTACCGGTCGGGAGATTCGGACAAGATCACGGAGGCACCTCTGATTCCATTAGCGAGGAAATAATCTCGAGGCCAATCTCAACCGCGAGAAATATCGTTGAAATTGTTATATTTATTTTTTAAATGTCGTAATATCCAGCCATAGTGATCTAATGATTATAACACCATAATCTGTGCATGCGAGCTTTAGTGGCCGACTTTCTATTTCAACTTTAAAGTGCTCAACAATGAGAACAGAGTTTTTTAAAGGGGCTGACATAATAATGACAATAATAATTATTTATACCTACAGACACTAGTGTTTCATCTATTCGGAAATCATCAGTGCAGAGTGACACGATTACTATCAGTTGGGAGATTCGAACCTGATCACGAAGCCATCTCTGATTCCATTAGCAAGGAACTAACCTCAAAGCCAACACATATTATTGGCTACATATATACGTACGTTTCAGCTGACTTTTTTTCGACTCCGACAACTTCGGACTATGTTCAGAATGTTTAACATGGCTTGAAGACGTTGGACTTGGACCAGAGTCGCAGCTGACACATGTATGCACATGTTATTGAACAATATCTCGAGTTTCACTGGATTAATATCTAGGAAATAACAACCATTATATATATATATATATATATATATATATATATATATATATATATATATATATATATATATATATATTACTATAAAGTTTTATACATTTGCATGTTTAAATTTTTGTATGTATAGAATTCACCCATAAACTTATGAATTTTGGAACACAGCTGATAAGCGTAAGGGTTGAAAATGTTAGCTATGTTTAATTTAATTTAGTTTTATGCTTAAAGAATACCTCAGATACTGTTTATACCGATCTATATAACGTGCATGCATATAAAACAAATATATCTATATATGTATAAAAGTGACATTGTCTGTGTGTGTGCGCGCACACACGCGCGCACACACACGCGCGCGCGTGTGCATTTCCCTACCTAACTACTTTTCAATCTACAGACTCAGGATTTGACATAAGAGGTATTGAGATTTGGGAAAATCTTTTCAATCAGTTTTCGCCCAGAAATTTGTCTGTCGAGGGGTCAAAGTTCGACGATTTGACCTTTGAAAACTCTACCAAACTCCTCCGATAATTTTGGGTCTAAACACTTGAAATTTTAGATGTAGGTTACTTGGACATGGAATCAACTTTTTAATTTGATTTTAGCCCCTAAAACATAAATGTTAAGTGGTTAACGTTGGGGTCAAAGTTAAAAAAGTTGGCATCTGCGGTCTCTTCCAAATTACTCAGTCAATTTTTGGTCTAAACATTTGAAATTTTGCATAAAGTGTATTCAGATATAGGGCAAGCTGTTTACTCAGTTTCAGGCCGAAATTTTGGGCTGCCAACGGGTAAAAGTTTAAAAGATTTGACCTTTGCGGTATCTAACAAACTATCCAGCCGATTTCGGGTCTAAACATTTGAAATTTTACATGAAGGGTATTCAGACATGCAGCAAGCTTTTTAATCAGTGTTTTTAGGAGAAAATTTGTCTGCCAAGAGGTGAAACTTGAAATAGTCGACCTTTGTAGTCTCTTCCAAACTCCTCTGTCAATTTTAGGGTCTAAAGACTTGAAAGTTTAGATGTAGGTTACTTGAACATGAGTCAAACTTTTTAATATATATATATATATATATATATATATATATATATATATATATATTCACATAAAGTTATTAAAAGTACATAGGACCCGACCAAAGCCGCGCTGAACTGCTAGTAAAATAAAAAGTTAATTGCTGAGCTGTGTCGATAATGAGTCTGGAAAAGAGAAGTAAACAAAACAAAAAACAAAAAAACAAAACAAAAAACAAATATGTAACAAATACATGTTTCCGTAGGCAATGTAATTTAAGGTAAATTTGTAGTTTAGCGGCGTAAATAATTTGACAGCCACAAAAATTAGAAAAACTATTTAGTTTTATATGAAACATTATTAGACCCAAACGCTGAAATAAAATCAGAAAAAATGTCATTGTTATTATTTCATCATTTTCATGATACTAAATTGACAACGATGTTCGAGGCCGCCGTATTGCTTTTAAAATTTTGCCTTTCTAAGGTTTGACAGATTGGCCTTTATAAGGCAAAATTAGTTTTTTTACGCTATTTCATGGAATCAATTTTTAATTAACATCGTAAAAAAGGCCAAATTTGGCCATAAAAGGTCGATTTGGTAAACTTTAGAAAGGCGAAATGTTAAAAGCAATGTGGCGGCTTCGTATGTCGTAAATTTAGTCGAAAAAAATGATGAAAAAATAATAAAAATGAAGTTTTTCTGGTTTTATTTTAGCCTTTGGGTCTATTAGTGTGTTTTATATAAAAATAAGAAGTTTTTATAATTTTTTGTCCGCCAACAAACGAAAAAGATAGCATCGTGTAAGGGTTGTAAGCGATAAGATGATTGAAACCTAGGTAAGTATAGGAAAATATATAAGATAATAGGAAATATTAAAAAATATATAGAGAAGAGAAAGAGGGTGAGAGAGAGAGAGAAGAGAAAGAGGGTGAGAGAGAAAAGAGAAGAGAAAGAGGGTCAGAGAGAGAGAGAGAGAGAGAGAGAGAGAAGAGAAAGAGGGTGAGAGAGAGAAGAGAAGAGAAAGAGGGTGTTAGAGAGAGAGAAGAGAAAGAGGGTGAGAGAGAGAGAAGAGAAAGAGGGTGAGAGAGAGAGAAAAGAAAGAGGGTGAGAGAAAGAGAAGAGAAAGAGGGCGAGGGAGGGAAGAATATAAAAATATAGATAATAGGAAATATAAAAAAATATATAGAGAAGAGAAAGAGGGTGAGAGAGAGAAGAGAAAGAGGGTGAGAGAGAAAAGAGAAGAGAAAGAGGGTCAGAGAGAGAGAGAGAGAGAGAGAGAGAGAGAGAGAGAGAGAGAGAGAGAGAAGAGAAAGAGGGTGAGAGAGAGAAGAGAAGAGAAAGAGGGTGTTAGAGAGAGAGAAGAGAAAGAGGGTGAGAGAGAGAGAGAAAAGAAAGAGGGTGAGAGAAAGAGAAGAGAAAGAGGGCGAGGGAGGGAAGAATATAAAAATATAGATAATAGGAAATATTAAAAAATATATAGAGAAGAGAAAGAGGGTGAGAGAGAGAAGAGAAAGAGGGTGGAGAGAGAGAAGAGAAGAGAAAATGGGTCAGAGAGAGAGAGAAGAGAAAGAGGGTGAGAGAGAGAAGAGAAGAGAAAGAGGGTGAGTGAGAGAGAGTAGAGAAAGAGGGTAAAAGAGAGAGAGAAGAGAAAGAGGGTGAGAGAGAGAAAAGAAAGAGGGAGAGAGAGAGAGAGAGAGAGAAGAGAAAGAGGGTGAGGGGGGAAGAATATAAAAATATAGATAATAGGAAATATTAAAAAATATATAGAGAAGAGAAAGAGGGTGAGAGAGAGAGAAGAGAAAGAGGGTGAGAGAGAGAGAGAAGAGAAGAGAAAGAGGGTGAGAGAGTGAGAGAGAAGAGAAAGCGGGTGAGAGAGAGAGAGAGAAGAGAAAGAGGGTGAGAGAGAAAAGAAAGAGGGTGAGAGAGAGAAGAGAAAGAGGGTGAGAGAGAGAAGAGAAGAGAAAGAGGGTCAGAGAGAGAGAGAGAAGAGAAAGAGGTTGAGAGAGAGAGAAGAGAAGAGAAAGAGGGTGAGAGAGAGAAGAGAAAGAGGGTGCGAGAGAGAGAAGAGAAGAGAAAGAGGGTGAGAGAGAGAGAAGAGAAAGAGTGTGAGAGAGAGAGAAGAGAAGAGAAAGAGGGTGAGAGAGAGAAGAGAAAGAGGTTGAGAGAGAGAAGAGAAGAGAAAGAGGGTGAGAGAGAGAGAAGAGAAAGAGGGTGAGAGAGAGAGAAGAGAAAGAGGGTGAGAGAGAGAGAAGAGAAGAGAAAGAGGGTGAGAGAGAGAGAAGAGAAAGAGGGTGAGAGAGAGAGAAGAGAAAGAGGGTGAGAGAGAGAGAGAGAGAAAAGAAAGAGTGTGAGAGAGAGACGAGAAAGAGGGTTAGGGAGGGAAGAATATAAAAATATAGATAATAGGAAATATCAAAAAATATATAGAGAAGAGAAAGAGGGTGAGAGAGAGAAGAGAAAGAGGGCGAGAGAGAGAGAAGAGAAGAGAAAGAGGGTGAGAGAGAGAGAAGAGAAAGAGGGTGAGAGAGAGAGAGAAGAGAAAGAGGGTGAGAGAGAGAAGAGAAGAGAAAGAGGGTGAGAGAGAGAAGAGAAAGAGGGCGAGAGAGAGAGAAGAGAAAGAGGGTGAGAGAGAGAAGAGAAGAGAAAGAGGGTGAGAGAGAGAGAAGAGAAAGAGGGTGAGAGAGAGAGAAGAGAAAGAGGTTGAGAGAGAGAAGAGAAGAGAAAGAGGGTGAGAGAGAGAGAAGAGAAGAGAAAGAGTGTGAGAGAGAGAGAGAAGAGAAAGAGGGTGAGAGAGAGAAGAGAAAGAGGGTGAGAGAGAGAGAGAGAAGAGAAAGAGTGTGAGAGAGAGACGAGAAAGAGGGTTAGGGAGGGAAGAATATAAAAATATAGATAATAGGAAATATTAAAAAATATATAGAGAAGAGAAGAGAAAGAGGGTGAGAGAGAGAGAAGAGAAAGAGGGTGAGAGAGAGAGAAGAGAAAGAGGGTGAGAGAGAGAGAGAGAGAGAAGAGAAAGAGGGTGAGAGAGAGAGAAAAGAAAGAGGGTGAGATTGAGAGAGAAGAGAAAGAGGGTGAGGGAGGGAAGAATATAAAATATAGATAATAGGAAATATTAAAAAATATATAGAGAAGAGAAGAGAAAGAGGGTGGGAGAGAGAAGAGAAAGAGGGTGAGAGAGAGAGAGAGAAGAGAAAGAGGGTGAGAGAGAGAGAAAAGAAAGAGTGTGAATGAGAGAGAAGAGAAAGAGAGTGAGGGAGGGAAGAATATAAAAATATAGATAATAGGAAATATTAAAAAAATAAGAAAAATATAATAAAAGAACGCCCAAAGAATACAAAGGAAAACAAAGCAAACAAAAAATTGCATCGTGTAAAGACGCCCCAAAATCGAAAAATAAATAATGGTACCCGTGAGTTCGTTTATGGACGAAGAAGTGAATTCTGGAATAATAAAATTGGCTGGTCTCAGCCAATCAGATGGAGCGGATTTTGAGAATGGGGGAATTTATTATTTTTTGAATTGGTAATAGGAAGATTATGTTATGTGTATGTAGGTAATAAGCAGTTACGATGGGTGAAATGTAAGTATCGTAAGAAAATGTAGAATAGGTCCCGTTACTAAATATTTATAGAGAAAAATAGATACTCTTTCCTCTATAGATGTCGCGATAGTGATGGTGTTGCTCCTCGAATGAAATGTAACATTTTATTATAACGACTTAATGTGTCTAAAATTGTGCTCGAAAATTACCTAAGATAGTGGCTAATAGCATGGACGTAATGAATTAGTACGCAACATCTGTTATTGCAAACCTACGATACTTTTGTCCAATTAAAATATTATATAGGAGATAATGTTTTATGTGTATTAACGTTTAATAATTAGACTCACTTTTCTTCCACGGCGATTTGCAAATTTGCTTCTTACAAATCTGTTTCATATTATATATTCGTCCACCATTTAATTTTGCAAAAAATTCTTCCGTAGTTAGGAGGGGATAATTTATTTCTTTCAAACAATCATTAAGACCGGTAGAATAATCAGCGCAAATTCTGATTTTATTAGCTATTTTCTTGACATACATAGTAGGTGCTGCACAAGGGCTGTACTACGTTTTGTTAAATTACACGTTACTTTTCTAGTAGTTCTTATAAATGATTTCTACCAAGGCGCAGAGTACTGGTCTTTTAGGTTGGAAAAATGGTAAAACATTTTCTTTCAACTCAGACTTTAACTTAGCTTTATAACAAAATCCAAGTCTTTCGGAAAAACATTTCTAGGAATTTTTCTTTTAACGCTTATCTGAATTTGTCGTAATACAACTTATTTCATTGCAGAAATGATTTATTGGGGTGTTAAATAGTTCAGATTCCTTCATCCAATTTGTTCCAAAATATTCTGTGAATTTCGTATGACAAAAACTTTGATATTTTCAAATTTTAAAGAAAGTTTCACTCATAAATTTTAATCTGTTACCAGTAATACGTCTTGCAGTTTTTTTAAAATGTTACTTAGTTTTGGACATTTTATTTTTTTCCAGGTTTCATCATTAATTTATGGTTAAGTTCAACCCAATGTTTAACATTTAAAAAAAAATTATTTCTTGAAGATTGTAATGCTGGGTATGGGGCAGCCAAACTAGCTGCCAACATCCTCCTGTTTTTTATTGAAACCAACCGAGCTCTTTTTAGTATCCTCGCTGTTCCCTTACCGAGGCCGGCATAAATCATGTTGACACACCGGTTCCTGTTATAGTACCGCAGTTAAGCAACGTTGAGCCTGGTCAGTACTAAAATAGGTGACGATTTTAGAATTTCAGGTGCTGCATATGCTCTCAGCATTGTTTCCAGTCGTATAGCACTTCTTTCTTACCACTGGATATAAAGTTTCGCATGGGTTCGAATACCCTATATATTAAGTTTGTAGACCAAAATTGATAGAGGAGTTTGGTAGGCAATTTTTTTAAAACAAATATATATACACATACATAAATATATATAGAAAGAGGTTTGTGTATACTATAAACTTTGTATGCAAATATTACGCAAGTATAAATCATGTAGAATATCCGCATGAATATAATTACACGTAATAATTAACTAAAGATGGAAATTAATTAAGATGAATGTTTAAAAGAATATGAAAATTAGCTAAATCTTTTGCAGATGAAATGCAATTCCACGGCCCATACAAAACAAAGTTGTATTTTCTTTTTAAATAAATAGAAAAAAAAAGGTTTTTAATATGAATATCAATATACAAAAATCATCAAATTTATAGGACTATAGATTGCCACTGAATTTATTATCGTAAAATTACTCGAGTACGCTAAATCGTTTCGTTTCTCCAGAATATTCTAGGAGTTTCAGAATTCATTTTTTTCCTGCCGTTCGATATTCTTCTCAATTTTTGTCTTATTCAATATTTTCTTTCAATTTTTTCCTCCTAAGTTTTTCACTTCGCCCTAGTCCATCAAACAGATTCTGAAGTCTTCCATTTTCTTTTCTCGTTTTAATTCTTGAATGATGTTTTAGAATTGTTATTCATTCGTAATAAATTCGAATTTTCGTGTCACCAATCAATTGTTAGTTCGTAATAACTTCGAATTCTTGTCACCACTCTGTTATAACGCACAAAAAAGCCATAAAACATAAAAATAACACGCGGAAACTACTTTATTAAATAAGTGTAATTAGAACCAGCCGAGCATGCGAGGTTCTCCTCCACGAGTAAAAAAATTACTTTCACCATGACTAATGTTTGTACAAAATTAAAAAAAAATCCAAGGCGTGGTTATTTAGAAAAGTGCGAACAAATGGATGGATGAACGATTTGGGGGCAATTTACTCCGATAATGCCCTCTGGAGGAGGACAACCAGAATTATCCCGGAAAATCCGTTCTGGCAAAAATGTTCTTTTATCATGATTAATTTTTTTGCAAAATTAAAAAAAAAAAAAAAAAAAAAAAAAAAAAATTCAAGGTGGTTATTGAAAAAAGTACGAAAAAACGAACGGACGATCGATTTTGGGATATTTTTTTTACTTCTATAATGCCCCCCGCCTTCCTAGGAAGGCAAGCAGAGTTATACCAGAAAATTCGTTCAGGCAAAAATTTACCTTCACCATGAGGAGTGTTTGTGCACTCCCCTAAAAAACAAAACAAAAACAACAAAAAAACAAAAACAAATACAAGGCGTGGTTACTGAGAAAAGTGCGACCAAACGAACAGACGAACGCACGAACGGAAGTGAATTACCAAGTCCAATCCCCCCTTTGTCATGTGGAGCAACAAAGCGCATTTACAACAGTGTGTGTTAGCTACACGTTCATAGTAATAGAATACGCGCTCTCCTGTGTTCTCCGTGCACCTACTTTATATTTTCGGATGACCGGAAGTTATGTGGTACGAGCCACGTCATAAAATTATGCAGTGTAGTTAATTTTGTAGTCAGACTTTGGTGATTTCTCAGCGGCAATATGCTTGTTTGAAATGAACAAAACAAAACAATAAAATAATGATAAAAAAATAACGTAAAATAAATCAGTTATCGAAATTCGACCAATCATTTGTCGCTAAATATTTCAGCTTTTAAAATCCAATCCATGCACGAAGAGATAGAAAAACTGATTTCGGCGCGAACATTTATAAGTGTCAGTAAATAATGGAACGCCATCGATTTGTCTTAAATAAGAGTAGAATATCGATCTATCGTGTGGCTGTTGTAAAACCGGTAAAACAGGTTTCCATGGAAAAGTGCTAGCCGGTGATAATGAAATATTTTTTCAGAAAAAAAAAAAAAAAAATAACATTGGAATAATTTTTTATTCGAAAATATTAGAAAACCAAATGTTATAAAATAGTCTATTAAATAATTCAAATCTTTTTTTCTCGGGATTTTTTTTCAAAGAAGATTGTTTTTTTTTTTTTTTTTTTAGTTTATTTTCCTCATTATTTTACTGAAGGATCAGAGGCTCGTGAAGAAAGAAAAGAATACGTCCGCTGTTATTGACGATTGTTGTAAGTCTGAGATCAATATACATGCGTGTGGTTGGCGCGAATTTTGAATACAACGCGTCTGACCATCTCCACGAAAACATTATTTCGTAAGATTGATTTGAAATTATTAGAAAACGAAATAATGTCATAAAATATTTTATTAAATGTAAAATATTTTTTTTTAGACTTTCGGCGTAAAACACCTTTTTCAAAGAAGACTGTCTTTTTTTAAAAAAAGTTATTTCATCTCCATTCTTTTGGTGGTATTAACCCTAAAGGACAAGCCTCTCATGGAGAGAGAAAGGAATACGTCCAGTGTTATTGATGATTATTGTAAGCTGAAGTCGATGTGTTTTGGAAACTGTTCGTAAAGCGAAAACAATTTTATACACACATGGTGAATACATACGCATAGACCATATCATGTAATCTCAGCTCTGATAATATTTATTAATTGTTATTCTAAAGGATTTCACGTGCTCGTGTAGGAAGCCATCTTGCTTTACACTTGCTACTCGAAACTGAACGTGGATAAAAAAGACTGCGACGACAATTTAATCTCAGACCAATGTAGCAGTTGCATGAGGGACCCATTTTGTTTATATTTGCGCGCAAGATCTTGCGTTATGTTGAGTTGTAGTTCGGTCGATGTAAACAGGCGTATTAATACACACCACATTAGAACATCAGTGCGTATTTATATTCTCAGGCAAATACAAAGCAGTTCGAGTTGAAATTTCAATGTAGACAAACTGGTATTCTCTATCTCCTCTCGTCATCATCGTAATGATAACGGGTGGGAACAAACTTAAGATCAACTGGAATTATAATCCATTTATGTCTGCTGACCAAACAGCACAGCTCACATGTCTAGGTTGTTTCATCCTTTGGTCCAGTTAAATAAATATATTATTGTAGTCTTGGTGTTTTCCCCTGGACTCCGGAGATTCTTTTCTTATTCAAGTCATATATATATACTGATACGATCAACCCAGCAAAAATGCCCATGCCCTGACACTCAACCCTAGCTCTAACCATAACTCTCTACAATAACTATCTTATTCTTCTCTGTTGTTTTTCTGTCCCTGTTTTCCTCCAACAATCATCATTATCATGATCATCATAATCGTCATCATGGTCATCATCATCATCATGATCATCATCATGATCATGAGCAGGAGTACTCGGCATTGCCCGGATTATTGGAGGTGCGTATTGAGCAAAAAAAAAAAAAAAAAAGGAAAGAAAGATGTAGTAGGCAGGCAGGCTCGAACCCGTACCGCGAAGGAGGAAAAGAATGTGAAAAAAAAAACAAAAAAAACAAAACGTGACGTCTTTGCTGTTGCGCGCATCGCCAAACCGGGAGTGACGTAGGTTTAAATTAAGGCTAGAAAAATGTTGGTGAAAAAAAAGAAACCCCTTCCTGTAGAAAATTGCCCAGTTGAGGATGAAGGAATTAATGTTTTTAGCCAATTTTTCGATATTTGTCGTCCGAAGCTTGAAAATGATACTGATCTCGTGAAAATCCGTTGCCTCTTTCGAAAGTTTTAGACAGACATACAAACATACATACATACATTTAAACAGACAGGTGAGATTTATATTATAGATAACCCGGATATAAGAGACCCGAGTATAAGAAAAACGGATATAAGAGAGATTTTTCTAGTCCCAAATTAGAGCCTATGTTAATGTATAGTGTAACCCGGATATAAGTGCAACCCGGATATAAGAGAGCTGTGGGGATCGAAGGAGAAGTCTCTCACATCCGGGTTACACTCTAGTAATAAAAATGGGTTTAATTACTTTCAGTTTAAGTTTTTGCTCCTTTTTATTGCTTCTTGTTTTTTTCCATCTTTTTTTCTTATTTGTTGTTACCCACAGACAAATTTTGGAAACGCCCTCTAAATTATGTCAAAATCTACCAACGTGGGGGTAAGGAAATCTAGTATTTTTATATCAACAAGTGCCTAGCATTTTTCAAAATGATGTACGTTACGTTATGTGAACGTGATACACGTTACTAACCGCGCCGTATGTAATCCTCCCTATTCTTTATTCCGCCCGAATAAATCAAAGGGGATTCTAAATTACATTGTCATGAAGACTGAATTTATACATTCATGACCTGAAAGTTTTATCCCTCTATTGCAGATATTGACGGTGTGCGACTATAAAAAAGCAACTTCCGTTATGGATGTACGTCGAAAACAGAGATGCATCATTGAATTACTCCATAAGGACAACTCGATCAACATTCACCGTTAAACGTTTATGACACCGATGCAATTGATGTCAGCACAATTAGGAGATAGATTCGTCGATTTCAGAGAGGCGACAAAGATGTGTGTGGGCTGCTGGAAAAAACTAAGATGAATGCACGAAATGTACAACGAGTTTTTCAATTTTGATTAATTTTTGAACCCTTAAAACTAAAAAAGAACGGCTGTAAAAAAAATCCAATCACTTGAGGCCCCTAGCACTGCTCTGCGACTTTTAGTTTCGGAGGAGATAGAGTTTGAAAATATGGAGGCAGACAGACATATAACCTTTTATGTTAGATTTATACCCGCCATACACGCCCAAGAAGATTATGTTTTAATCATCATTTGTCTATTTTTTTTTTTGTTTATTTGTCTGTTTATTAGCAACTTAATCACGAGATCTCAATGCCTTTGTTTTAACAAAGCTCTATCTTGTACTAAGAGAAGTCCCCTATTAAACTCTGGATGTGACCAAGTATAATGTCTACGATTTTTTTTTTTTTTAAATTCGTAAAATCCCTATTTTTCCCCATTTTTAAATTGTAAGAAAAATCACATCTCGGTGAATTTGTTGAAATTTAAAACATGTGTACCATACAGTATTAGATTTAAAACATGTGTACCATACAGTATTAAATTTAAAACATGTGTACGATACAGTATTTAATTTAAAACATGTGTACGATACAGTATTAAATTTAAAACATGTGTACCATACAGTATTAAATTTAAAACATGTGTACCATACAGTATTAAATTTAAAACATGTGTACCATACAGTATTAAATTTAAAACATGTGTACCATACAGTATTAAATTTAAAACATGTGTACCATACAGTATTAAATTTAAAACATGTGTACCATACAGTATTAAATTTAAAACATGTGTACCATACAGTTTTAAATTTTAAACATGTGTACCATACAGTTTTAAATTTAAAACATGTGTACCATACAGTATTAAATTTAAAACATGTGTACCATACAGTATTACACATCAGCAATTCAAATTTTATTTGCATGTTATATTGGCGGCATTTTCATTTTTACATAGAACATCCTATTTAACAGCTTAAAGTGAATTTCTGGCATCTCTCAATTAATTGATTTATTTATTTATTGTACTTGCTATATTTTTTTTAGAGATCCCCCCCCCGAGCTAACACTTGATTGCATTATGATTCGGATTTATATCCGAGGACTCTTTTTAGAATAGATGTTGTTCCCTTTATAACTGCAACCTGTATTTCATTACAGCTTGGTCTTTCAGGGATTGTTTCCAGGTACTTCTTAAGATTCTTTTTTCACTAAGCCAGTTGCTCCTATCACAACCGGTAATGTCTTTCTCTTTCAGAGACAATGTCATCTTTAAGCCATTTTTTAAGTCCTGATACTAGGTTATTATTTCTCTTTCAGCTCTATTGAGACCATATGGGATAGCGATATCAACAATGAAAGCATTTTTTTTCAGACGTGTTCCATATTACAATGTCTGGCTTGATTGGCTTGTCTTTTTTTATTTTACTTTTGTTAGTTTGAAGAGATAAATGGGCACCTTCCTGGGGTTAATACTTGATTCTATTATAGTTTAAATTTATATCCGAGGGCTCTTTTAAGAATAGACACTGTTCCCTTTATGGCTGCTATATCTATTTCCTTACAGTTTGGTTTTCTGTGTAAACTTTCATGTGTTCATGTAATGCCTTATTTTCAAAAACGGTTGCCAAATTCTACACGATATGTGAAACTTGGCATTCAGAACAAACTAAACGTTGGCGGAGAGTTGTGCTCTTCGAGTGCTATTTTTATTTACTTATTTCATCATCATTTAACTCAACGTAATATACAAACACTGACAAATTAGCAGAAGCTGTATCATAACCCGGTCTACACGCTGTTCGACAATTAATTTGATGTTTATTGTACTCCTTTTGCGCATCGCATCAGATGAGGTTAAGAAGATTGACTGACACCATGACATAATTGATCACCTGTCATCCCAAATCGATATGATTTAGGAAACGATTTCCTAACCATTGTGGTTGAATAGTCAAGAGTTAACTATTCTACAATTTCCAAGTAACAATTTCCGGGGTTATATTTGACGAACGGCGGTCAAAACTCACTATTCCAAATCTGTGACACATTGCTACTCTAAAACTCGACACTCTACTGTCAAAACTCAAGACTTCATAACTCGTAACTCTACTGTAAAAACTCATTACTCTAAAATTCGTAGCTCTGGCGTGAAAACTTGCTGCTTCAACATCCGAATCTTAGCTGTACCAGTCTATAAAATCAGTCTTTTTTATTGAAAACCGGAAGCATTTCATTTACATTTCAGGTGACAAAAGATCGCAAAACATATAAAGAGAAGTAGTCGCCATTTTCTTTTCTTTTTGCTTGTCAACGAACAGTTCAGACTGTATAAAAATAGGGTTGTTAATTGTCTTTAACATTATTTAATCACAACTATATTTTTTACTTATTAGTATACATGAATAGAATTGAGTTTTGCAGCAACTAATGTTGTGTAGGAATGTATCTCGCAACTGGAAACTGGACATCGATAAACACAGAATGCAACGACGCTTTAAGCTTAGGATTTATTCAGTAGTTGTATGATAATTATATTGGAATCGGGAATTTAACAGAGTAATTGTATCGGAATCTAGAAAAAATTGAATCATCTCATCACTAATATATATATATATATATATCACTAATATATATATATATATATATATATATATATATATATATATATATATTTATTTATTTATATATATGTGTGTGTTATGTGATGGTGGTATTATTCTTTGGTGTTGACTGTTCGTATTAATCTTAGTGTGTTCATGTGTGTGATCATGTTGTGAGATGCTAGATATTATATATATTCATTGTGAGTGTTCATATTGTTGAGAGATGGAGACATTGGTGAGATATAGAGACAGGGTACATATAAAGAGAGAGACAGTTCAGTATATATATAATAGTGTACATGCTACTACAAGAGAGCCTAGCCTGTAATTCAACTAGAAGATATTGTTGAATATCTTGATAGATAGACCGAGAGTGCGTTTGACACTTACGTTTAACAGTTGTACATATAATATAAACACGTTATCTTTTTCATTATAATGATGAACACAGAAAGACGGCAATTATAAAAAACATGATGATCATTTATTCTTCTTCGACCGGTCGGACATGATTTTTTATTTCAGGAATTCAAAGTTGTTACATGGTTATCTCTAAACCCTCTCGCTTCCAGAGGGAGCCCTGTACTCTAACGGAGAATCGGTCTATCTCCTCTGCTTCTCTGATCTGACTGATCTGATTATCTGCTCTAATCTCTTTTTAATTAACTTCGAACCCTCCTATATTGAGAAATCATTTCTGCCCTGACGTCACATGTATGTCTGGTCAACGTGACCATAACTCACGTGTTTCCAACATGCGCGATTTGCACATTTTTGAAAATTTCTGACGACCAGGAAATTTCCCATTCTCACACCATAAGGAAATATGAAAGGAATCTAATTAGCGTCACCTTTTTTTTTTTTTTATCTTACACCGTGCGTTTGCTAAGTCGCATGTATCGTCACACCGACCTAACAATAACCGTCCAATAGAAAAAAATATATGAAACAGTGATTCTTTCGAATATTAATAATGAAAACAGTCTTATATCTTGCTCTCGAAACAGACACTTACTAACAATTCCTTGTTTTCTGTGGAGTAAACATTTGGACATTAATACCATTTGAAGACGTAAAACCGGCAATTGCCCTTCATCTATCGATGAAATAGCAACGTATGTTAAATCAACTTGCATAAGAATAAGTATTAAATTAGGTATATATAAAATAGGTATTATAATATTATTTCAATAGATATTACAATATTATTACAACAAGCAGGACCCGTGGAAATGTCATGAAATGAGAAATATATTTCATCAACAAATACGTTTTGATAAAAACTGATATTTTTCTGGATATGTTGTTGCAGGAGTGTGATGAAGGAACTCGTAGTAATTTCGATGCGCATCGGTTCTTTACCGAAAAAAAAGTCTGCGAAACGTTACGTAAAATGGAATATTTGAAAGAAATAGGGCAAAAAAAAAAAAAGCATTTGCCCCATTTTCGGCTACTGTATTTATTTTTTTGGATTCATCATTTGACATTTTTAAAACGGAATTTCGCGAATTTGTCCTTTTCTTGGAGCAGTTTGGTCTCCAAAAATTGCATTTGGCCTTTTCTAAAGCGTAGCGTACAGACTAACAAAGGAAAGAACAAACAGAATATTATATAAATAGTTATTACAATAGGTGTTTTTCTTTTGGAAGTAGCTCAGTAAAAGACATGAAGCCACTTGATTTGTTTGTTTGGTTGTTTTTGTTTTACGGCATATCAACCCTTTTCGGGTTATTTAATGGCGAATCCAGTGATTTTGAAGAAATTTTTTTAATAGAACATATTCGTTTTTTTTTAAATGTCGGTTTCTATTCAACCCATAGTTGGAACCCTAACAGGTACTATCACTCCGAGTCAGAGTGGACCTGGGAGCAATGGCAATTAAAGGGTGGCTCCACACTCTCCAAAGTCCGCAAGCTGGGGCCTCACCATCGGATATAGTTTAAGGTCATATCCAAGAAGCCACTTGAGGGAAAGAGGTAAAAAGAACGAAAGATTCCTATTTACCTTAATCCTGAAAAGATCAAGGCAAAATCAAGCATAAAGATCAGCACGAAGAGAGTCCCACAATCTTGCATTTCTTGGAAAGAAGCTACTGGAATAGGAAGCAGTATTTTATAAAAGGTTTGATTGTATTTATTTTTTAATTTTTTTATATTTTGTTAGTTCTGATACAAAAATATCAAAAGGGAGAATTGATAAAGATCACTAGACAAGGGTTTCCCAAAGTGGGCTCTAGGGGGCCCTGAGGCTCTGAGACTGAAGTTTAGAGGCTCCAGAAGCACATTCTTAAAGAGGACCAAATGCTTTATATGGAAAAATTAAATGGCCGCAAACATTTCATTTATTGATCTTTTTTTTTTTTACTGGAACGAGATATGTTACATAACTAAAGATGTAAATAGTTTCAGAATGGTTCATGAAAAATAAAATAAAAAAATAAATTAAGACAAAATGCAACAATTTTTGATTAACCAAAAACAAGAAATGGTTGTAAGCATTATCATTAGTTAGTGTTAAAATTTGAAATTAATGTTTTTCATGTTTATTTTAGAAATTGTCTTGGTGTTTCGTAAAAAAAAACCTTTGACTTGCTCAGGAGGCTCTATGGTGTCCTGAAGTTTGGGAAGCTTTGCTCTAGACGCAAAAGTCAAACCAACTGGAACAAAGGAAGCAGTTAATAAATCAGACAATTCTGAAGAACGCATGCTTATGATTATAAGAGATATTTGAGACTAACAATATCACGTGTGTGTGTGTGTGTGTGAGAGAGAGAGAGAGAGAGAGAAAGAGAGAGAGAGAGACAGCATAGAAGAAAAAAGGTAGAGCCCAATCAAATTGCAGACTTTTCGGAATCTTCAAATGGGAGAGAGATCCACCATCTCGCATATGACAACAGTGCTCCATGCAACGTCTGATAGTAGATTGTGTCCACACGAGGAGCAGATGTTGCTATCGAAGCAATGCAATTTCTGAAGCGTATAAACTAAATATAGTTGTTTGCTCCAGTAATGCTATTCCGGACATTTTCTCTGCGTCCAGAGAAGACAGTAATTATCGCAATTCTCTCTCTCTCTCTCTCTCTCTCTCTCTCTCTCTCTCTCTCACACACACACACACGCACACATGCATACATATGTAACAGATACATTTTTATTATTGCATGTTATCTAGTTTGTTTACAACAATTAATTTTCTGATTATTAAAAGAAGAAAACGATACTCAACAGTCGGTAATTTTCTCTGTTTAGTGATGTCTTTCTAACCTTAATGCGTGCGTGCGCGCGCGTACACACACGCATACACGCACATATATAGAGTACATTTCTTTTTATTTATATAAAAGTCATTGGCTACATATGTGCATACAGGTTTCAGCTGTAAATTCTATTCGAAATCCGACGTCACCGGTTGCGAATATTCTCACTGCTTTTGACACCAGTTGAGACTAGCAGTCTGTTAATTCCAGAGAGACCAGTTTACCCTACTATTTTATCCACGCCGACTAAAATCGGGGACAGATTTATGTTTTTTTTTTGTGAGGGTATTACTAGTACCTGTGTCAGTAGTGATGACACATAATGATGGGACAATTTCCCCACGTTCCAATAAAACTTTAATTTTCACATCGAAGATAGTTTAGAACAATACATTAGAGAAAACATATTTTTATTGACTCCATTTTTTTTCTTGGTTGATTTTAACGTTTTTGAAGAGATTGAAGAAAACTGTGATTTAAAATAATGTATATTTTTATACAAGGGCTTTGATAATCATATAAACCAATACGAACCAATTAAATTGTACACATACATGCACGCATACATACATATATACCCGCAACCATACAGCATATACACAAATACGCACACTTACACCATATATACGTACATACACACCCATATATACCTACATATACACATATACCCACATATTCCTACATATACTCTCATATATACAAATGTATTGATTTAGACATAAAGAAAGTTTACCAATAGTCAACACTATTAATTATAATAATAATTAGTGTAGGTAGCACAGCTACGTTTATCATAAATGATATTTAGCCCCTGCACTGCTAGTTAACATTAAGGAGATGAGAAGAATGGGATTGTGTAACTATGGTTATAGAATTGAATTACTTTAGTACCAACAGGGATGACGTATCATTGAGTATAAGTTCTATCTTGTTTATATGTTCGGATCTGGAGATTACCTTGCAATGGAGAATTTTTACTCCTTTTCTGGTTGGTAGATAGGAGCGAAATTATATGTTTTTGGAAATACTATTCTAACAAGATCTCGGAGTGCAAATTACGTGTAAGAAATTAAAGTGTAGTATGTTAATGTGCTTATAGTGAGACTCTACTTAACGTGTACATCAACAATAAGAGAAAGTTATTATATGGGTTAGAAGAGGTGATTAAGAACCTATCTTTAGAAAATGGACATATTTATGCTAGCAAAGTTTTGGTTTAGATTTAGTATAAACTTAAGTGTATTTAGTGTTATGTTTTCACCTATTTAACATTTATACCGAGAGTGTATGTTATTTTATTTTAAAATGGTTGTATTTAAATTATTTTCTTGTGCTTACATCTGGACACTAGTTAATTCTTGGTATTTATTATGGGTTTGTTGAAGGTGACGATGTTAACTGCTTCGGATATACAAAGATTGCAAAACTTATCCCCTGGGTCATATGATCTAGATTTATTCAGTATGCTCCATTTAGTTGAATAGGGAATTTTCTTGTCCTCTAGGCTATTTATTAATTTAGTTAAGGATGTACTATTATTATCATTGTTTTGAGATCTTTCATTTCTGAAGGAATGTAGGTGGTTTGAGATTCTTATTTTTATTAAGCTTGATGATGCACCTATATACGTGAATGTTTTCCTTGTTTTATTATTGTTTATTTGTTCATCAGTCACATTGATATTGAGTCTTATATTGGAGGGGGGGCTGGGTTAAGATGGGGCCTGGTGATTCAAAGCTCAGGTGCTGTTTAATCCTATTCTGGTCTTCACTGGGAATTATATTATTGGATACTTTAGCCTGGCTATTGTTGTTTCTGTTGTTATTATTAGAGCCCTCACTTTATGTTTCCCTATGTACGCTTGCGTTCTGTATGATTCGACTATATTCATTGTTTTCCTCATTTGATTGGTCGTTTGCATGTTTTGGTAATTGCGTGACTGTGCAGGCATATACCACGTCTTTGTGTACGCAATCGTTATTAAGAGGCCATTCATTTTTATTTTGATATGCAACTGAACCACTTCATTTCAATAAGAGTTTTTTGAAATTCATTGAATCACAATTCAATTCAATTTAATATTATATATATATATATATATATATATATATATATATATATATACACACTCGTGAGCAAAAAAAATGGGCCAAACAAATTTTATACATTTTATTGCACTAAAGCTATATTGAAAAACAAACAAACAATTGAACAAGGAAACTTAAACAAAACTAATAACACAGAACAAGACATTTACTTTAATAAATGCTTAGTATGGAACCGCATTTCCTTTTGATTTCTTTAAAAAATTAATCCTTTTAGACATGCTCTCAACCAAAGTGAAACACTGCGAAGAGGAGATGCTATTCCATTTCCTTTGCACAGTTTTCCACAGTTTGTCATTGTTCGAAAAAGTTCTCCCAGCTAATGCACGAGATATTATGGACCAAATATTCTAGATTGGGTTTAAATCGGGGCTTTGACCTGGCCAAAAATATCACATTAATTGAATTATCAGAAAACCATTTTCTTGTGACTTTAGCAGTGTGTGCAGGGGCATTATCATGTTGAAAAATAATGTTCTGGGATATTGCCAGTTTCTGGATATTTGGCAACAATCCTGTTTCTAATATTCGAATGTATTCCTTTGCATTGATTGACTTCTTACAGTTCCCCAACTCCTGCTGCAGTAAAAGTCCCCATACCATTATCCCTCCATTCCCGTATTTAACTGTCGTTTTTATGTAATTTAGCGAAAATCTTTCTCCAGTTCTTCGATTGCACCGTTCGGGAGCATCGGGAGCATCACTAACAAGACAAAATCTTGATTCATCTAACCAGAAAACATTCCTGAACCAGTCTGTATCTTTCTTGCCAAAACACAGAAAAAATCTCTTTCTATCGGTGATGTTCTTCTTATATAAAAATGGCTATTTTTGCACACCTTTTAGAAGAAAATCCCATTTTTTTCATTCGTCTATATATTGCATATCTAAAAAGAGAATGTCCAGCCCCTGTTTTAATTCTATGCTATGGTCAACATAAGTTTTATTTCGATCCTTCAAAACAGTTAATTTAAGCGTGTGATCGTCCCTCAAAGTGGATGATCTAGGGCAACCAGATCCAGATTTCCCTTTTACCAAGCGTTCTACTTCGAACCTTCGACCAATTTGCTTCACTGTGGAAAGAGATGTTTTCACATTTTCTTTTCTTAAAATATAAAAAATCTGCTTGTAAATCATTTTGAACTGCCTTAATCCTGCAATTCGGTTTTCATATCCTCGCCAAGATGGGGTCCTACTATTGTTAGAATTAATTTTTCCACTTATCATTATATGCTATAATAATAATGATCCGCAAAATAGAAATTTTCAATTAAAATTAACAAAAATTAATAGAAAAGT
>NC_136508.1:66900474-66920474 GCF_053919585.1 Euprymna scolopes
TTATGGAATTGCATTATGTATTGATATGTCTTACATGAAGAGGTTTATTGTGTGTGACAATGTTCCGTATTTCGGGAAACTATTTTGTCAAATAGTGGATGCTACAGATCTACTCAAACATGCAAGATGTAAGAATAAAATCAAATAAAATTTATTTTATTTTATTCTTCCATCTAGCATGCTAAGAATAGATCTGTAACATCCACCATTTGATAAAGGGGATTCCCTGAAATATATCATGGACATTGTCATACACAGTGCACATCTTCATTGATGTGCCATTCCGTAAATGTTCAGTGCAAATAGAGACGAGCTGATATTATTGTAGCTGTTTTTTTAAAACTGCAAAAGTATTTGTCTGAGCTAGCAGGTATGCCCGGCGTAGCCCGGTTGTAAATACGCTTAAATATGATATTTAATTCTTGCATATTTCGTGTATATTATTATAGAGTTAATGTGCTTTTTATATATTATAAAGTTGCGATTAAAAAATATATATATCGATATGACTTGGGTGCATTAACTTGAATCGAAACCGAAGGGAAAACTTATGAAATATATATATATATATATATATATATATATATATATATATATATATATATATATATATATATATAACTATAGTTCGTTCAGCTATAATCTAAACCGAAACCAAAACGTATAAAATATTCTTGGTAAAATTATTCATAAAAAATATAGGTGCCTTGAGTGCCATCAGCTATAATCGAAACTGAAACGAGAACTTATGAAGAATTCCTGGTAAAATTATTTATAAAAAAATAAATGACTTCAGTTATAAACGAAACTGAAACCAAAACTTATGAAGAATTCTTGGTAAAATTATTTATTACAAGAAATGGAAGTCACAGTCACTCGGATGTAAGCGTGACACATAAAATAAATAACACACACACACACACACACACACTATTGTATTAATACGAAATCTACATTAATCAAGTTATAACATTTAAGCAGCCTTCTAGTATATATATATATATATATATATATACACTAGAAGGCTGCTTAAGTGTGTGTATATATATATATATTTACACCCCCCACATATATATGTATATATATATATACATACATACATATATATATATATATATATATATATATATATATATATATATATATATATATATATATATATATATATATATATATACGTTTCCGATAAAAAGGACAACCGATTAACACCCAAGAAAAATACAAGGTGCGCCAAGAGGCGACAGATATCGAAATAAATTACTTCCTGATAATGATAAAATCTGGAGGCACAACCTTTGCACTGGCGCCGTAATTCGCCCCACCTCTTAACGTCACTCACTACAATTTGTTCTACACTTTCAAATACCGCTAATTCCATATTGCTCATATATATGAATACAAGTGTCCGTATATATCTATATATCGATCTATCTGTCGATCTATTTACTAACAATTGTTGGTAATGACCTATTTATTTTTAATTGACCTCATCTATTTATGAATAATTGTTTCTATCAATCTAAATATCGATCTATTTGTCGATAAGTTATGCTTACAATTGTTGCTATCTTTAGATCGAGTTATTTATAATCTACCTCATCTATATAAATAAACGTATGTATACATATATTAGCATGTGTATGTCTGTGTGAAAATATTTAACGGATAAACTATCAAAGTACCGGTCATATGACACTGAAATTATAGGAAATAGTAATCATACACCAAGGATTGTATATAACGAGTAAAATCTTTGTTTGGATGGATGAATAGCGCGTACAGAAATATGTCGGCAAATTGAAATGCAAAATGTTCATTTCAACTTGCTGACATATTTCTATTACTTTTTGCACGTGCGTAAATTAATTCATAACTTGAAGTCGTGTGATTTTAAACATTTTTTTAATCTATCTGTCGATAGTTCAAACGGTAGGGTACGCGGCTGGAGGGCTAATGTTTTGATTTCGATTCTAACTAATGACACTCAAGCCATTTTTAAAAATCTTTGGAAATCAGTGCTATATATATATATATATATATATATATATATAATATTCAATAGAGAATTGTCTCTGTATTAATAAATACGAAATCTGCATGAATTAAAATATAGTTTAGCATATTTTACGACTGGGCAACGTCGGATACTCCACTAGTATGTCAGTAATTTTTCGTATCTCTCTCTATATATGCATCTACATATCTGTCTAAGTATACTTGTTTATAGCTATCGATCGATTTATATATAATATATATACTATATATATCTAGAAGTAGTTGCATCTAATAGGTTGGTGCAAAAATAATGTCGTTTATATATATATATATATATATATATATATATATATATATATATATATATATATATATATATATATATATGCATAAAAATAAAAATAAAAATACCAGCGGAGGTTTATGTTATGTTTTGAGAAAAATAGAAAAACCGAATGAAAATATTAAAATAATCAACGTTTCGTCCTTATTTCATAGGACATCTTCAGGTTATTGAAGTAAAAATGCAAGAAAAGAAAAAGTCATAGATCATACGAAAAAGAGAAACAGTTTTTGAATCCTACCCATGTCGGGAAGGACATGGGTAGGATTCAAAAACTGTTTCTCTTTTTCGTATGATCTATGGCTTTTTCTTTTCTTGCATTTTTACTTCAATAACCTGAAGATGTCCTATGAAATAAGGACGAAACGTTGATTATTTTAATAATTTCACTCGGTTTTTCTATTTTTCTCAAAACATATATATATATATATATATATATATATATATATATATATATATATATATAGTTAAACTTAAACGTCAAATATCATCATTATTTTTGTACCGACCTAATATTTTTATATAGATGCATTTATCGATTTGTATACATCCAATTGTTGGTAGCTATCGATTTATTAACTTATAATCGTGCATGCCTATCGATTGATATATGATCGGTTAATTGTCAAGAAATTACAAAGTTTTTAAAATGTCAACTGATATTAAAATAAGTTATTTTCAATTCCATATTGCTCATCTGTCTTCCATTTATACGATTTCCCGTATATATTATTAGATTGGTGCAAAAGTTTGTGCCGATTTAAAATTTCATCTTGAAAATGAAAAACTGTGAGTATAGAAATCTTTACTCATAACATGTTATGAAACCGAAACTTACCTGCATCATAGACTCTTCCAATACTATATTACGGTGTGAGATAAATTTCTCAAGGAGCAGTATCGTGATACCGCAGAATCAGCAGAAGTACCCGTATTGACACCAGCGGATAGTAAGCCTCGCTTATTTTTTATTCTATCCTTGTAACCTTTCGGTTAATATATCTTTCATACACCTAATCTGTGTTCCACGTTTTCCTTTCGTGGTTCCAACCTTGGGTCCACATCATAACAATGATGACCTTTGCTCTCTATAACTTAATTCTATCTGCGAACTGGAATAAAAGTGTCTTGCTTGTAAAATGTTTTACGTTTTGGTGTGAAATCTTATATATAAACGGCTATATGTCTGTCTGTCTGTCTGTCTCCATATTTTCAAACTCTGTCTCCTCCGAAACTAAAAGTCGCAGAGTGGCGCTAGGAGTCTCAAATGATTGGATTTTTTACGGGCCGTTCTTTTATGGGTCTTTAGTCGGTAAAATTGTTTTTAAGTGGTGAAAAATGGGTAAAAATTGAAAAAAATTAGTTAAACATTTTGAACACTCATCTTAATTTATTTGTAATTTTCAATCGGTTTACGTGCATATCACGTGGGTACAGTGGTAACGTTGCATGCTGCAGTTTCGCTTTCGATTCTAGCTGATAGCACCTAAATACTTTTTGTTTTTACTTTTGAAATCGCGACTCTATAACAATATCTACGAAATCTTGACAAATTAAAATATCATATTTAAGCGTATTTTTCGCCCGGGCAAAGACGGGTGCCCTCTCCTGCTAGTATGAATCTAATTCATGTGCAGTCGCCTCTCGTAACCTATGGCCATCTAAATGGTTTTGTAATCCTCGAAATATGAGATAATCCGAGGGGCTAGGTCAGAAGATTACACAAGATGAGGCAGGACTTACAAATCAAAATCTTTGGCGATTTCTGATCAGTAGTGCTGTAAGGGGTCGAGCATTATCATGATGGAAGATGACCTCCTTTTTCATTCTCAAGATGACCCCCTTTCTATTGACTAAAAAAAGGAAAATATTGCAGAATAATATGAACAATGCTTTACTAATCTGAAAGAAAACCAGTTATAAATTAATCATGGTGATATGTTTAATTAATAACAATATTCATAAAATAAATTACAATGATTTAAAAATGGCCCTTCTAAAATCCGATAAACTTTTTTTGTGCCGACCTTATGTCTACATATCGATCACTTAATCAGTCTATTTACTTACAATTGTTCGTATCGATCTTTTTTATAATTAATTTAAACTATTTATCAATAATTGTTTGCATCTATCTAGATATAGATATACCTATCAATCTATATACCTACATTTCTTCATATCTATCGATCGATTTATTCACAATTCATTTCAGATATGAGGAGCGTTCAAAAGTAATGCTTACTAGTTTTTATTCCGCCCGAATAGATCAGAGCGAACTATAAATTGTAGTGTTATGGTGACTGAATTTATGCATTCATGACCTTAAAGTTTTATCTTCCAATTGCA
Organism: Euprymna scolopes; assembly: GCF_053919585.1. NCBI lineage: Eukaryota > Metazoa > Mollusca > Cephalopoda > Sepiida > Sepiolidae > Euprymna > Euprymna scolopes. The sequence continues at coordinate 66,905,162 of NC_136508.1, forward strand.
GATATTGACGGTGTGAGTCTAGGAAAAAGCAACTCTTGTCATGGACGTGCATTAGAAGCAGAGATGCGTCATTGGATTCCTCCATGCATAAAAAATTGAACTGATAAATATTCACCGGCGCCTGTTGAGCGTTTACAAAACCGACGCAGTTGATGTCCACTCAGTTAAGAGATGGTTTCGTCGATTTGAGAGTGGCAACGGAGGTATGAGTGATAAAGTGCGCCCCGGACGCCCAAGCACAACCACCATTCTATCGCTGATATAACTGCATTGATAATGGTGGTGACGATGTAAAAAATGAATTCTGAAACACAAAAGGTCGCTCGTTTTAATGGTATTACTCCCGTCTTCGTAGCTTTTAAACGTTTTTTTTTTTTTTTGTTAAAGAATAGGATACATTACTTTTGGAACGACCCTTGTATTTACAATTGTTCGTATCCATCTCTCTCTCCCTTTCCCGCTTTCTCTCTCCCCTCTCTCTCTCTCTCTCTCTCTCTCTCTCTCTCTCTCTCTCTATATATATATATATATATATATATATATATATATATATTAAAAATGATTATAGTAATAATAATATAGTATATATATGTGTATGTGGGTGTGTATATATATATATTATATATGTATTTATCGAACTATCTAAATATAATTATTCATATCTATTGATCGATCTGCTAGCAATTGTTCACATCTATCGATCGATTTTTCTTATTATTCCTTTTATAAATCCACAAGTGTTGTTATCTATCTATATATCCATCGATATATCTTCATCCAATATTTGTAGCTATCAATCTACCTACAATTTTTCATATCTGTCGATAGATTTATTTATAAATGACGTTATTTATCTGTCTGTCTTTCTGTCTGTCTGTCTATCTATCTATGTATCTATCTATCTACAATTATTTGTATCTAATAAACATAGAAAAATTGTTCTTGGCCTTCGGGACAAGATCAAAGTGTAATATCTGTTCCGGCAGATACTGCACTTAAGATAATTTGTACCAGTCAATGGAGGGGAAACCCTCTATACTGGGACAATTATTATTTTTGGTAACCAGAGTGACCCCTTTTAGGGGAGCTGGTTTTTACCTCACATTAAAAACGGCCTTGTGCCTAATTTGCTCAGTGGGGGAGCAAATAAATACCATCTGTTCCGGCAGATGCTGCACTTAAGATAATTTGTACCAGTCAATGGAGGGGAAATCCTCTATACTGGGACAATTATTATTTTTGGTAACCAGAGTGCCCCCTTTTTGCCTACTTTTAGGGGAGCTGGTTTTTACCTCACATTAAAAACGGCCTTGTGCCTAATTTGCTCAGTGGGGGAGCAAATAAATACCATCTGTTCCGGCAGATGCTGCAAGCTATGACTAGCTATGACTAGCAAAGACCAGATGTGGGGGCAACCCCACATGCCTGACCTTTAACCAGCTCCCATTTCCCACCTCTCGGGAGCTGGTCCCCTTTTCCCCTTCCCCCTCCCTTCACTCCTCACATTAAAAATCGGCCTTGTGCCTAATTTGCTCGGTGGGGGGAGCAAATAAATACCATCTGTTCCGGCAGATACTGCAAGCTATGACTAGCAAAGACCAGATGTGGGGGCAACCCCACATGCCTGACCTTTAACCAGCTCCCATTTCCCACCTCTCGGGAGCTGGTCCCCTTTCCCCTTCCCCTTCCCTTCACTCCTCACATTAAAAATCGGCCTTGTGCCTAATTTGCTCGGTGGGGGAGCAAATAAATACCATCTGTTCCGGCAGATGCTGCACTTAAGATAATTTGTACCAGTCAATGGAGGGGAAACCCTCTATACTGGGACAATTATTATTTTTGGTAACCAGAGTGCCCCCTTTTTGCCTACTTTTAGGGGAGCTGGTTTTTACCTCACATTAAAAACGGCCTTGTGCCTAATTTGCTCAGTGGGGGAGCAAATAAATACCATCTGTTCCGACAGATACTATGGCCTTGTGCCTAATTTGCTCGGTGGGGGAGCAAATAAATACCATCTATTCCGACAGATACTGCAATCAAAGACCCTATGTGGGGGCGACCCCACAGATAAGACCTTGGTCCATGTTGAGGTAACCCTTCATACCAATTGTCACTAACCAGCTCCCCTACTCCCCGGGGAGTTGTTCCCCATTTCCCCTTCAGTCCTCACATTAAAAATCGGCCTTGTGCCTAATTTGCTCGGTGGGGGAGCAAATAAATACCATCTGTTCTTCAGATGCTGCACTTCTATTTCTTGTTCTCTTTCGGTGGAGGAGAAATCCTTCACGACTGAGACAATTTTTATTTTTGTACCTTTTCTCCACGCTAAAAAACGACTCTGGTGTCTAACTCTGTCCCGTGGGGAGGCATAGTAAATAGGTACAATTATTCGTATCTGTCAATCCAGCTACGTATATTTTTATGGAAATCGCCTCAGACAAAACAAGCCATTTAGTGTAAGTAGCTAAAAAAATACCACTTCACGATAAAAGCAAAACAAAAAAAATAAAACCCAAAAAGTAAAATGGATAGATTCCGACACAAAAACAGCAATTTTCCCCTCTTTCCCAGAAATTTGTTTCTCACGATTGATTTATTTAAAACTCACGTCATCTATTTACACGCGTTCGTGTCTGTCGATTTATTAATTTATAACTGACCGTAGTTATCCATCTATAATTGTTCATATCTATCTATCTATCTATCTATCTATCTATCTATCTATCTATCTATCTATCTATCTAGTGAACACTGCTCCTATTTATCGATACAATGGATAGCAATAATGAAAACGGTTGAGAAATTAAGGAAACCCGTTGAATGCGTAGACTAATGCACAGAGCTACAGGAGCAAACCGAATACGTAGAAACTGTTTCAGATTTAAAACATAGGAAAACACCAAATGGAATAATGAAAACTGAAACTGTATAATTGTAAGTTACCCTCCCCCCCTCACGAGTGCCTTCCCTAAATGATATTGCAGTGTCACCATAAACTAGCGCCACAGTGCCACACCAAATAATCGACGAGGATCAAGAAGGATGGAGTTATCTATCTAGGATAATTTGCATCTACCGATCTTTTTATAATTATCCACATCTATCATTCTACAATTGTTCCGACATCAAGTTACAATTTATTGTAACTATCTCTATTTATTTATATATCTATGTACGTATATTATTATATTATTATTATTACTTACTTACTAGGAGTTTTCACATAGCCTATCATCAAAGAATCTCTTTGAGAACAACCTGTGGTGTTCTCTGGAATCTGAGTCACAACAAATCTCCCCAGATTTCCAGTACTCACCATCTCTTTCGATAACCTTTGCAAATTAGTTTGCGTTATCGCAATAACAGTTAACCATTGATTTCTTGTTGGTAGCGGCCATTGGTCTTTACTGGAATTTCGGTGGCAATAAGGCCCCCTAAGCTCCCAGTCCTCTTCGCAATCACCCAGTAGGGGTCTGGTTAGTGCTTTCTTTCCTCGATTGTTCCATCCACCTTGATCGTCAATTATTTGGTGTGGCGCTAGTTTATGGTAACTCTTCAATATTTTTGAGAGAGGCCATGGGAGGGGAGGTAACTTACATGATTCCATTTAGTGTCTTCTTATGTTTTAAATCTGTAACAGTTTCTGTATATCCGGCTTGCACCTGTAGCTCATATGCATTAGTCTACGCATTCAAAAGTTTTCCTTAATTTCTTAGCCGTTTTCATTATTGTTATCCATTGTATCTTCTCGGCCATCCCTCTGATTCTAATCTCTCCCATTCTATTGTCAAAGTTTTTCGGTATTATTCCTAGTGCTCTTATTATTAGTGGTATTATCTTGACTTTCTTCATATTCTATATCTCTTTGAGCTCTGCAACCTCTCTCCCACAGAAGAGACGTTGCGAGCCGGTCTTTGTTTTATCATTATTTCCATGGCAAGTGCTTGTCTGAGCTCCAATCTCTGGCCCCCCCTCGTCAATCTTTCACGATAAACACCCATCTAGCTGAAACCACTGTCATTAATCTTCCCCACTCTTTATCTGTGCCTAGATCAAAACGTAGATTCCATGGGCAAAGCTTATTTCTTATAAGTACACGACTGTGGAACTCCCTTCCGTTTGCCTGTTTCTCACCTGACTACAACTTGGATGTCTTCAAGTCCAACATAAACAAATTCCTGATGAACCTCCCCCTTAAGTAAGACACTTTATCAAATCTCCAATACTAACGATTACTACGATACTATTCCATTGATTACTGTACACGCAATAACCTTTATCCCCGAGTGGCTTCGGGGCCTTGATAAGTGGTGACCTCCATGTAAAAAAAAAGAAAAGAAAAAAAAAGCTCTCTTCCCAGTTCCGTGCATTTGCCCCGCTTCTTTGCCTCCTTGTTTATGAGCTGCTAGAACGGCGAAATCTACGATCTGGCGGGACTTTTCCTTCTTGTTAACTATTATGACACACGCTTTGCTTGCTTGGATGGATTTATTTATTTCTATTTCCATGTCCCATATGATTCTATTACTTTAGTCTTCAAGTACTGCTGCCAGTTTGTACTTGTACCAGTTGTCTGGATGTTCAAGATTCAACTGCCTGCATAATTCCATATGTACTGCCTTCCCCACTTTATTGTGTTTATCTTTATATGCTTTTTGGGCTAGTTTGCTGCATTTTCTAATTATGTGATTTATTGCTTGGTTTCTTTGTCCACAGAGTCTGCATTTACTATTTTCTTGTGTCTTGCCGATCCTTGCTTTGATGTGGTTGGTTTAAATCGCATTATTTTGGGCGGCTTTTATTAGGGATTCAATTACTCTATTTCAAGGGCTGCAAAATATTGTATCCCTTGTTCGAAAAACAAACGTTATAAATTGTAATGTGTAAAATTTAAACCTTCTTTGCATATGTGCAGATCATAATGTTATAATGATAAGATCACTCTCGCCGTCTTGACATTTACGCTTCATATAAATGTTAATTTCAACTGTATTTCTCGTGGTTTCTTTGTTCCTTGCTAATAGAGTCAGAGATGGCTTCGTGGCCGGGTTCGAATCTCCCAACCGGCTTTATCGTAACTCTCGGCACTGATGATTCCTGAAAGGATAAAACACTAGTGCGTGCAGGTATTGAAAATATTTATACTTATAATCATGAATATATGTATATACATATATATAATAAATTCCCTCAATATTGTCATCGTTATTTATTTTATTACATAAGCCGTTTCCAAACACTGCATTGCCATAGCCCTCTCACACCTCGCCCTATGCTTCAAGCAAACTAAAAATTCCTTCTTGTATATATATATATATATATATATATATATATATATATATATATATATATATAATCATATAAATAATCATATATATATAATCATATATATATATATATATAATCATATAAATAATCATATATATATATATATATGATTATTTATTGGAATAATTATTAAATATCTACAGACACTAGTGTTTCATCTTTTCGGCAATCATCAGTGCAGGGTATCACGATTAACACCAGTCGATAGATTCAAACCCAGCGACAAAAGCCATCCCTGGCTTCATTAGCAAGAACCTAATCCATTCGGCTACCGTTAACCGCGAGAAATGCTGTTGAATTTTTAACATTTATTTGTTAAATGCTTTATAACATCTGTCAGAGTGATCTAATCATTATATGATGATCTGGGCAGAAGAGCTAAATTGACCGACTTAATTCAACTGAAAGTGCTCAACGATAAGAAACAAGTTTCTTAAAGGGGCTGACATATTTATTTATTATAATAATTATTAAATACTCACAGACACTAGTGTTCATCCTTACGAGAATCATCAGTGCAGATTCGAACCCGGCGTCGATTATATATATATATATATATATATATATATATATATATATATATATATATATATATACAGGATGTTTTAATTTTTTATTTATTTTTTTATTAGCGATTAATTTCTTTATTTCGCTCCCTGAGCGTTTTTTCTCTTATTGTAAGAAAGGAGTTATTTGCCCCTTTGTTTACATTTTTCTTCGCCCAAATCTTAGGACGTTTTTACTTTAAAAAAAAAAATATTTGTTTAAATATTAATTATTAATTATTACAATTAGAAATTAATCGCTAATAAAAAATAAATAAAAAATTCCAACAATCTTAGATTTATAAGCGATAAAAATCGTGCACAAAACTGACTGAAGTCCTGTAGTCCCGTGGTAACACACCAGACTACTTATCGAACCGTTATAGGTTCGATCCTTGTCAATAAAAGTCTTGCTATACTGGTGAGGAGTAAAGTCCGAAACATACATGTTTATAGATGACTTACTTTTATGCACGTAGTAATTATTAATTAATAATTAAATGAATATATATATTATATCCTTATATATATATATATATATCATCTGCGAACACCGATCCCATTGGCCGGAGGTTAGAACTGCCGACTATCAGCTGGATGGTTGTAGGTTCAATGCCTGGCTAGGGCGGAAAGATACTGTGATACAGCGAAACTGTACTGTGTGTGGATGACTATATATGAAAAAAAGGATGTTATATCTCTATAATTCACCATTTTTGCAGCACGGTTTTACTACGCACCTCGTATTCTATTGTTGATCACTGGATAAAGTGACATGGCGTCCTTCAATACTTTGTCTGTAAGTCGAAATTGCTAAGTAGGCAGCGACGAGTTTAGGATGAAACGTGTGAAGATTCCGTTAAAATTCGGTTAGTTTCTTTGAAAAGACACTAATAGCCACTGGAATGCCATCCATTATCTGGTGTAATGCCGCATCAACTACGTACACTGAACGGCCAGACAAAAAAAAAAAAAAAAAAAAACGTAGTTCGAGTGCAGCTTGAGTCAGGATCAGATAATGTAGACACATCAGCAAGATATTGTTTTCTTTTTTTTTATTATATAGTCATACGTCACCTATTACCAAGGCTAAAAAGCCACACGAGGATAAGAGTTAATGAGATTGTTATTTGGATGACGAAATATATTATGCGAGGTACAAAACGACGAACATAAAGTTATAAAATTTGATTACTTAAGAGGACGCGACGACATGTATTTGGTGTACATTGGACACAAAGACAATCATGTTATAGTTTGCAGGGAAGACATCCTATAGTAATGTGTACCACACATGGGAAATTCTTTAAAAAAATCTGTGTTGGCAAAAATTCCATTTAGGTTTTAAGTACACAAAATCAAAAAAGAACATTTTTTTTTCAGTGGTGGTAGTACGAGAAGGTCTTAATGTGATTACCTTATATGTTTTCAACCTGTGTACCGTATTTAGTATCTGGAATAAAGTATGGATATTTTAACAAGAGCCAACTTGCCAAAAAGGAGTGAAAAAAATAAATATACAACGAATAAATATGACCAAAGGCAAGATAGGTTACTCTTCTACCTATCCGGATAAGTCACTTTTTGTATTTGAACTTATTCTAAAAGCGTTTTTACTTCAAAAGAAACCGCGTGTTTATAATAATTGCTGGCATAAACATTGTACGAGGGTCTGTGATAATCGCTCAAAAATAAAAAATATAGCAAAATATTATTAGAAATACATTGAATATATGTCACCAATTGTGCGAATATAAAATGTTTTACTGGTATCTTCCTTAGTTTTCGATTTTGGAGCTATTACCAAGTATCCTCGTGCAATGCTTACGGCAGCCATGATTGTCTTTCGTTCAAACTATCCTCCCCCCAAAAAAAACGAAAAAAAAAATGCTATTAAAATATGTTAAAACGCACACAAAAACATTACCCAGGTAAGTAGAAGACTAACTTATGTTGTCTTTGGTAACAGTTATTTGTTGTGTATTTATTTATTTCACCCCCCCTTTTTTTTCTTTTTGTGACTCTTTTTAAAAACGCCCTAAACTAATGCCCACTTTCTAAGTGTGTAGCAGTCTTTCCTATCTCATGACACAACAAGTAAATGCGGACTATTTGTCCGATAGTATTTGCACAGACAGCGACGGCTTATAATTATGATGAATGATAATTCGCTGGACAGTGCAATTACTTATATGGTTTCACTCTATTGTTTGTACTTATACCAATTAATCATGTTTCTATAAATCTTGATGAACAATGACATAATGGATTAGGTACTTCAACCTGTTGGCGCGTAGGGTTTGGTGTTGCCCGAACCCAACTCTCCTTTCTTTCTCTTTTCTCTTATTACCGTCAAATAAGGTATACCACTCGGACGTAAGGAGCTACTATTTCGGACTATATCTACAGGAGCTATATATATATAGGGGGTTGAACGACAAGATGTTTGTTCACATTACATTAAAATTTCTGCATGTTAGTTGGGTCCTGGATATGACCTTAAACTATATCCGATGGTGAGGTTCCAGCTTACGGGCTTTGAGGAGTGTGGAGCCACCCTTTAATTGTCATTGCTCCCAGGTCCACCCTGAACCGGAGTGGTAGTACCTGTTAGGGTCCCAACTATGGGTTGAATAGAAACCGACTTGAAAAAAAAATTCTATTAAAAATTTTTTTTCTTAAAAATAACTGGATTCGCTATTAAATAACCTGAAAAGGGTCGACATGCCGTAAAACAACCAACCAACCAACCAACCATGTTAGTTGATGTGCCCCTGAAAGGGATATATTTGTTTGAATTCGCCGAGTGGTCTTCGTTACCGTAATCAACTAATACAATCTAGTAAGTCACCTAAATGGACAATTGTTTCTAGTCGTAGCTGGTGATATACTTAAGCTTTAGGCTTCTGGCGTATCTTTCAATGTCTCTCATTTGCTTTATTTGTGTTTTCTTGAAGATTAGGAAATTTTTTTGAATGTGAAATAGTAGGAACATTGCTTAACATTACCCGAAGAAGCACAGACTTGCGCGAGAGGAATCAGTGACTTGCAGAGCAAAAACATCATAAACGACCCTCTTGTGGACAGTGACAGGATACACTTTTCGCCACTGATCATCAAGGTCTGGCTTGATTAAACAACACATAACAGCTCCAGAAAAAGTCAGTTACTGTTTCATTGTCGTGTTCAAGGCTTTTACAAATTCAACCATAGACAAGTTGAAAGCTGGGATTAAAAAAAAGGTATTATTATACAAACACCGTGACAGCGTTAGGGTTAGGGTTAGGGTTAGGGTTTAGGGTTAGGGTTAGGGTTAGGGTTAGGGTTTAGGGTTAGGGTTAGGGTTAGGGTTAATTCGCTGTCACGGTGTTTGTATAAATTTACCAAAAAAAATGTATATAACGTATGTATCACGGGTATTTTCGATTGTTTGTCGAATCATTTTCATGTGATAAAAACAAATGATAAAATAAGATGGAAAAAGAAGAGAATTTTAAAAGATAGCCGTAAAATGCGCACATCCAGGCAGTTAGAGACTAAAAGAACTGATTCGCACTATTCCAAGACGGACGCTAACAATTTTAATTCAGCGATGTCAGAATATCTTTTTTGATTTTAACACAAAACATCATTAGAAAAATTGTAAAAAAAAAAAAAAAAAAAAAAAAAATGGTATACAATGTTCCTATTTACTTGTCTCCCCACGAGGGCAGAGTTAGACACAAAGTCGGTTTTTTTTTATGTGGGAAAAATCCAGCTGGATAGGAACAAAAATAAAAATTTTCTCAGTCATGAATGAGGCCATCTTCACCAATTTCGATGACAATAAAAATATGGGTGTGTGAAACATTCGTTGATCATCATCCAATCCCGGGCAACTTCGGGTCTCCATGCTAGTTTATCTACGAGTCTATAAATGTTAAAGGAAATTCTTTGTGTGGTCAGGCATTTTAAAAAAGTAATATCTCACATTATTCCCGGGAGAGAATTATGGACGAATCCTCTCGAGACCATCGCTCGAAGATAATTTCCAAATATGAAGCGTGCTAAATATTACGCGAAAATTTTCTTTTCATAGTCCTTAGTATATCTGCCAGCTTTACCTGTTTCTCGCAATAGCAATGGTGAAGGTGAAGGTGGTGGAGGTCGTGGCTTTAGTTTTGACGTTAGGTGACAGATTATTTCGAAGTGCGCATAACGATCTATTAAAGTGAGTCATCCGTCTTAGCAGATCTAGACAGGTATTTACAGCCATAAAAAGCAACCCAGGGAGACCACACAGGGTTTCTCCGTCCGCTACGCACAAAAAACTCCTGATTTGCATGGCACACAGCAGGAGAAAGTCAGAGTTACAATAACCTCCAAACTTTATTAATATTTTTAATATTAATATGCAATTATTTCTACTATTATATAAAAGGAACTTTGTGTATGTGTGTGTGTGTGTGTAAGTTAGTTCTCTATGGACTCGGAAACGGCTGGCCCGACTTTTTTGAAATTTCACATCACCTAGGTTTTGTATCGAAATGCGTCTGATAAATATCGAAAATCGATAATCTAAAAAAGTCGATTGAAAAAGTTAGTCCGATTTTGACCAAAATTAACACTTTTATACAACCTAACATTACGAGTGCATTTGAGAACTTTTATTACCGCGCAAGCAGAAAGGCCCAGCTTATAAAATCAACTGTAGATTCTTTCAGAAGACAACGGAGGGTTCGAAATGAATGTTTCTTTTTAGAACAGAATTGAACCATGATACTTGACTTTTGTACGTTTAACTTTAATCCAAGTGATGATGTAAAAAATAATTTCATAAAATCAACAATTGGTTCTTTGATAAGACAGGGCTGCGTTCGAAATGAATGTTTTTGTTCAGAACACAATTGAACAATGATACTTGACTTGCATGTTAAAATTTAAGTTAAGCCATTATTTACAGAATTTTATAAAAAAAATAGGTTCTCTACAGTGCAATATAGACTACAATGTATTGTGGAATAAGTCACCGCGGGGAGGCGTGTGAATCTCCCTTCCAGTACACTGTTTGGGGGGGGCTTACTAACTAGAGCGGGCAATCAATCGATTTTATTAAAAAAAAATAAAATGAGAAATTTCACCGATTTCGATGACAACAAAAGTATGGAAGGATTGAGCATTTTATGATCTTCATTCAATCCCGGACAACATCGAGTCTCCCTGTAATTATCACATAAAAATTTCAAATGAAGATTTTATTGTAGTTTTGAGTGTCATGATATCATTTTTGTAGCCATGACTTACACTGGCCCTGCAAAATGTGCTATCGCGATTTATACCAATATTAATATAAAATTAGGTATCTGTACATGTTTATATATTTCTATCTATTCTACTCTCTTCTAAACTAATTAACCGACTATTATGAATTTTGTGTCATGCAAAAGGGGGGAAAGCTATAGAATCCCTTCGTAGAACTTCAGATATCTTCAAGATTTGTGAAATTCTAAGAAAAGATATTAAACATCAATTAATAAACATTCTCAAAATTTCAGTTTCTATGGTCTCTTGTAAAGAAATTTTTGGTGAGTATAATATAAGCAGAACCTCCCATTTGAAAATTTAAATATTGCATGAAATCTGATCTACAGTCATTCCACACCAATAAGGTGAGATTTGCTGAGTTTCTTCTACTTTAGAATTTCACTCTGGACAGAGTCTGTCAATCTTAGGGTTCAGAAGAGAGTCACCAACCTAAAAGGTCCCACACTGTCAGCTAAACTTCAAACTCTGCCCCAAAGACGAAATGTTGCATCCCTCTGCCTGTTTTAATGGTAGGTTCTCCGACGAACTACAAACCGTTGTACCCCCTCGACGTAAATACCTCAGACAAACCCAAAAATGTATCTGCCTATCTATATCAAAAACTCCGTTACTACCTAATTTACAATTACTTTCTTGCTATAGCCGACGATTAAGGAAAAATAACACGGATGTAGATATCATATCGAATATTATAAAACGTAGTACATGGATAACAGGGTAGCTGAGAGTACTTTTTATCGCACTAATTTTGGCTCATTCAGTCACTCACTCTCTGGCTACACTCTATTACACCGAGTTAGCAGCAGTAATCATAAGGTATGGAAGAGTTCATTTTATATTGCTATATTTATATCTTGCAAATAGAAAGAGAGGTCACCCTTTGAAACCATATATATTCTAACAATACTTTAAACAGTGTATTTTGTAAGACCATTTTTATTTTTCTATTGAATGAATTTTTTGTGTTATTATATTCATTATAACATAGAAAGGAAACACGGTGATTATTTTGTTTTATTTATAACTAGAGAATAATACAACTTAAAGAAACTTTATATATTATTTAATTGGAATTCATTATTGAGATGAGTATTATTTATTAATTTATTTATTTATTGCCGACTATGATCCTCATTTGTTTTAGTTGTTATTTCACGATGTTTCAGCCAACTATTCCTCTGGCCTTCGTAAGGTGGTAACCGCGACGAAATGGGAACTCTGAATCTCCTAACTGCATCCACAGCAATTACTGCCTTCCGTAGTTGTTGTCGTCTCACCACGTTTTGGCCAAGTAAGCCTCTGGCTGGCTTTGAGTAAGGTTGAAACCGCTATCTTCAGACAATTCTCACCTGGAACCGTAGAGATTCAACGTCTCTATCCACTGCGCCACGGGCTCCGAAGGGTGATCTAGGTTGGAATTTTTTGGTCTTATAAATTCATGTTTATTTATTATATGATCTACCATGGTCGGGTCCGTACCGAATAGTACATATATTATTTTAATTGGAATTCATTATTGAGATGAGTATTATTTATATTAATTTATTTTATTACGGACTACTATCCTCATCTTTTTTTAGTTGTTGTTTCACGACGTTTCGGCCAACTATTCCTCTGGCCTTCGTCAGGTAACGACGAAGGCCAGAGGAATAGTGAAACAACAGCCAAGAAAGATGAGGATAATAGTCCGCAATAAGTAAATTAAAAACTTTAATTGGGACTAAAATCTTTCTGTTCGTGACATTGTCTCAATTTGCATTCAACACCAGACCCTGATTCTAACACCAATCAAGACTATACGCGATACCCGTCTCATTTAAACAGAACAAAAACTATTATTCTATATAAATAAAACAGTAGATGTATGTATGCGTGTGTGTCTGTGTAAAAATATTTAATCAAGAAATTCTTAAACTACTAGTCACATAAAACTGAAATTAACAGGGAATAGGAAGAACTTGGATTCCTAATGGAGAGAACTTGAATGCCTACTTTTTTACATAGGCACCACCACTTATCAAGGCCAAGAGGCTACTCGAGGATCAGGGTTAAAGAGTGTACAGTAGAATAGAGAGATTTTGACGTCATATTGTTTTTTTGCTTCTTATTTCGGATGATTTTACCAGAAGAAACATTTGCATGGAAGTCGCTCCAGACAAGGCATGATGCCACTCGATGCAAGAAGTTAAAAAAGAAGGATAATTAACACAAGGACAGAAAATACCTATTGACCTGAGCCTTGAAAAGACCAAGGATATAGGTAGAAGGAAAACAGTCAGAAGGAAGAGAATTCCACAAACCTGTCGTTTTTGGAGAGAAGCTACTGGATTTTTTTTTTTTTTACAAAAGATTCACCACTTATCAAGCCCCAGAAGCCACTCGAGGATAAGCGTTAATGAGTGTACAGTGGTCAAGGGGAACATCTAGTAATCCTTAGTAGTGGAAATTTGGTAAACTAAATTACATAAGGGGATAGCTCGTCAAGAATTTGTTTACGTTGGATTTGAAGACAACCACATTGTAGTCAGTTGGAAAGCAGGAAAATCGAACAGTGTTCCACAGTCCTGCAGTTCTAAGAAAGAAGTTTTGTTCATGGAATCTATGGATTCATAGAATTTGTTTATGCTTAGGCACAGAGTGGGGGAAATTATTGATAGTGATTTCAGGTAGACGAGTGTTTTCCATGAAAATCAGGCCAGGGGAGACGATAGATTGAAGCTCAGACGAGCACTTGTAATAAATAACGATAAAGCAGAGACAGGCTCGCAACGTCTCTTCTGTCGGAAAGAGTTTGCAGGGAAGCGAAAAGGGCATCCCCACTAGGCTACGATATCTATTTTGAACCTTGTCAAATATGGCAACAGTATTTCATCCTTGGACGTACTTAGCTCTTATCCAAGTAGAGAATCGCATCAGCAGTGAGATATCTACTGGAGTGGTAGAACAATCCCAGCATTTTTTCAACAGCCTTGGCAATGGATTTGATGTACGTGTTCCATCTCAGATCAGAGGCAAAGGTCAGACCCAGAAGCTTGTCAATGCACGGAGCCTCCGCAAGACGAGAACCAGTCATTTCGATTGATACCAGACGGGGATCAGAGCGTTGATGATGGAAAAATAGAAGCTTGGTTTTGGATGCATTAAAATTAACCAGCCACCTCTTTTCCCATTGCACCACGTGATCAAGATAGGAAGCTGTATATGAACAGAAAATTTATGAAGACCACTAGACCAATGAATCAAACGATATGGAACAATGAAAGCAGGGAATAAATCAAACTATTCTGAAGAAGATATTCTTGGACATTCTTATTGACCTTAGCCTAACTAACAACATGCCAAATATTTTTTGAATGAATTCATCCAGAACTATATACGAGGGGCGTGCAATAATCAATTCGCTGATCCACTCCCCATAACAGTAGAGCAACGAAACTTGGCACAGTTAATTAGTCTTTTTCTACATAGGAACCACCCAGAGTTATGCATTTCTCCCATCGTTTGATGCAGCTCTGGAGACCGTTTTTGTAGAACACCCCGGGTTGGTCCTCCAACCACGACGTGACTTCAGAAATCAAGGCTGCATCATCTGGAAAACGCTTTCCTTTCAAAAACAACTTCATGGCTGGAAAGAGGTGAAAGTCAGAGGGTGCAACGCTAGGAGAGTAGGAAGGATGGGGTAGGATTTCATAACAACACACCCGTGCTTCTGAGCTGGCGACATGCGAGTTGTGGACCGGAGCGTTGTCCTGCAGGAGGAGGGTACCTTTTTTGCTGATCTTGCCCCGCCTCTTGATTTTGATAGCTCCCCTTAATTTCCTCAAAAGTGAAGCATAATAGGCTCCTGTAATTGTGGTACCCTTTGCCAGGACTAAACCTGTCATCACTACTCCGTCCTGGTCCCAGAAGACTGTGAGCATGACCTTGCCAACAGAGGGCTGCACCCTTGCCTTCTTTGGAGATGGTGAGCCAAAGTGCTTCCAATGCATTGACTGGGCTTTGGTCGCTGAATCATAGTGATGGACCCAGGTTTCATCCTGTGTAATCAGTCTTTTGAAAAACTTTACTCATCCTCTATGCACATTTCCAAATTCATCCTCGAGCACTCGACGCATTCTCGCTTCTGGAATGGTGGG
>NC_136508.1:66925474-66962974 GCF_053919585.1 Euprymna scolopes
TCGAAACAAGCACCATCAGAATCAACACACTTTTGCCAACGCAAAACAAATGTATTTATGCCAGTAACGTAAAAAATCTTGCGTTCTGGTGGAGATGAAGTTGTTGAAGGCATTCTTAATATCGCTTAGGTTTTTGGAGCATTTCTCACGCAGTTGTCGAGATTCTAGAAAAAAGTGATCGTCGGTAGGTAAAAATCTGGCGATGGTGCAGAGTTTCGTAGCCTAATTCGTTCAACTTCTGCAGGGTAAATTTAGAAACGTGCTGTCTAGCATTGTTGTGGAGGAGAATTGGACTTTTTCTTGTTGTTGACTAATGCTGAGTGTTTTCGACGTTTCTGATGGATTTCATCCATTTGTTGACTGTACTTTCTCGCTGTAATTGTTTCGCTTGCATTAAAAAAACTGTAATGGGTGAGACCTGTCGCAGCATGACTTTCCTGTGGTACAAATCTGGCTTCAGGAAGTGTCATGGAGCTTCGCCGGCGTCTAACCACTGAGCTGAGCGTCACCAGTTGTCGTAAAGAACCCACTTATCATCGCAAATCACAATCCAGTCGAGAAACGGGTCGTTCTTGTTGCGTAAAAGAAGAGAAGATGACTGTTCATAACGACGTTTCTTTTGATTGTCGTTCAATATACAAATATCAAGTTTTTTTTTAATCTTACCAATTTCTCTCAAGTGGTTGGTAATCGCTGTATACGTTACGTCTAATTCAGAAGCAAGTTCTCGGACAATTGTGCGTAGGTTTGCTTCGACTTAGGTTCTTAATTGATCGTTGTCAACATCCGATGGCCGACCACTACGCTCATCATGTTCAAGACTCTCGTCGCCGCCACGAAATTTCTTAAACCACCATTGTGCGTTGTGTTCAGTAGTGGTTTCTGGGCCAAACGCTTCGTTAATATCGTGAGCTGTTTCAGTAGTATTTTGGCCTAGCTTGAATTAAACTAAGAAAATCATGTGAATTTGTTTTTTTAATTCTTCTGAAAAGAAAACATAGTTGCGAATTTGTTTTTTTAATCGTTCTGAAAAGAAAACATAGTTGTTTTAAAACGATTATAGTTTTAACGAAAAACGCTCTTTAAAATAATATATAAAATAAAGGTATCATAACGAAAACTTATTTAAAAATACATCATTTGAAATAAAAATAAAAATAAATCCTCGAGTACTTTCTTCTCAACCTAATAAAAACTTTTATTGAAAATGTGATGCAAAATAGCAAGCCTAGATCTAATTTCAAGCTTTGTTCTATTAATATTAGTTTGTTGATTACAAGAGATATTTTATGCAAGCATGTGTTTTATGAAGAATATTGACGAAGTAGTCACACGTCAAAATGTTTCTAGTCTTAATAATATGCAAGTAGTATACATATGTGAGTGTTTGGCAGCGTAGCATTATGTATGTGTGTGCGTTGATTTATCTTGTTCTTGTTAGTGCGCGTATAGCCGTGAGTAGCAATTCGTTTATGTTCGCCTAACCTTTACTACCATGTAAGAATGGTTGCGCGAATAAGGAAGCTTGAAAGTGAGTAATTGAAATTTCTTTACGACTTGCCCCTCCCCCCACCTCCCCCTGACCAACGACACGAAGATTGTTGAGCAGACGTACTTGAGTCCTTTCGTGCAGCCGGCTAGTGAAGTCTCGAGAAAACTGATCTTGTTGACCAGGTCTCATAGAAGTTTCAAAGTTCGCATTGTGTTATTATTTCACATAGACATATTACATTTGGGGTTTGAAACGATGTTTATTGGATAGAAACACTTTGGGTTAATACGCCCCTGTGAAAAATTACTTGCTTTTAAGAGTGAAGAGAGAAGCTATTCCTAACGAAGCGGATAAAAAAAAAAGAATGCAACAATTAGAGCTATTTGAGTGTTAGCGTCCGTAAGAAATAACTTCGTGATTCAGTCGCCACAGATGTAATCCATAAGAAAATGGTACAGTTTATTTCTCTAAACAGGGACTGAAGGAGGTCTATTATAGTTCCTCTTTGTTAGGATTTATAATCTTCTGTAATATATAGATTGTGACGCGGAAGCATGAATGAGCTATAATGCGGTATAGCAGGAGAACCTGCTTCTTTCTATTTTTACTTACTTTTATTTCAATCACTGAGAAAACGCTTTCTTCAGAACGTCCACAGTTAAAAAAAATAAATAAATAAAAATTAAAAAAAACAAAACAAAACACTCAAACAGGGAACATTCCACACAGGATCAACCCCACAACCCCTCATAATTCGATATAACTTCATCTCACCCTCTCTTTCTCCTAACCCTAACCCACTCTTTCTTCCTGAACATAACAAAAGAAAAGAAAGATAAACTAATTAGGAAAGAGTTCGCACGAATACCAACCACTTGATGAAAAGAATATTAGAAAAATTCATTCGATACACGGACGACTCACAGTGAAGATGCAAAGAGGCTAGAGTCCTCCAATCGCGCTGCGATCGAATCCATGGTATAAACTGGCCATGTATCATGCGTCCAAATCAATCTATAGGATTCGAATGGACAGAGAAGGGCGAATGGAATGCAGACTTGACCACCTTGCACAGTGGTGCAAAGAACTGATATTATATGGCACAAGGATACCAAAACAGGAGTCCTGGATATGACCTTAAACTATATCCGATGATGAGGTCCCAGCTTGCGAGTTTTGGGGAGTGTGGAGCCATCCTTTAATGCCATTGCTCTCAGGTCCACTCTGAGTGGCAGTACCTGTTAGGGTCCCAACTATGGGCTAAATAGAAACCGATTTGAAAAAAAAAATTCAATTAAAATATTTTTCTTCAAAATAACTGGATTCGGCATTAAATAACCTGAAAAGGGTTGATATGCCGTAAAACAAAAACAACCAACCAATCAACGTTAATGCTCTTTAATCACCCCACTAGCAACAAAATCATACCCTTCACTGCAGAGACTTATAGATTCCCGAATATTTTCTACTCCAACAGTTCCTTTACTCGGACCGCTTGCTTTTCGAATTTCACCTCTGCTCTTTTGCTTCCCTGAGCGTATTAACACGCATGCGGTTAAATGTAATGTGAACAAACATCTTATTTCGCCCAAAAACTGATTAAAAAGCTGTCTGCATGTCTGAATATCTTTATGTAAAATTTCAAACTTTTAGAGCCAACGTTGGCTTAATAGTTTGCTAGAGACCGCAATAGTAAAATCTTTTGAACTTTGATCCCTTGGAAGCTAAATTTTCAGAAAAAAAAGCAGAAAAAAAAAACAATTAAAAAGCTTACCCTATGTCTGAATACACTTTATATAAAATTTCAAATGTTTAGACCAAATATTATCCGAGTAATTTGGTAGAGATCGCAGAGGGTAATTTTTTCAAACTTAGATCCCAATTATGATCCCTCAACCTTTATTGTTTGAGGCTCAAATCAAATTATGAAGTTTGATCTATGTCAAAGTAACCTATATCTAAAATTTCAAGTGTTTAGATCCAAAATTGGCGGAGGAGTTTGGTAGAGTTCTCAAAGGTAAAATCGTTGAACTTTGACGCCTTAACAGCCACATTTCTGGCCGAAAACCTATTAAAAAGATTTTCCCAAACCTCAATATTCCTTACGTAAAAGATCGAGTCTGTAGACCGAAAATTGACAGGTACACACACTGACACGTGTTTCGTCATAGTGAGATTCGAAATCGGAACCCCATGGAAAGAAGTCTAAACTCCTACCACTAAGACTGCTCGTATATATCGCGATTTACTCAGATGTCATTTATTTGTTTTTTGTTTTTGCGATAAATAAATTCAATTGTTTGTATTTCGTATATTTCGTATAAATAATTGAATTCATTCAAAAACATATCGCAAAAACAAAATATATAACACACACATATACGTACATACATACATACATACATACATATATATATATATATATATATATATATATATATATATCTCGATATTGCTCGTTTAGTTTCGAAAGACAAAGGATGCCTCTCTATGGGCCGCTCTGAGGCAAGGATTGCGCAATCCCAACAACACCTCTTCTGAATCGTCACTGCATGAGTCCAGTGGCAAGGAGAAGTACAGGACAACTGAAAACAATGCCGAGATAAGCGGAGAGCATATACAGCACCTGGAAGTCCCAAATGGTCACCCATCCAGCACTGACCAGGTTCAACGTTTCTTAACTTCGGTGATCAAATGGGAACCGGTGTGTTATGCCGTACTGTATGTACATATACATACTGCACACGTACACATACATGTATATGCGCATGCATACACATACGCATACATATATGTGTATATATGTAAATATATATGTATAAATCTATATGCATATGCATACACACATATACATGCACATACACACATACACATATATATGTGTGTGTGTGTGTTGCTATTTACAATGCCTCCCCACGGGACAGAGTTAGACACCAGAGCCGTTTTTTAATGTGGAGAAAAGGAACAAAAATAAAAATTGTCTCAGTCGTGAAGGAGGATTCTCCTCCACTGACAGAGAACAAGAAATTGAAGTGCAGTATCTGAAGAACAGATGGTATTTATTTGCTCCCCCACCGAGCAAATAAGGCACAAGGCCGATTTTTAAGGTGAGGAGTGAAGGGAGGGGGAAGGGAAAAAGGGGACCAGCTCCCGAGAGGTGGGAAATGGGAGCTGGTTAAAGGTCAGGCATGTGGGGTTGCCCCCACATCTGGTCTTTGCTAGTCATAGCTAGTCATAGCTTGCAGTATCTGAAGAACAGATGGTATTTATTTGCTCCCCCACCGAGTAAATTAGGCACAAGGCCGATTTTTAATGTGAGGAGTGAAGGGAGGGGGAAGGGAAAAAGGGGACCAGCTCCCGAGAGGTGGGAAATGGGAGCTGGTTAAAGGTCAGGCATGTGGGGTTGCCCCCACATCTGGTTTTTGCTAGTCATAGCTAGTCATAGCTTGCAGTATCTGAAGAACAGATGGTATTTATTTGCTCCCCCACTGAGCCAATTAGGCACAAGGCCGATTTTTAAACTGAGGAGTGAAGGGGAAATGGGGACCAACTCCCCAGGGAGTAGGGGAGCTGGATAGTGACAATTGGTATGAAGGGTTGCCCCTACATTGACCAAGGTCTTATATGTGGAGTTGCCCCCACATATGGTCTTTGCTTGCAGTATCTGAAGAACAGATGGTATTTATTTGCTCCCCCACCGAGCAAATAAGGCACAAGGCCGATTTTTAATGTGAGGAGTGAAGGGAGGGGGAAGGGAAAAAGGGGACCAGCTCCCGAGAGGTGGGAAATGGGAGCTAGTTAAAGGTCAGGCATGTGGGGTTGCCCCCACATCTGGTCTTTGCTAGTCATAGCTAGTCATAGCTTGCAGTATCTGAAGAACAGATGGTATTTATTTGCTCCCCCACCGAGCAAATTAGGCACAAGGCCAATTTTTAATGTGAGGAGTGAAGGGAGGGGGAAGGGAAAAAGGGGACCAGCTCCCGAGAGGTGGGAAATGGGAGCTGGTTAAAGGTCAGGCATGTGGGGTTGCCCCCACATCTGGTCTTTGCTAGTCATAGCTTGCAGTATCTGAAGAACAGATGGTATTTATTTGCTCCCCCACTGAGCAAATTAGGCACAAGGCCAATTTTTAAAGTGAGGAGTGAAGGGGAAATGGGGACCAACTCCCCGGGGAGTAGGGAGCTGGATAGTGACAATTGGTATGAAGGGTTGCCCCTACATTGACCAAGGTCTTATATGTGGAGTTGCCCCCACATATGGTATTTGCTTGCAGTATCTGAAGAACAGATGGTGTTTATTTGCTCCCCCACTGAGCAAATTAGGCACAAGGCCGTTTTTAATGTGAGGTAAAAACCAGCTCCCCTAAAATAGGCAAAAAGGGGGCACTCTGGTTACCAAAAATAATAATTGTCCCAGTATAGAGGGTCTCCCCTCCATTGACTGGTACAAATTATCTTAAGTGCAGTATCTGTCGGAACAGATGGTGTTTATTTGCTCCCCCACTGAGCAAATTAGGCACAAGGCCGTTTTTAATGTGAGGTAAAAACCAGCTCCCCTAAAAGGGGTCACTCTGGTTACCAAAAATAATAATTGTCCCAGTATAGAGGGTTTCCCCTCCATTGACTGGTACAAATTATCTTAAGTGCAGCATCTGTCGGAACAGATACTACACTTTGATCTTGTCCTGAAGGCCAAGTAGTGTGTGTTTGTGTATGTGTTATGACAATTAAAAGCTACATAGAATTTTCTGCATTATATCCTATTGTCCGACAAATCCTTACGAGGATGAAACACGAAAAATTCTGTGCAGCTTAATTGCCGTATATATTTTTAAAATTACTCAGGTTTAAAGCACTGTTGAAGTAAATGCTAAAAATAGATTTTGTGGATACATGAAAAAAAAAAAATAAAAAAAAAAATAATAATAATATCTATCTATCTATCTATCTATCTATCTATCTATCTATATATCTATATTTATATGTTATATACACAATGAATTTATGGGCGTGTTTCTGAGATTCACACAACAGTCATTTGTGACCCCTCCCCCCTAAAAAAAAACCGGTTTCGTCTGAGTGAAATGATTCTCTCGTTTCTGGTCCATGTATCCTGAAACATCTAATTTGACTTATTGTTATTGGTTTACAACGCCCATTTGTTAAACGCAACGAACATTTACACATTCACAAAACATGTTCACGCACACACTACAGACGCACGCAGAAACCCAAACTGCAACGAACCCCCAGTATACGTTATCATTTGGTTGTTGATTGTATGAATTCATTGCATTGAACTTTTCTTATTTTTAGTTTGAATCTTGGTGTACTTGAAATGCAAACAAGCTAGAGATTGTAATATTCGTAAGGCGGGGGTTGTGTGTTATGTGTTGTAAGTTCAGCGTGGTAAAAAAAAAAAAAAAAAAATAATAAAATCATGACAAAAGAGGTCAGTTTTGTTTGTTTCTTTTAACCACATAAAAAACCCAAACAATTTACATGCCTTATATTGATTATTTAAAAAACATATTTTTTTCTCCTTTTCACGCAAAACACGGAGTATTACCATTTGCAGAAAAGGCGCTACTAATTAGGATCATGTCTACAATGATGTGAGGGAATTGAGCAGCGAGATATCCGTTTACATTACATTTGGTTGAATTCTACAGGTCATTACCAGGGTTATGACAAGGGAATATTCTTTTCATTATTTTAACTCTCGAGTATATATCAGTTAATATCTTATATGTTTTTAAACAGAGTGATGTGGTTTTCGATTAATTAATTCTGCTTAACTGTATCGGATATACACTCGAGAGTCAAAACAATGATAAGAATATTCTCCTGTCATAGCCCTAGTCATTATAGTCAGAAAAGCAAAAAACAGGGAAGGAATTCCAATGCTTAGCACTTCGAAGAAAGAAACTATTAGAGTAGAAGACTTTCTGGCATTTAGAGATCTCGACAGTGAAGAGGTGAGATTTTGTTGCTTGTCGGTTTAGTCGAGGATATGTATGTCGAGGGGGCACAAAAGCTATGAGTTCATCAGACCACATTTCCATTAAAGTACTTGTAAAACAAATACAGAGACGCAACGTTCCAGCGATAGAGCAGAGGTTGGATCTTGGTTTATAGAGCAGGGTCTATAAATTGGGAGACCCCTTTTTGGACCCTGTTTAAGGGGGAGAGACGGCACCAGTCCAGATGTGGCATTAATACTCTGTACATTGGCAAATGGTGGCTTTGTAGAGATACAGGATGCTGTATCTGTATTTGCAGCAGACTTGGCAATGCCCTCAATATATTTGTCCCAATTTATGTTGCCTGTGAATATTAAGCCAGTTAGTTTAAACGATGAGTTCTCAGGTAGTGTGTTATTAGTCGTGGCAATTAGTGGTTGAGAAAGTTTCTTGTAATTGTTAAAGGAAAGAAGCTTAATCTTAGTATCATTAAACGTTACCACCCATTTACGGCCCCATTCCACTGCAGATTGGAGAAGATTGTTTTCTAAGTTTTCTACCGTTGTCTTGAATATATGTGCATTCACGTCTATTATAGAACGTGGTGTAATCCACAATTATACTCATCTCAGGCACCATTTTTATCAGGGAGGTTGGTTATGATTATCAGAAATATTAAATGTCTAAGGATCAACCCTGAGGTAGACCTATATAAATATAATGTTGTTTGGATGTACGTCAATCGAGGACAACCTGGATTTTCTTCATGTATAAGAAGTAATATGATTTAATTTTATAAGAAGACCTTCATACCAGACATTGTCAAAGGTTTTGAATATATCGAGGAATATCTCCACTCACTTACCTTATCCGGTACATGGTTTAGAGATGATCGTTAAAATATCAGCAGTAGAACAGGCTTGATTAAATCCATGCTGTCGGTTAGAAAAATATTTAGCATTTACGAGTTGGTGGACTAGAGCTTGACTGATTAGTAGCTCAAATGAATTTAGCGAAGTATGGGAGGAAACTGCTGAACCGGTTATTGAGCAGGCGAGTTCTTTCACCAGAATTCTTGCATACTGGTATCACAGAAGCAATTATTTTTGTTGCTATCAGAAAAGCAAGATACTGTAAAGCATTTGTTATAGAGTTTTAGAGAAATGAGATAGCTCAGCGGAGCATTTCTTTATTAGTATAGCGTGGATAAGATTAGTCCCGAACGCCTTGGAGGTGTCTAAGTTTTTTTATAATGTCACGGACATAAGAAGGGGCAATTTTTACACACACACACACACACACACACACACACACACACACACACACACACACACACACACACACACACGCACGCACGCACGCACGCACGCACGCACGCACGCACGCACGCACGCACACACACACACACACACACACACACACACACACACACACACACACACACACACTAAGAAAACAAAACACACACACTAAGAAAACAAAACAGTATTGACAAAATTATTGAAAATTTAGTCAGGCTTAATATTTTTCACTTAGATAAAGCGTTTTATTAAATAAGATGTTACAACCAAAATATAAACCTGTACAAAGGGACATATGACACGCACCTGATAACTAACCCAGCACTTATGGCAAGTTGTCCAGTATACGAAACAGACGTCTTATGAATGTAACACACCAGTAGATAAATAGGTTGATAAATTGACAGATCGAGTTTCGAGTTGTTTTTTTGTAAATCACAAAATACCTGGAATGCAGTCAATCGACTGTGTTAAAGTGACGTTGCTGTTTTCTTGGAAGACAGGGATCATCAAAAAATTATCACGCAAAGACCAAATCAGGCTCGTCCGTTACCCCCGCCCCTCCTCCTGCAAAAAAAAAACCAAACAAACGAACAAACAAAAAAAAACCAAGATAACAACACAACAACAGGAGACAGACATAGCACTCCCAGTTATATTTCACGTTGTAAAATAGGTAGATGTAGGTCCCACTCAAGATATTTATCGGAACACACACTCCTTAGTAATAATAGCATATATATGTGTGTGTATGCGCACACATGCACATCATATATACATATTAGGTAGGTGCAACAATAATGTCGTTTTTTGACGTTCAACTTCATGCAAAAAAAAAAAACAATATTCTTGTACGAACCTAATATATATATATATATATATATATATATATATATATATATATATATATATATATATATATACTAAGAGTAAAACATAATTGAAAAACACATTTCATTCATTCAATTATGTTTTACTTTTTATGTATACCAATCGTTTTTGTTTAGAAGCTCAATGTATATTAATATAACAGTACTCATGCACTTATTGATCTGTGCTGAAATAATAACGTTATTATTTAAAAAGCAATTCTTAACATGAGGAGGGGAGGGTGTGTTGTAAATATTCTGTACTTTAACCTTACAATTGAATAAAAAAACATATCATAAAACTTTAATTAAACTTGGAAAGACGATTTAAAAAATACCGTGGATCAGTAAGTGCATTAGTACTAATATAACAACAGAGTATATATATCAAAGAATAACAGTATGCATGTTTTCTATCTAAGCAAAGAATTTCTCATTTTTCCTAAGTGTATATGCACGAAAAGAGTCGGTAATGAAATAATAGTAACCGTTTGTTCTTGCATAACGAAACGGATCTGTAAAAAAAAAATGTACCGATATTTTAACGTGCTGACGAAGCTGTTTTGCATGAAAAATAAATATTTGGATCTTGGAATGTAATTTTTACACACACACACACACACACACACACACACACACACACACACACACACACACACACACACACACACACACATATATATATATTACTAAAAAGAATCACGGTTTATCAAGGCCCGACGGCCAATCGAGGATAAGCGTTATTGAATGTCAGGTGGCAGATGATACAACACCGTGATGATCGATAATTGTGGGACATGGAACTTATTGGTGATTTAAGAGAAAGGCCCAACAAGAACTTATTTATATTGTCACTGAAGACAGTCATTTATTATTTTCAACCCCGCGATATTGTGTTCTACATACGGGTAGTTCAAGGAAAGAAACTTTGTTCATAGAATGTTCGTTTAATTTTAGAAACAGATAGAGAATAATAGAAATTACCGACAGTTGTTGTAGCTAGATCGTATGGAGGATACGTGTTGAACATATACTTTCTTCGTAACAGTATGCCAATTCTCTAGCGTAAAAAAAGAATAAAATACTTCAGTTTAATAAGACTAAATTGTCATGAACAGCTAAATTAAAAACAATCTCCAACACGCAGTTGGTATAGCACAGTTTAACAGCAACTGGAATATTGGTTTCGAATATGGCTAGGTTTGTCCACACTGACGAATCATACATACGATGAAACACGCACCTGTGGATAACTAGATTATACGCATACATACATATCTATTTTAGTTTTAATATTTTCAAATGTGTTTTTCTCTTCTTCATTTTAATTTCCATTTTCTTTCTTTTTGTCTCTTCCTTACATTTATCTATATATGTATTTAGTTTTCCTTTACCTCCTATTTTTACTGGTTTTTGTTGCCCAACCGCCACTCCGCCTCTTCCCTTCCTATATTTGCTTTCCTTTTTCTTTCCTTCTTTCTTTCTTTCTTTCTTTCTTTCCTTATAAGTATTTACTTTTATTTTATTGGTCCCCCGACGAAAGGAGGGTGGACCTCTAAATTCACCCTTGTCCGTTCGTCCGGTTCGTCTGTCCGCACTTTTCTCAACAACTACGTCTTGGAATTTTGTGAAATTTTGCACAAACATTAAACATGATATGAGTAAAAAGTAACAGAACGGATTTTCTGGGAAAACCCAGGTTGCCCCTTAGGGGGTGCCTTTCGGGTGAAAATGGCTAAAATTGACACTTTTGTGATTATTAAAAACAATTGATGCCTTGGATTTTTTATAAAACTTTCTGAAAACTTGTAACTAACTGATTTCTATATAAATTTGTTTGTCTATACTTCACGATAACTCTTGCGTGTGCCCCAGGGGCTCTTTTAGGGCCAATAAGTACACTCCATTTTTGGGACTATTTTACCGTATAGGTCCAAAATTTTCTGTGTATGTCTATTTAGCAGTTTTGCATGGTGCTGAACTCAAATTTAAATATTTTAAGGCCTTGGGGATTTTGAAACTTTATCATCTTTTTTGCATGGTACAAAACTCAAATTTTGATATGTTAAGACCTAAAACTACACCATTTGTTCATTTTCACCAGGAATTGACGTCTCTTGGGAACTTTTAGGGTTAAATGGGAGAGGGAGGGAAAATGCTGAACTTAGTCATTTTTTATGCCTCGTTCACTGTGCACTCACTGGGGACCATGGATGCTTCGCTTGTTTTTATTAAATTTTAGATTTTAAATCATTTCATTAAACATTTTATATTTTAAATGTTCTTTTCATTTTAATTTTAAGTCAGAATGAGTTTGCTTGGAAGCTTTTTTTGTATTTAATGGCAAAATATTATACTTTTATTTATTTTTTATAAATTGATTCTTTACCAACATCTTATATTTTGGGCATTTTCATAATAGTTAAGCAACGTTGAGCCTTGTCAGTACTAAAATGGGTGACCATTTGTAAATTCCAGGTGCTGTATGTGCTCTCTGCTTATCTCAGCATTGTTTCCAGTTATCTAGCACTTTTCCTTGCCACTGGACTCAAACAGTTACGATTCACAAGAAGTGTGATTCGAGATTGCGCAACCATTGCCTCACAATTACACGCACAGCTACTGTGTATCCATTGTCTTTCGAGACTGAACGGAGCCATCTAATTTTCATAATTTTTTTTAGACTCTTTCTTTATTTTAGGATGACTTTTAGATTTTATTATATCCCAATCATACTTTGCATTACGTCGATGATTCATTTTGGACCTTATGGAGTACAATTTCATTGACTATATTAACTTTTTTGGATTTTATGTTAATCTTCACACCTAATATTGCATTTCCCTCCCCGTGGATCTTACTGACATTGAAAGTTGAACCTGGTCAGTATTAAATGGGTGACCATTCGGAACTTCCAGTTGCTGTATGTGCTCATGGCTTATCTCGGCATTGTCTTCAGCCGTCCTGGACTTATTCTTGCCACTGGATTATACAGTGCTGATTTATCAGAGGTGGGGTTTCAGATTGACCAACTCTTGCCTCACAATCACACGCACAGCTGCCCCTACAAGGGGTATCCTTTGTCTGTCGAGACTGGACGGAGGCATCGAATCTCACCTAGTACAACTTTATGAATTATTTGACTTTTTTTTTTCAGATTTTAAGGAAGTATTTTTAACACTATAATCCAATCATACTTGGATTCTAGATTCTTCCTTTGGCTCTAAAGATTACTGTTTCATATATTAATTGATTTGGTCTGATATTCTATTGAAAAAGTCCTTTTATTTCATAAAATGTTTCCTCTATATATATATATATATATATATATATATATATATATATATATATATATATATATATATATATATACTAGCAGAAGTACCCGGCGTTGATTGGGTTCAAAAACAGCCTACAGAAAATGGACTGTGATTGATGAAAGTATGATAGGTTATGAAAAGGAGGGGGTTGTAAAGAGATACCCTAAGCAAAATATGATGAAAGTAATTATAATTTTCGCGAAAAAATATTTTTTATATCAACTTTGTTTCCATTTGTTGCCAAGAGTGACCAAAAAAATGATGTTTCCTTACAAAGAGAAAATGTTATATACAATAATATAAATATGCAAGAAATAAATGTTATCATAGTCAATAAATGTTACTTTTATGGTAGAAAAGTTCATTGGTTTGTATTTTTAAGTAGTTTGTAAAAAAAAAAAAATTTTTAATTCACGAACAGTTTAAAAAAAATCAAAATGGCAGCGACTTTGAAATGGAGAGTCCCGTTTTCAATTTGAAGGAGGGGCACCTGAGCATTCTGTGTTAACAATTAAGAGAGTTCCGTCAACGTAAGGAATATTTATAAACATATTTTAATGTTTTCCTTGATTTTGTGCTTGAGGAATATTCGATTATTGCATGTGTAGTTTATATAAAAATTTATTTAAGTAGTTATCGCCTCAAATTTCGTTTTAATTTCGGTTCGCTGAAATTATTTCAAGTAAAGAGCATTAAAAACTGTTTCAAAACAAAAAAAAACATGAACTGAACTTTTATTGACTATGGTAACATTTATTTCTTGTATATTTATTTTTTCGGGTAGTCGTTTGTTGGTTTTTCTGCTAAACACTCTTAATAAATAATATCGACTAAATATTGAAAAACGAAGAAACAAAAACAGTTTTGAAAAATAATGAAGGTTTACTTCTTTTAGTAAAATAATGCGAAACAGCAAAATGGGATCTTAAAAAATTAAATACGTAATTACTTTAGTTTTTTTAAAAAAGAATCGATATAATATAAATAAGAAGAAAATCGCGCCCTTTTCAAGCAGAAAAGCTTCGTTTCAGTTTTACAGTATTGAACGGTGTAGTATTGCGCCGTCGGATTCAGGGTTGTACTATTGTAATGTAAAGAACACGCAGAAAGGGGTGTAATCAACTGAATTCCTTCTAGTACACTGACACAAAAGCTTAAACAGATATATAAATAAAAATAGAGAAGTTATGTAAATGTTTAAAAAAACGTAATCACGTGAGCAGGATTTTTCCTTCTTTTGACACGATAACAAGTAACGTTCTTATTTTTTTTTATTATTTATCTATTTATCTATTTTCGAAAGAGTGCCATGTACAAGTGGAGAAGGAAAAAACAGAGTTATGCAAAATTTGTGTCGAGAATTGTCTAAAGTTCCGACTATTTTTTTGCCTTTCACTTTAATAAGAACGTGAATTTATGAGGTGAATTTATTCAACACAACATGATTCAACTAAAAAAAAATAAATAAAAACTAACGTGAATTAAGATTAAAGTTAAGGTGTCATTGCGGCCCTTCACCCCTTTTAAAAACCTTGTTAAACTTTGTGACATATTTACATTCTATGGAGATCAGGCGCGAACGAACACCCAAAAATTTTATTATACCATATTCCTTCAAACTGAAACATAATTATCAAAGTATACTCACGCAAATAGATATAAAAATTCTTTGTTAAAGTTTGTGCGTTATTTCCATGGAGTACAGGCGCGAACGCAAACCACACAATTTTATTATACCATCCCTATTTAAGTTGAAACATACTTATCAAAGTATTCTTATGTACATCTATAACAAAAACGCTTGTAAATTATTTTTTCATTTTTTATTTCCATACTTTGGGGGCCAGGCGACAATGCGGACCCCACATTTTTATGAACCACCGTTCTGCCAGATCAAACATACCCATTCCTGATCCTCGATTCTACGATTATATGTAATCAGTTTCTTAAAATAGTCAACCATATAGGAGCCTATTCGTGACCAGACACACACACAAACAAACAGACGTTCAGCTTTATATATATATATATATATATATATATATATATATATATATATATATATATATTATTCCTTTTATTCAGTTGACATTTACAATCCTTGACAGTCTGTTTCATAGCGTAAAATCAATCACTTAATTATATCAGTCAGTGAATCTATTATGCCCTGAACTCATCAGAAGAAATATATATATATATATATATGCATTAAAAATTATTATTGTAATAATTATATATATATATATATATATATATATATATATATATATATACATATATATACATATATACATATACATATATACATATATATACATATATACATATGTATATATACATATATACATATATATGTACATATATAAATATATATATATATACATATATACACACACACACACGCATACACACACGCATACACACACACACACACACACACACACACACATATATATATATATATATATATATATATATATATATACTAGCATGGGTGCCCGGCGTTGTCCGGGTATTTGGAGATGTATGTTGAGCAAAAAAAAGTGGTCAAATTTTTTAACTTTGACCCCTATTATGACCCCTTAATATTTATTGTTTTGGGCTCAAATTAAGTTATTACGTTATATCCATGTCAAATGAACCTATATCTAAAATTTCAAGTGTTTAGACCGGAAATTGTCGGAGGAGTTTGGTAGAGTTTTCAAAGGTCAAATCATTAAAATCTGACCTCTTAATCGCCAACTTTCTGGCCGAAAACCGATCACATCGATTTTCCCAAATCTCAGTACCCTGTATATAAAATTTCGAGTCTGTAGACATAAAATTGACTGAGTAGGGAAATGTACACACACAGACACACAGATACACAGATACACAGACAGACAGACAGACAGACAGACAGACAGTTTCAGTTATATAAACCCAATAAAATTCGGAATACTATAAATAAGATATATAGATATATATATATCTTATTCATAGTATTCCGAATTTTATTGGGTTTATATAATTGATAATTCGGTAATCGTTCATATACCAACAAAATTTTAAGTCAGAATGAGATTACTTAAATTGTAACCTTCAAAATCTCCATATTTTGTAATTGAAAATTTATATATTGTTTTAACAAAATCAAGACATCAAAGAATAGATTGATAGCAATAAATAGTGTATTTCATCGTTCGTAACATAACGTTCGTAACATAACGTTTGTAACATAACGTTCGTAACATAATGTATTTCATCATTACGAACGATAAAATACACTATTTGTTGCTATCAATCTATTCTTGGATGTCTTGATTTTGTTAAAACTATATATATATATATATATATATATATATATATATATATATATATATATATATATAGTAAGTTATAAAGTATATATGGCGATTAAGCTACACTGAATATTCCACGTTTCATTCACTCTAGGATTCTTCAGGCTTATATACTTTATAACTTACTAACTAGCTCTACCTACGTATTGAGCACTTTTGAAGTAAATACTTAAAGTTTACGCATAAATTTATACTTTCGTATATTAATTTTATGTGAGTAAATTAGGTAGTTATATATATATATATATATATATATATATATATATATATATATATATATAAGGATTACAGATTAAGTGGTAAGGAGCTTTTGTATTGTAATTCCTTATTTGAATTTTTGATAGATTAATAAATATTGTAATTTATCTAAGTTACATTTATATTTTACTGCCATAATCAGTTTATCTTATTTCATTTATTTTTCTTGTTCTTTTTTTCTCTTTCAGCTTCTTTCGAATTCGTAGCCTCTGTCCCATCGACGAAATGTTGCATCCCTCTGCCTTTTCTACAAGTATTTTAGTGGTGAATGCTCTGACGAACTGCAATCACTTGTGCCCCCACGACGTGAGCACCCTCGACAAACCCGACAGGCTGCAAAATCCCACCCCCACACTGTAGAGATCCCTAGATGTAAAAGATCTTTTTACTCCAATAGTTTCTTCCCCAGAACCGCTAGACTCTGTAATTCCATTCCAGGTCCCTGCTTCCCCAACAGTACTGACGTGCAGAAGTTCAAGTGTAACGTGAACCGACATCTTGCTGCCCAAATCCCTACATAGTACCCCAGTAGTTGTTGCCCCTGATAGTAGCCCCCTACACCAAAGTGGCAATTTGCCTTGTTTGGGGTGAAAATGTAATAAAAAAAAAGAAAAAAAAAAAGAGTTCGGTGTTTACCAACTCAGGAGAGATTTGTTGGAGATTGTACAGCTCTTGCTACACAATCATGTAATCCTGTCGGATATGTCGCTGCTTTTGGCTCTCATCGTCGTAGTGAATTGTAGTTTCATTCACCAGGAAATCTTGTGGTAAATCTTATCGATTGTAAGGGTGCCTTGAGTTTCTTGAGTGATAAAGAAATCAACAACAACAAAAAAGCACACATCTTATACAGCCTATTCAGTAGCTGCAGCTCATTTGTATCTTTGTTTGTAAAACGATTTGAACGTTTGCATGGCGCTCACGAACACCGTACTTCAAGATTGTCTAGTTTTTTTTTTTTAAATTGAAATTGCTCCAGACAAAACATGAAGCCACTTGATGTAAGAAACTAAAAAAAAAAATAGTACTTCAAGGTCAAAAAACTTACGAACGATAAGTGTTAGATGGAATAGATTCTGACTCAGAAAACAGAAATTTTTATGTTTTTGTCAGGTATATCGCTCATGGAATGTGAGAACTAAAGGACAAAATAAGGGAAACGAGTTACGAGACTGCCGAAAGTAAATCCAATATCTACTTTCCACACTACATACAGTCTACCTCATTTGGTTACAACTATTCGTTAATGGCAAGATTGCCGGTTTTACTTCCAACAATGAGAGCAGCAGGCCTCAGTATTTGCTTACGAAGTTGGGGAAGGTTTGACCTAGCACATACAACAGAACGGCGAAAAAGTAATGTTGCCGCTTTCATTCTATTGATTTGTAGTTTCGCGTCTGACAGCGATTTACTTGCCACACGCAGAGAAAGACACAACCAGAGAACGACGGATCCTGATGTTGTGGCCCTTAACCGCTTGCTGTCTATGGTTACAGATGGCACAGCTTTGGCACTAATGCGTAATCATCCCTAATTACCATCATGAGGAATTATTAGCCTTTACAGAAACGCAGGTGAGATGTGGTTTATCGTCCGAAAATGCTGAAGGACGAAATTGTGTTGATCTCTGCTACGCGAGCTGAGCTGTTGAAATACCAACCATCTGGTTTTGTTAGAGATAGTACCGAGCCATACACGTAGAGCACACTACATGTCACAAACCTCTTAGCAACGAATAAAAATAATACTAAAATAATAACAGTTTATGTTTTGCCAGAGTATTTCGAAAGAGATCTAATATAGCCAGATAGTCTCTGTCTGCTCTCCTCCCCCTCTTTACTTTTCTCTATCTTTTTACCACTTGACCAGTTTCAGAAGCTGCGCCTAACCGGTTAGACAAGACCAGTGTTTTCAAACCTAGGATGCAAAACGTTATTTAGAATATGTTTTAAGTTTTATGGGCTAGTCCATAATTCTACACAGCTAACAATGGGTGATTATTGTCGGACTATAGCAAGAAAAACTGCTATTTTCGTATAGACTTTAAGCATGCGCCCTCTTTCAACTTTGACGCATGGAATGGTCCGGTCATTTCGGTGTAAATGCATAGGATTTTTCCATTGCAAATTCTGTGGTTGTTTTCCGGTCATTTGACGCCCGACCAGAGATGCCGACAGAAAAAAATACACACCAATCAGGCAATTGCGTCGTTAGTAGCTGACGATTAAACGTGTTTTGTTAATTTCAATACTTGACCTTTGTAGAGCTTGTCTAATTTTGTCGTCTGTCTGTTACAAAATCCCGACTAAATCCTGTGATTAGTATTCTAACGCCATGTAAGACACAGTATAATTTACATAATGCCAATAATAATAATAATAATAATAATAATAATAATAATAATAATAATAATAAGAAGAAGAAGAAGAAGAAGAAGAAGAAGAAGAAGAAAAGGGTACTTGTGCATTTTGGTTATTTTTTTATTTTCATTTTTTGAAGAACTCTTTTCAGAACAGGGGAGACAAATCAAGAACAACTTATCCGAAAATGTCTAATTTTCGCGTGACATTTTGGTAAAAAAATAAAAACAAATACACTGAGGTAATACCATAACTCAAAATAAAATATTAATTAACTGAAAATTTATTGAATTAAAATAAAATTTGAGAAAATTCTGAAAGTGCCTCTATTTATTACGAAAGTTTAAATTTCGTAAAAGATATTTTTTTAAAAGGCACACACTTTCCGAAAAAAAAAATAAATAAAAAATAAAAAATAAATAAAATAATGCGGAAAAAGAAAAAAAAATGGCATTTTTGTTTTTTTGATCAATTTGTTTTCATTAAAAAAAATCTTTCGCTTTTTTTTCTGTATATTTAAAATAAATGCAACTATTACAAGCAGGGCTTCTTTCCAAGACACCCGTCTGAGGAATGCAATGTCACGGGGCTGTTACCCAGTTGATTACAGCATAGTCGTTTTTAAAATACAATGATGACAAATCCTTATTGGATAGTATCAATAAGAAATACAATTGTGTCCATGGTATTCAATCCCCAAGGTGTTTCTGTCACCATATTATACAGGGTGGAACGATAAAAGTATCGCCCTAAAGAAAACAACACTACAGCTTTATTTTAAAACTTCCATTGCAAAAAATCAATTAAGGTATCTTGATTATGTAGTAGAACTGACATCTATTCAATGTAGCCGCCTTCAGCCTCAATCTCCGCCTCGATATGGGTTTGACACTGGAAGAACTGCACGCCTGTGGAACTCTGTTCCGCTTGCCTGTTTCCCTCCCGACTTCAACCTGGATGTCTTCAAGTCCAACACAAACAAATTCCTGATGAACCGCCCCCCCTAAGTAATGACACCTTACCAATTCTCCAATACTATTGCTACACTATCCCTTTGATTACTGTACACACAATAACCCTTATCCCTGGGTGGCTATTGGGCCTTGATAAGTGGTGAACTCCATGTAAAAAAAAAAAAGGAAGCCTTTTCCACAAGCGGCGGCGGAAGCTCGGCGATTATTCGACGGACGGCGGTGATCAAGCTGGCTTGGTTTTGGTGTTGTGGGAGGTCATGTTGGTGATGTCCTTGACGTATGACCAAACGAAGTAGTCCAGCGGGTTTAAATCGGGGAGAAGTTGGACCAATGAGAGAAGGGGACAAAGTCGTAGCACTCCTTCTGAAGTCAAGACTGGGTCTCTTTGGACTCGTGAAACAGCGCCGAGTCCTGCTGTTACAGCCAGGGTCTGGCAGCGACCACCTGATTGCAACAGGGGATCATTGCACTCTTTAGCTCATCCAGGTACACTTTGGTGTTGACTTTCAAGCTGACTTCGAAGATGTGAGGTGGCATGATGTGGCCTTCATTTGAAACCACACCAAAGATCATAACCGTGGCTTTGTTTTTATCACCCTGGGCACGTCTCTGTTATTCGTGGCAATCCAGCAAAGCATTTTGAGGGTGCTGGCAATGGTCCTGTTGTCGTAACTTGGACCGGTAGAGAGCATGAGTTGTATAGCGGCGTATTTCCGATATCGCTCGTTGAACATTGTGTTACTTTCAAATATGATAGAAGGCTCCTATCGCACTTGTGATTTGTACACAACGAGCTAACTAATAGGTGGTCTACAAGAAAAAAAAACCCGTTTTCATTAAACGGAAATGGAATCATATCGTCTTTTCTAGGACGACAAATTCCACCCTGTACATGACAGCAGCGAATCGTGAGCAAAAATTATTTAAATAAAGTAAATAATTTCAAATTTATTCTAAAAAAAAAAAACAACATTTCTTGACCTTTTTTTTTTTTTTGCATTTGTGCATTTTGGTTATTTTTGGCAATTTTTGATTTTCATTTTAGAAGAACTCCTTTCGGAACTGAGGCAGAAAATCAAGAAGATTCTATCTTAAAATGCCAACGTTTCACGTAACATTTAAATAAAAAATACCACAAATACACTAAAGTAATACAATAACACAAAATAAAACATTAATTATCTGAACATATATTGAATTAAAATTAAGAAAATTCTGGAAGTGACTTTAATTAATAACGTTTAAATTTTGTAAAAATAAAAAAGTTTGTCCCATCCCCAAAAGACTCACACTATATGACTTATGACTAGGGCTATGACAACAGCATATTCTTTTCATTGTTTTGACTCGAGTGTGTATCCATTGATATCTTAAATGCTTTTATATAGAGCGATGTGGTTCTTGATTGATTAACTGTGTCAGATATATACTCGAGAGACAAAACAATGAAAAGAATAATCTGTTGTCATAGACCTAGTAATTATCAGGAGAAAGTCAATTTCTTTTTCTAGAACAATACCCAAAACTAATGCACGATATACATATGTATGTTATGGAGTAAGCTGATCTCCCCATTTCAGGAATAAATGGACTTACCCACACAATAAATACAGTTACATACGATGTTGTCATAGCCCTACTTATGACTATTGAAAATCATACATTTAATTTTGAAATCATATATTTTCTTATGACAATTTTTTAAAAAATTTTTATTTTAATTCAATGAATGTTCAGATAGCTAATATTTTAGTTTGAGTTATTTTTACTTTAATATGTTTATTTTTGCGAAAACAGTTGTTCCAGGAACAAAAAGAAAAAATAATAGATTGAAATTTCATATTTTCTTAAACTTTTGGTCCTTGTTTACAATTGGACCTATAAAAAATCTTTAGACGTCTTTATTATGTACGTACCTGTCACCGTATGATGTCATATTCCAAAAATCACGTAAATCGATGAAGTAGTTTTTTTTTTTTTTATGACACATTTTATCAAAGGATTTATGCGCCGTATCTTGATTTTAAATAATCGGCTGCTGGCGACACCTGTAGACGAAACAAGTGCAGACAATCGACTTTCCACCATCGAGAAAAATAATTTAAACTTATGACTTTTATAGGTTTTCGGGGGGCGCAGAAAACGAAAATAACGTTTAAGATTCCGGCAAACGAATAGTTTCCAAGATGTGAAAAGACGTTAGTTTGAAAAAAAAAAAATAGCGGAGGATCACTTTTCTATAATGATTCTACGCAAAATGAGCACCCACTTTATGATCACCTGTTTTGGAGTGGGGTTAACATAGAATGAACACAATTTAACGCAAAATGTGCGCTCACACTTGTACCCCCCCTAAAACAATTCTGTGTTTATATTGGGAGGGGGAGACAATCGACTTTGAAAAAATGGCAAAACCTTTTTTTTCTAATATAGGATATCGAAAACACTATTATTTATAACACAAAATAATAACGTGTGGGTTAGGGTTAGGGTGCTCATTTTACGTAAAATTGTGTTCATTGTAAATCGAAGTAAAGAACAATAATCTGAATAAACAAATGCTTATGGGTACGGGGGTAATACCACTA
Source organism: Euprymna scolopes (assembly GCF_053919585.1). NCBI lineage: Eukaryota > Metazoa > Mollusca > Cephalopoda > Sepiida > Sepiolidae > Euprymna > Euprymna scolopes. Next base: position 66,947,940 of record NC_136508.1, read on the forward strand.
AATAAACAAATGCTTACGGGTATGGGGGTAATACCACTAAATAAACAAATGTTTACGGGTATGGGGGTAATACCACTAAATAAACGAATGCTTATAAGTACGGGGGTAATACCACTAAATAAACGAATGCTTACAGGTACGGGGGTAATACCACTAAATAAACGAATGCTTACGGGTGCGGGGATAATACCACTCAATAAACGAATGCTTACGGGTATAAGGGTAATACCACTCAATAAACGAATGCTTACGGGTACAGGGGTAATACCACTAAATAAACGAATGCTTACAGGTACAGGGGTAATACCACTAAATAAACGAATGCTTACGGGTACGGGGGTAATACCACTAATTAAACAAATGCTTTACAGGTACGGGGTTAATACCACTAAATAAACGAATGCTTACTAGTACAGGGGTAATACCACTAAATAAACGAATGCTTACTGGTACAAGGGTAATACCACTAAATAAACAAATGCTTATGGGTACGGGGGTAATACCACTAATTAAACAAATGCTTTACAGGTACGGGGTTAATACCACTAACTAAACGAATGCTTACTGGTACAGGGGTAATACCACTAAATAAACGAATGCTTACGGGTGCGGGGATAATACCACTAAATAAACGAATGCTTACGGGTACAAGGGTAATACCACTAAATAAACAACTGCTTATGGGTACGGGGGTAATACCACTAAATAAATGAATGCTTACCAGTACGGGGGTAATACCACTAAATAAATAAATGCTTACGGGTACGGGGGTAATACCACTAAATAAACAAATGCTTACTGATACGGGCGCAATACCACTAAATAAACAAATGCTTATGGGGTCGGGGGTAATACCACTAAATAAACGAATGCTTACAGGTACGCGGATAATACCACTAAATAAACGAATGCTTACAGGTACAGGGATAATACCACTAAATAAACAAAGGCTTACAGGTACAGGGGTAATACCACTAAATAAACAAAGGCTTACAGGTACGGGGGTAATACCACTAAATAAACAAAGGTTTGCAGGTACGGGGGTAATACCACTAAATAAACAAAGGTTTGCAGGTACAGGGATAATACCACTAAATAAACAAAGGCTTACAGGTACGGGGGTAATACCACTAAATAAACAAAGGCTTACAGGTACGGGGGTAATACCACTAAATAAACAAAGGCTTACAGGTACGGGGGTAATACCACTAAATAAACAAAGGTTTGCAGGTACGGGGGTAATACCACTAAATAAACAAAGGTTTGCAGGTACAGGGGTAATACCACTAAATAAACAAAGGTTTGCAGGTACAGGGGTAATACCACTAAATAAACAAAGGCTTACAGGTACGGGGGTAATACCACTAAATAAACAAAGGCTTACAGGTACGGGGGTAATACCACTAAATAAACAAAGGTTTGCAGGTACAGGGGTAATACCACTAAATAAACAAAGGCTTACAGCTACGGGGGTAATACCACTAAATAAACAAAGGTTTGCAGGTACGGGGGTAATACCACTAAATAAACAAAGGTTTGCAGGTACAGGGGTAATACCACTAAATAAACAAAGGTTTGCAGGTACAGGGGTAATACCACTAAATAAACAAAGGCTTACAGGTACGGGGGTAATACCACTAAATAAACAAAGGCTTACAGGTACGGGGGTAATACCACTAAATAAACAAAGGTTTGCAGGTACGGGGGTAATACCACTAAATAAACAAAGGTTTGCAGGTACAGGGGTAATACCACTAAATAAACAAAGGTTTGCAGGTACAGGGGTAATACCACTAAATAAACAAAGGTTTTCAGGTACAGGGGTAATACCACTAAATAAACAAAGGCTTACAGGTACGGGGGTAATACCACTAAATAAACAAAGGTTTGCAGGTACGGGGGTAATACCACTAAATAAACAAAGGTTTGCAGGTACAGGGGTAATACCACTTAATAAACAAAGGTTTGCAGGTACAGGGGTAATACCACTAAATAAACGAAGTTAACTCTTTATTTATTTACTTCATCTATTTAATTATATGTGTGTGTATATGTGTGTGTGTGTATGTTGTGTATATATATGTATGTATATGCGTAATTTATGTATTCATATATATGTATATATGTATATATATATGCATATGAATATGTATATATATATGTATGCATTTAACTCATCAGTCTTCACAATTCTTATTTCAATGACTCCTGCTGATAATTTAATTCTAAAGTAATAACTTGTCTATTTCAGTTGATCCCTTTATTTGCTGTAAATTTGCGCCAGTTGAATGTCATACTGTCTGGGTCATTTTGACATTGCCTTTCTATTCTAAAATAAAAAAAAACTCAATCACCATTCAATTTTTATTATTTTTTTTCTTCTTTACTCATTTTTCTTAAATCAGCCTTGATAGCCGTGTTTGAAAATCTCTCCTTTTCTTTTTTCTACGCAAAATTTATCTTTGTTTTAATAATATTATTTGGACTCATTCCCTTTTTTCCTTGCACCCACTTATGAATTGTTCGGCAGAAGTCTTCCTTTTGGATTACTTTGAACCATCTTCTATTAACGCGATTCCTTTGAATTTTACTTGTGGAAATGGAAATTTAATCAGCTTTTTTTTATTTTACCGTTATTGGATATTTTACCCTTCACCAGACCATCCATTCACATGAAATCACATTTTTCTTCCCCTATTCACTCTGCTTCATTATTTTTTTTTACCAAGTAAGGTATATGACTTACTTGTAGTTTCATTAAATACCGTTGCAAGCAAAATCCGATCCCGCATTTTGCTAATCCCTACCCTCTGATGAGAAGGAAAGTATTTCTTCGAAACTCCGCGGATTAAGGGCTATACACTTACTTTGTGCTTTTAAACTCTTTTTAAAAGTGTTTTTAACTACTTGTTCTTATATATATATATATATATATATATATATATATATATATATATATATATATATATATAAATAATTATTTCCACAGCCCAAAGAAAGCTGCAGCCCACAAGAGCCATGCCAGCCAACGACCTGGAAGTCTAAGACTCGAGTTTCGCCCTCATTTGGGCTCATCAGTCAGACATATTCGCACCCGGGAGTTGAAACCCGGGCCTCCTGCATGCAAGGCAAACACTCTACCAACTGAGCAAACGTCCCGCACACAAGAATTTCTATTAAGCAACACAGATCAAGCAAAGCGCGATGAAATCAAGACGAAATCGGTTCGCTTGATCTGTGTTGGTTAATAGAATGTTTTGTGTCCGGAGCGTTTGTTCAGTTGGTAGAGTGCTTGCCTCGCGTGCAGGAGGCTCGAGTTTCAAATCCACGTTTCGGATATGTCTGAGTGATGAGCCCAAATGAGAGCGAAACTCGAGACTTAGACTTCCAGTTCAATGGCTGGCATGGATCTTGTGGGCTGCGGCGTTCTTTGGGCTGCGGAAATAGTTATATATAATCTCTCATATTCTGATTATATTATTATTATTATTATTATTATTATTATTATTATTTACTAATATAATTATTAAATACCTACAGACACTAGTGTTTCATCCTCTCGGGAATCATCAATGCAGAGTGTCACGATTAACGCCATTCGAGAGACTTGAACCCCGGCAACAGAAGTCATTTATTCTTATTAAATCAGAGTGATCTAATCATTATATGATGATCTGCTCGAATTAGCTAAGTTGACCGACTTTATTACAACTTAAAGTGCTCAACGATAAGAAACACGTTTCTTAGAGGGGCTGAAATTATTATTTACTGTAATAATTATTAATATATATATATGTACACATATATATATATATATATAAATTTTAATTTAATATATATTTAATATATATATATATGTATATATATAAATTTTAATATATATATATTTAATATATATATATTTAATATATATATATATTTAATATATATATATATATATATATATATATATATATATATATATATATATATATATATATATATATACATCCAATACCTCTTTAAGTAAGCTAGATTTTTTGTTGAACTATGTTAAATTGTTAAATTATTTTAAATTATTTCTTTACATGCAAAAATGTAGTCTGAAAAACCCGGCGAGGACGAATACTTCAGCTAGTAATTTATACATCAGCATTTTAATCGCAGAATCGCGTGAGTTCTTTTACCTGACGGACGGGAATACTTTATGTGTAAGCTATTATTAGAAGCAGCAAAACGAGTTTTATGAAAGGACCAAAATGTCATATTTGTTCGTGTCTGTGCTTAATTATACATAAACGAGTAATTTTGGTCCGACAAGATCGATATCGATCATGATTTCAAAGTAGGCGTGATTGACAACTCCCCACCTCCGAATCCCTTTATATATATATATATATATATGTGTGTGTGTGTGTGTGTGTGTGTGTGTGTGTGTGTATTTCTACATGAGTATGTGTCAGTGTGTTCCTTTGGGAAGTAGTCATGGTATTGTTGATATGACGTCAGAGTGTTTAGACTGTGGCTAAAATACAAGGTTATAATGGATTCGAAAACAATAGTTTTTAGCCGTTTGTTCCCCATGGACAAGCTAATTATTTCTAAAATCCGTGCCCGAACATATGGCGATATATGATTCACATCGTTTACAAAATTTGGTTGGTTGTTTTGTTTTATGGCATATCAACCCTTTTCGGGCCATTTCATGCCGAACCCAGTAACTTTGGAAACAATTTTTATGCTTCAAGTTCTTTATATCTTCAAGTATTCATTAATGGTATTTAGTTTTGTGGTTTAGTTTTACGACGTTTCAATCCTTGTTCGGGTTATTTAATGCCGAATCCAGTAATTTTGGAAAAAATATTTTATTTTTTCAAGTTCTTTATATCTGCAAATATTTATTCATGCTGCTTGGTTTGGTGGTTTTGTAGAGGAAATTGTTTTTGTTTTCGACTTTGCAGAAAATAAGCTTTGCAAATGGAAAAGAATAAAAAAAAGCAAAAAAAAAAAAACCAAACAAACAAAGCAAAAATAATTAACACCAATGTTTGGTGCATTTTAGGCCAGGAAGCCAGTATCTTCAAACAGTCTGATCTGGCAGCAAAGTTGTTTAAAATGTGAAATCCGTTTCAGCTGAATAAGCTTAAAACATTAGTTTCAACAAGTTTGTTTTAAACAACAACAACAAAAAAGAACATGACATTCGCGAAAAAAAACAACAACAAAAAAATGAAATAAACAAAAAAGAGGATAAAAAATTACTAAAAAAAGTGTAACATGTATCATACTGATAAATAAGATAATATAAAATTGTATACATAGGAAATACCGAAACAACACTCATCATAGACAGTGTGAAACGGCGTGCTCCAAAGGAGGAAGTTTCATGGGAATATCAAATACACAAGCGGTTTCCAGTCGCATGTATACCCCGATAAAGGGAGATGACTTTAGGTTTTCGCAGTTTTTGCGAGGAGATGTCAATGTCCCCGCCTAGTAATCTCAAATGATCACCCACATGGTATTGACAAGGCGCAGCATTGCTTAATTTCAGTGATATAATGAGAACCGGTGCGTTAACATGATTATGCAGAGAGTAAATTTATAAAATATCTGGGAGAAACATTTTAATAAAGGAGCAAATGTATGAATAGCTTCTTTAGATCTTGGCCTTGACCAGAGAGAGAGAGAGAGAGAGAGAGAGAGAGAGAGAAAGAGAGAGAGAGAGAGAATCATTGATAGTGGTTGAAGCTAGACGAGTTTTCGTTGCTAATGCTTTACGGTGGGACCATTGATTTGTGCTCAGTGGACCTGCTATGAAAATAACGATAGAGTATCAAAAAAACCCCAAAAAACTTGCGACATCTCCTCTGTGAGAAAGAGGCAGTAGGGACGTGAAAAGGACGTCGCCCACTAGATTTCGAACTCGAGTTTGTATTCTGCCAAGGCAAAAATAAAGAACACTTTCAGCAGCACCTCCCCAGATGTGGGAAAATTACTCAATCTTATTCTGGAGCGGTAGAAAAACTGTTAGGGTCCACCTAATGAGAAAAAGAAAAAAATTATTGCTCTTTGACTGGCAAAAGAGTTATCCTCCTTGACAGATGCTGGAGGGTCGGCCATGACACTTGGGAGATTAGCAACACATTATTCGATCATTACGCATCCAGCGGCTCACCTACTTAAATCTTTCTTCATAAATTTTTCAATAAAATCGTTAAAGCTTCCACCTTGTTCTTGCATCATTTTTACGAAGCCTTTTCACAGACAATCTACATCCTGAACACGTGACAAAACCCCAACTATTTTTTCCATCGACCTTTCAGCTTGTTGTAGTCTTTTATTGTGAATACGTACAGAGTAGATTTTTTTAAAATCCACATGTGTCTACTTTTATTTTTATGGTTTTATTTATTTTTATCTGTTTTATTTATTTTGTATTATTCGTATTAATACAACTGAAGTATATATTTTCATCTCATTTTCCTGTTGAAATGCGCACCTAGTTTATTCAAAGGCTTGGACCTGCACATTTTTTAAATGTATCTTTAATTTTCTAGAAAATTAACTGCAAAAGATTTATTTGTGTATATTGCTATGCGAGTCGAATTTCTGCTTAAAGTTCCCATGGATCGTTCTTGGTTTGTATAAAGTCTTCCTCGTTGGTTGCTGTTATTCAATATCCCACATTGTTGCAGGGGTTTACCCCCGGCACTGAAAGCAACAAGACTCAGAGGTTTCTTGCGAAGTCGAGGAAGGTTTTGCAAAGAAATGGAACAGGCGCAACATTTCTACTTTCACTCTATAATGTTGTAAATTGAAGGGGATAACTCCCGGTTTTTAGTTAGAAATGAAATAATTAGGATCGAATATTATTATTGAAGGAGAATTCTGAAATCGAACGCAGTTATTAAAAGTTAAAATGAATACATTTTTGTAAGATACGATTCCAGGGATGCAGTAAATTATCCATTGTAGTGAGGAATGAAAGTCAGAGATAACTTATACAACAAAGAATATGAGTAAATAAAAAGTTGTGTTGGCTTAATTTGGGTTGGGGCAGGAATAATGGAACAATGGAATTAAAGAATGTCCACAGAGAAAATCTGGGACTTGTGTTGCCAGGACATATGTTAGAAGCATGTGCATGGAATTCACATGTTTGACCCGCGTGCTGACGTCACAAAGAAGTATAGAATTCATAAAAATACACTTGTTAGTCAGAGAGCCTGAGTGAGTCTGGAGGAGAGAAGTAGTTGGTCTGGTAGAGCAGACCGGGAAGACAGGAGAGTTCGCCGAAACTCCTTAGGAGCGAAGGGACCAGGAAAGGACGACAATGTAGTAACTTAGCAGGCATTGCATACCAATCACCAGTTGGATGAATGAACGTCTTATATTAGTTATGTAAGCCTTTTGTCTTCGTTCGTCTTTCAACCGCAAGGTAATGTGTTTTGTCTTCATCGTCTTGTATAAAGAACTTTGTATGAAAGCCCCGGCCTCTAAAGGTTGACTGTATCCCCCTCTTAGATAACGCATCCCCCTACTGTTTAAAAACACTTTCATTAACACTTTGCTTCACAGTCATCTCTCAGCTCCACTGCCATAAAAATTGCTCTCTCTATCGCTTCTATTATAAATGTGGACTCCCCAAGTATTGAGACCCATCTCAGTGTAACCCCCACAACACATTAGATTTTGTTATGGAAATTACTCCAGACAACGCATGAAGACATTTGATAAATAAATAACACATTCAAATGAAAGCCTAGCCAACAATAAGTGTTATACTGATAGATTCCAACCAGCAAGTCTCTCTTCTTTGTCAGAAAAAAAATCACCCAAGGAATGTGAGAATTAAAGTACAAAATAAGGAAAGCGACAGAGTTACGCGATTGCCAAAAGTTAACCCGCTGTCCACTTTCTACTCCCTCAAGTATTTATATAAGTTTCATTTATGTTATGAGTATTATTTGCTTTTATTTATTTATTTTTTTGTGAGGTTCTTTTAGTTGTACGTTCCAAGCACTTACTTATCAATGTTATGTGGATCCTGCATTGATTTTGGAGTTGAACTGATGTTTTTGATTGATTTAAAGATTAACCCTAACCCTAACCTTAACCCGTCCAATAAGAATTGCTTTTCTTATTCTTAAGTTCAGTTGATGTAGCATGCTTTCGAAAAGGTTTACATTATTTTTTCAATCCACACGACATCTTTTGTTTTCAAAATGTGTATGTTGCTGATTTGTTACCATGTATGGAGTAATGTTGTCATATTTGGGCAGATGACTCTCTGTCTGCAACCCTGTGGAACTCTCTTCATGTAGACTGTTTTCCTCCTACTTGTCTTTTTTTCAAGACTAATCATTTCCAGTCTTTGCGACAATCATCTTTAGTTCTTCTTAAATCCTTATATCAAGTGGCTTCACGTCTTGTCTGGAGCGATTTCCACAAAAACAAACAAACAAACAAACAAACAAACAAAACAAACACATATTATAAGGAGATATAATATATTATGTATTGCTTTTTGATATTTACGTCGGCAGTAAATGGGTAAATCTAGAAGAACTAGTAAGCAAGTAATAATAATCTATCTGTGACAATTAAGCTACACAGAGGCTTCCGCGTTTCATCCTCGTATGCATTTTATTCTGACGATTCTCTAAGAGAATGAAACGTGCAAGTCTCAGTATAGCTTGATTGCTATACATATATGTTCATGTTTATATATATACATATATATATCGTGCGAAGTGTGCGATCTTTACTAGTATATATATAGCATGATCGCGTTGGCACACCACCGTCAGATCACCGAAGTTAAGCAACGTTGAGCTTGGTTAGTACCAGATGGGTGGCTATTTGGGAATTCTAGGCGCTGTATGTGCTCTCCGCTTATCTCGGCATTTGTTTCCAGTCATCCTGAACATACAATTCACTTACCACTGGTATTTAACAATGTCGACTCAGGAGAGGTGTGGTTGGAGATTGCGCACCTCTGGCCACGAAAATCTCACGCGCAGTCACCCCTTCGTGGGTATCCATAGTCTGTCAAAGACTGAAAGAGCATATATATATATATATATATATATATATATATATATATATATATATATATATATATATATATATAGTGTTATAATGGAATAATTCCAGGAGGAAATCCGGGTATGAGAACTCAATGTGGTAAACAGAGCAATTATTTTATTTTATATATATATATATATATATATATATATATATATATATATATATATATATATATATATATATATATATATTAAGTAGTAGTGTTCGTGTTTGTGTGTCTGTTTGTACAACTCTCCTACAGCCCACACCACTGATTTGATCATGAGCAAACCTGGCATGATGATAGTCCTTCAGCTAGGGATGGTGCAGTCACTTCAGGAGGCAGTTAAAATTTTTTAAACACCCTAAGCAATAGTTTCTCATACAGCATCCATTTACTGCAAGGGTGCCTGTGAAGCGGGTACTTTAGCGGACAGCAAAGTCTCGTGCGAAGTGTGGGATCTTTGATAGTATATATATATATATATATATATTTATTTTTTATTTTTTATTTATTACATTTTCACCCCAAACAAAGCACATTGTCACTTTGGTGAAGGGGGCTACTATCAGGGGCAGCAACTACTGGAGCACTATGTTGGGATTTGGGCAGCAAGATGTTGGTTTACGTTACACTTGAACTTCTGCATGCCAGTACAGTTAGGGAAGCAGGGACCTGGAATGGAATTCCAGAGTCTAGCGGTTCTGGGGAAGAAACTACTGGAGTAGAAAGATCTTTTACATCTAGGGATCTCTACTGTGTGGGATTTAGCTGCCTGTCGGGTTTGTCGAGGGTGTCTACGTCGTGGGGGGCACAAGTGTCTGCAGTTCGTCAGAGCATTCGCCATTAAAATACTTGTAGAACAGGCAGAGGGATGCAACGTTTCGTCGATGAGACAAAGTCTGAAGCTTAGATGCCAGTTCAGGGCCTATCAGATTGGCGACTCTCTTTTGAACCTTGTCCAGGAGCGAGAAACTAGCAGCAGATGCACCAGCCCAAATGTGACAACAATACTCCATACATGGGCGAATGGTGGCCTTATAGAGGTACAGGATACTTTCAGGTGTCAGTAGTTTTCTAGCACAGTAGAGAGAGCCTACCTTTTTCGCAGCGGCCCTGGCAATGTTTTCAATATATATATATATATATATATATATATATATATATATATATATATATATATATATAGGTGTGTGTGTGTGTGTGTGTGTGTGTGTTGGTATATAATTTTTTATATGGCACATACTAGCATATATGAGTTATGATATACCTTCTCTAAATTATGTTGCTTCTAGCGGGATATTTCACCAGACTAAATAAATTCTCGTCCGGGAACCCACTAAGTCCAAGAGACCACAAAGAAAGTTATATTAATACATAATTTAATCGTCAATTTTATAGAGGAAATTGATGCCTGCCACTTCTTTATCAATTCTAAAACTTCCTTACACTTGCGATTAGTCTTCATCTCCACAAATCTATTATGTAGTACTGTTGGCATATTTTGTCTGGTGAATCTGTATCTCATTTGAAGGTTCTTGATAAAGCGCAGAAACCTATCTGTAATTTCATGAGCATCACTCTTTCTTCTTCATCTCTGCAATCTCTCTATCACAGGCGTGGTGTTGCTAGTTTCCGTCTTTTCTATAAATACGATTATGGCATGCGTTATTCGGAATTGTTAGATCTATTTACTGAATCCATTTATTCCAGCTCGTACGACTTGATGGTCTAGTGGTCCCAAGCAATTCGCAGTGGTTAGAGTACTTGGAAAAATCAATTGTAAAAAGTGATATTCTCCTGATGGTTGAAGGTTCAATCCTCAATGTGGGCGACCAAAATAACACAATTACGAATTACTTAGGACCTGTATCTCGCCATGGCTGACGGAAGAAGAGCGCGCTACCCCCGTGGAGTAAATGAGGGGTTCAGCTTGAAATTCCGTCCAAATTCGGGAGTTCGACAGAAACATTCCCAAGTTCGACAAGATACATCTGAAGAAGATCGGAGGTTACATCGAGCGAAGCGTTGTGAAAATAACATTCAAAATGAGAACAGTACGATGAATCCAAATAATACGAATAACCAATCCTCATCTCAAAAATTCAGAAACGTCAAAACGTTCCCTGAACGGCAAAACGTACACGGAAGGTTATTGCTCTTTAAATTGTGGTTTACGTTGAGAAATAAAACCACTTAAAGCATGCGGATATGTATAATACGTCAGTTTGGTTAGAATGTGTATTTGCTTGTACTACACGTTGTCACCAGAAAAAAGTATCGTTGTAACATCTCTCAAAATAAGACTTGGCTACTTGTTTTACGCTGGATTTGTTATTTTATTTGGACTTTCCCTGACCTTATGACTAGGAACGAAGTGTAGTATATGTTCTGATGCTACACTTAATTCATTCTATCCTCAGTCAGAATAACTGATAGCAAAATTCTTTTATTACATTTCTTCTGACGCTCATCCATGACAGGAGTTGCTTTCTAAAAGTCTTTCACCGCCGATATCTGCAACAAAGAGACGAAACTTTCAGGTCATGGATGCAGAAGTTCAGTCACTAAAACAATGCAGTTTTCAATCCCTTCTAATCTATTCCGGCGGTATAAAAATAGGCGGCAATATTTTTGGAATGATCCTTATATATATATATATATATATATATATATATATATATATATATATATATATATATATATATATATATATACTAGCAAAAGTACCCGTCATTGACTGGGTTAAAAAGCAGACTACAGAAAATGGACTCTGATTTATGAAAGTATGATAGGTTATGAAAAGGAAAGGTTGTAAAAAGATAGCTTCGAATTTGGGGGTATCAAAACCAAAGCAAAATATGATGAAAGTAAAAATAAAATAGATAAACCCTATAATTTATTATACCATACCTGTTCACACTGAAACACTTATCACAATATTCTGTGGATCCATATTAAAAAACCTTGTTAAACTTTGTGACATATTTACATTCTATGGAGGTCAGGCGCGAACGAACACCCCATAATTTTATTATACCATTTTTCTTCAAACTGAAACATAATTATCAAAGTATACTTACGCAGATAGATATGAAAAGTCTTTATTAAAGTTTGTGCCTATTTCAATTCTATGGAGACTAGACGCGATCGCAGACCTCACAATTTTATTATATCATCCCTATTTAAGTAAAAACATACTTATCAAAGTATTATTATATACACCTATATCAAAAACCCTTGTAAACGTTTTTATTTCATTTTTAAATTTTTTATTTCCATACTTTGTGGACCGGGCGTGAACGCAGACCCCACAATTTTAATGAACCCTCGTTCTGTCAGTTCAAATATACCCACATTCCTGTGTCTCGATACATCTTCTATCATTATATGTGATTAGTTTTCTATAATAGTCACCATATAGGAGCCTATTCGTGACACACACACGCACGCACACATACACGTATGCACACACACAGAGATTCAGCTTTATATATATATATATATATATATATATACATATATATATATATATATATATATATATATATATATATATATATATATATATATGGCTACTTCATTTAATCATATGAATTAATATACGAAAGTATAATTTTATGCGTAAACTTTAAGTATTTACTTCAACAGTACTCAATACATACATAGAACTATGCCTGACGAATCCTAGCGTGGATGAAACGCGGAATATTCTGTGTAGCTTAATCGCCATACATATTTTATTACTTACTATATATATATATATATATATATATATATATATATATATATATATGTATATATATATATATATATATATAATTAAAACATATAAATAATTATTGTAATACCTACAAACACTAGTATTTCGGGCTCTCGCAATCATCAGTGTAAGATGTGACGGTTGCTAATGGTCGAGGGATCGGAACGTTACTCCTAGTTCACTATAAACCATCACGATTATTCAAAGGAAATTAACATTTATAAAGCCAAATACAGGCTCTACGTTATTAAGACAATCTATAGTGATCAAGCGACAGAAAATCGCGATCTCCAGAGTGGCAAAGGAGGTCAGTTAAATTTCTGTGGTTCTCAAATACAGATGAGCTTTAAGTTCATGTATTGCATGTTTGGTTAAAAGATATTTTTGTCGTGATTTTTATAACTGCTGTTCAGTAGGGGGGGGAAACAAGTATTGCTGTAACATCTCTTATAATAAAACATGGTTACTTGGTTGAAACTGAATTCGTGGATTGATTTGGACGGAGAATTCATTTATTGCAAAAGTGAGAAATACCACGTGATTTCCACTAGGTCTCATGTTTGAATCGAGAGACGAATTCATACGTAGGTAGCAAGGGGTCAGTCAGTTTGTTCTATTTATAGATTAACAGCAGGTAATCTCGTAGTGTGTCCCAAGTGATCTCTCTCTCTCTCTCTCTCTCTCTCTCTCTCTCTTCCTGTCTATATATATATATATATATATATATATATATATATATATATATGAAGGAACGTTCCGAAAGTAATGCCTCCTATTTTTTTAAATTCTGCCCGAATCCAATAATTTTAGAAAAAAAAATAAAGATTTTATGCTTTATATTGTGTACATCTCGAAATATTTATTCATAGTTTATGGCATATCAACCCTTTCCGGGTTCAATCGTATTGGTAAAGGGTTTTATGCTTCAATTTCTTTATATTGTCAAGCATTTATTTATGGTGTTTAGTTCGATTGGTTTGTAGAGAAAAAAATGTTGCTTTTGTTTTTGGCTTTGCAAAACATGATTGAGTTTTGCAAAAGGGAAATAAATAAAACATACAATGCTCAGTGTATTTAAGCTATTGCGTTCGGTTAGAAGATATGTTTGTCGTGATTTTCATGTCTGTTGTTCAGTAGAAGAAAAGAAGTATCGCTGTAACATCTCTTATAATAAAACGTTGTTACGTGTGTGAAGCTGGATTTGCAGTTTTATTTCGACTTTTCTTGACCCTTTAAGTGCAAATGATTTTTGTGGAACCGATTCTATTCGAACATAGGACACCCAGATCGTGAGTCCATGTCGTCAGCGACTAGACCACGGTCGCTTTCAAGAAACTCAATAACTATATATTTTCCAGCAGGTGGAGCAAAGGGGAATACTAAGTTTCTGTGGCTGTCAAAGATAGATGGCGTCTTTCGCCCTAAGCTAATGTCTTGCGTTCGGTTGGAAGAGATGTTTGTCTTTGATTCTCATGCCTGTTCTTCAATAGAAAACAATTGTTATTGCAACGTCTCTCAAAATAAAACACTGTTACTTGTAAACTGGAACTGGACGAGCACAATGAGCAGACGATAACGCGTACAATGAGCAGACGATAACTGCGCAGTGAACATAGTGTGGGTGCAATAAGTATCCTATACAAAGCAAAACATTGGATACTTTTTGGACCTTAGATATGACATTTATATAATTATCTAGTGAATGCGTGATTATATATGATTTTTGATACGAGATTTGTAATTATCATACAATACTACATTAGATTAGCATTTCGTTGTTGTTTTTGTTTTCGTGTAATTAAAATAAATCAACTTTTTGCGATCACTGTATATAGATGCACATCACAAATCGGCATAGAACAATGTATAAAAGGGTTGATACGCCGTTAAACTAAGCAATCAGACTACTATACAAGAAAAATACACAAAAAAGTGCATAGGAAAAAAGTGTTTTAAAATTTTTTTATTTATACTTTTCCTTTTAATATGTAATTTTTGTGATATTCAAGGTACGCAGTCCATTTTTGAAAATACGCTAAGAAGGGAACCAGATTATTGTATATCGGTTATATATAGGCGATAAAGTCAAATGATCTTATCTGATACTGCCAAATCAGGTAAAACTCAATCATGTCCTACAAAGCCAAAAGCAAAAAAAAAACAAAAAAAAACAAAACAAAACAAAACAAATAAAACAAACAAATTAAAAAAGGAAAATAA
>NC_136508.1:66970474-66985474 GCF_053919585.1 Euprymna scolopes
CTGAATATTCTCTCTGTTTCAGCTTGTATTTCTCCACACACAACATCTCATTTTTTGCAACCCCCTCTTTGTAATACGGGTCTGAATAATGAGAAAATCTGAATTATTTTTAATAAAAAATTTAAAATAACTTTTTCAGATTAAATTTTTAAAACTTCTTTCAGAATAAAAAATCGTTAAAATTAAATAAGGAACATATTTCATATAGGTTTCATTAATAAATATTCAGTACATAACGAGAAAAATAGAGATGAAAATTTCAAAAGGAATGTATAACTGGTTACGGTCAATAGTAGTCCTCGCCATATATATATATGTGTGTGTGTGTGTGTGTGTATATATATATATATAAATATTCATATGTATGTATGTACACACACACACACACACACACACACACACACACACACACACACACACATATATATATATATATATATATATATATATATATATATATATATATATATATATATATATATATAAGAAGAAGAACAAAGCCGTAAAGTAGAAGTTTACAATTAGTTTTTATTATTCGGCAGAATACACAAAAACTGGTGTGTTAGGTAATTCTTAACCTGCTGAGTTTCAAAGAACGCTAATTTTTCCCATTAAAGGAAAACCGTTAGCAAAATAATCAGGTAGGAATGCTTGATATTATTGGCATATCTATGCATTTTTTGGTTACTGCATGAGACGAAACCAAAAATTTTATGAGTTTTAGTCACAAAATTTAAAATATAAAAAATATACATCGGGAAACAATTCATGTGAAGAGTTCTTTCAGATATATTTTGAGGAAAAAGTCAATTAGATGCCTATATGTATATAGCCAATTGGTACACACACACACGCACACACAAACACGCATATATATATATATATATATATATATATATAACGTCACTAAAATTTCCCTCTCTTTAACGGTGCCCCCCTCCTTTTTAAATTTGCAACGTCTTTTTCCGTTTTTCTGAAATAGAACTGCGTCACACTGTGCACGTGAAACATTTTCAAATATTTTGTACTGGTATTTTTTTGTTTCTTAATCTCATTCATCCAGAGGAAGTCTCGAAACGTTGATGAACACACAATACGGTTTGTTCCTTTTTATTTCTCTCTCTCTCTCTCTCTCTCTCTATATATATATATATATATATATATATATATATATATATATATATATATATAAGAGCACGCATATACATATATAGATCCATAGGTATATATTTGATTCAGAGTTCAACATTAAAACAAAACAACAACCAATCTTATATAAAAAAAATCCACTGTAATATATGCTATTACTTGTAGGTGAACCCCCCTCAAAAAAAAAACAAACAAACAAAATACAACAACCACAACAAGTGAG
This sequence comes from Euprymna scolopes, assembly GCF_053919585.1. Classification (NCBI taxonomy): domain Eukaryota; kingdom Metazoa; phylum Mollusca; class Cephalopoda; order Sepiida; family Sepiolidae; genus Euprymna; species Euprymna scolopes. The sequence goes on from NC_136508.1 coordinate 66,971,847, forward strand.
CGTCTGAGTAATCCAAGTTGAAAATCTGTCGTTAGAAACAGGAGTTTAAAATATTGAAGACAACCAAATTAACGCTTCCATGTTGGCCGGAGAAAATACGACACACACACACACACACACACACACACACACACACACACACACACACACACACACACACACACACACACACATATATATATATATATATATATATATATATATATAAAAGTGAACGTGTCTGTGTGTGTGTGTGTACATTTCCCTACGCAATAACTTTGTCAATTTTTAGTCTACAGACTCGAAATTTGATATACAGGTTACGGCCGATATTTTTGAAAATTATCCTCTCCTTTAGATTGTGTAGCCTTAATTTAAAAAAAAAATGTCGCTTCCCGGTTGGCGGTTTGACAGCATAAACGTTAGGTTTTTACCCCGTTTTTTCCTCCTTTGCAGTACAGGTTCAAGCCTGCCTGCCTTCCTACTACCACTTTTTTTTTTTTTGCTCAACATACACATCCAAACACCCGGGCAACGTCGGGCTGAAATGCTAGTAATCTATAAAAGTGAAGTATCTGTGTGTCTGTCTGTGTGTGTGTCTGTCTGTGTACATTTCCCTACGCAATAACTCTGTCAATTTTTAGTCTACAAACTCGAAATTTGATATACAGGGTACTGAGATTTGAGAAAATCTATGTGATTAGTTTTCGGCCAGAAATTTGTCTGTTAAGGGGTCAAAGTTCAACGATTTGACTTTTGAGAACTCTACCAAACTCCTCCGACAATTTTGGGTCTAAACACTTGAAATGTTAGATATAGATTCCTTGGACATGGATCTAACTTAATAACTTGATTTGAGCTCAAAACAATAAATTTTAAGGGGTCAAAACGGGGTCAAAGTTAAAAAAATTGACCCCTGCGGTCTCTTCCAAATTACTCAGACAATTTCTGGTCTAAACATTTGAAATTTTACATAAAGGGTATTCAGAGATAGGGCAAGCTTTTTCATCGGTTTGGGTCGAAAATTTTTAGTTACCAATATATAAATGTATGTATGTATGTATGTATGTATGTATGTATGTATGTTTGCATATCTGCCTAAAACTTTCGAGAGAGGCGACGGATTTTACCAAGATCAGAATCATTTTAAGGTCCTACCTTTCATGCGATAAATATCAAAAACTGGCTAAAAACATTAATATCTTCACCTTCAACTGGCCACTTTTCTACAGAAGGGGGGGGTGGCTTTTTTCGCCGATATTTTTGAAAGTTATCCTCTCTTTATGATTGTCTAGCCTAAATGTTAAAATAATTCCCTTTAGGTTTGACGGTGGTCGTAACTGCAAGAACGTCAGGTTTTTTTTTGGGGGGGGGGAGGGTTCTTTTCCTAATTTCAAATGTTTCGACCAGAAATTGTCTGAGTAATTTGGAAGAGACCGCAGAGGTCAATTTTTTTTAAACAATATGGTTGGACTGTGAAAAGAAGTGTCAATTTATTAAATACAAGCTGGTTTCCATGAAAACTATGTTTTTATAGACAAGATGCAAGCAAGGGCGGTCGGACGGTCTACAGCGTTTTATAATTATATGAATATAAAATTCCTAAAATATGATTGAAACATTTTTGTTTGAAAAAACTGGACGTATTTTCAAACTTGAACAAGCGTCATTACAAATGTCTTGTGATGACACGCCCGTCAGCTCCACGTAAAATAGTACGCTTAATCACAAAAAAAAATTTGTTGTTAATATCTAGTCTTCATTCTAGTCGGGTCTGATAGTTATCTCCTTCCCGCGACTGTATGATGTAATACAAGGATCAGGAAATGAAATTGACGGGCCAGCGCACTAGACGATGAGCAGTATGTCCCGAAAAAGAAAGCAAAAAGAAAACCCAAAAGAAACCAAAAAAAAAAAAAAAACAAAAAAACAAAAAAAAAAAACAACAACAAAAAACAAAACAACAAAAAAAAAAATTTGAAAGCCTCGTCGGGATTTCTCGATATAGGCGACTTAAGTGATTAGCAATAAAGTAACACCTTCTCAAATGTTGAGAATGTAAATTTTGTGAAGGTGGACCACCTAGAACTGCACAGGACCAGATACTGTACATATCTCAGTCAACAGGGAACAAGCAATCTGAACAATGGTCTGGACCAGAGTTTTACAACCTTTGATAAGCCATGTCTCGTTTACCGAATATCTGAACACTCGTGCCCCCTACACTTCTTCTTCTTCTTCTTCTTCTTCTTCTTCTTCTTCTTCTTCTTCTTCTTCTTCTTCTTCAACAACAACAACAACAACAACAACAACAACAACAACAACGACGACGACGACGACGACGACGACGACAACAACAACAAATACAGAGATTTTTATTTTATGTTGTTTAGTTACTCTAAAATTATAAATCAAAGTGAAAATTTTGCTGAAAATGACACACTTGTTCGTCTGACAAGGCCTCTTATGTCCGGATCAACCTTAAACACAATAGGGCGAATATCGTTCCTAACATCATGATCGTTTTGTGGACTTCGTTTTAATGATCTCCAGGTCAGAAAATCAACATTCGCAAAGATATGCCGTAGCGAACTGTATAAACATTACGGTTGCCTTCTTGTTGAGTAGGGGATACACGCCCTAAAAATGATAACCAGAAGCTGGATAGATCTTCTTTGTTACCGAAGGTCAGCATCATTAGGTGTGTCAGAAACTGACCTTACGAATGCGTGAAGAATATTGAATAATTCGACTCCCTGTCTTTCCAAGCTTATAACTAGTCGGAAAATGTAATTCAAACCCTAATTTTTTTCAATTAAAGGAGCAAGGACCAAAGTTTCATTTAAAAACAAAAAACAAAAAACAAAAAACAAACGTGTTTTTTTTTTTAAAAAAGGTTTTAAAGTTCGGACTTTACAGGTAAATTTCTAAAAAAACACTTCTTTTTTGTTTTAAATTTGAATATATTATTTATTGATCTTTTATCTTCAATTTGTGATATATAAAACTTTGGTGATTAAATTAATTATTTACTTTTTAATAGACATTTCAAAATGGGGGGGGGCGTGAATTAAAAAAAAAACGAACGTTTTTCTAAAATATTATATTCAGTTTATTGGAAAGAGCATAAAATTTCACACTGATCCTGAAAATATCGTAAAAATTGCATCAATAGAAAAATTTTGATAGATTTTAAAATTTAAAAAATTGAAAAATATTTAACTCGTAAAATTCAATTGATTTCATTACGTAAAAAATGTTTTTTTTTTTTAAATAAAAAATAATATTTCTATTACTTTTTATACAACTTTAATAGTTTATTTTGGAAGTATAATCCATAAAGAAAATAAACAACCCACTTTTAAAAGAGAAATCACGAGTTTTTTATATTTTATTTGCAGTTTCGTGTTAGGGGTGTCAAAAATTCCCCCCAAATATCAAGGTGCAATTGTGCTTTAAGCAGAAACATTAATTTCGAATGTACTCCTGTCATATCAAAGAGTCTGCTCTTGATTTTATGTGTCGAGCCATTCGACTTGTGTGATAGTAAAACTTCTCAGATGTACTTGTGATGTTGGGTTGCGTGTCAACTTAAAATCGCCCGTTTCTTCTTTCATCGGATTATTTCGATTATAGATTATCGGTACTTGTCGAAGATATTCCGATACAAAACCTATCTAAGAATGTACATAATGTACCTTCGTGTAAAATTTCATAAAAATCGGCCAATTTCGAGTCCATAGGGAACGACCCCCCTCCCCCACAGACAAATTTCCTTATCATAATATAATGATTAGATCACTCTGACAGACGTTAAAAAGCATTTAAAAAATAAATGTTTAAAATTCAACAGCGTTTCTCGCGGTTAACGGTAGCCGAATGGATTAGATCCTTACTAATGAAGCCAGGGATGGCTTCTGTCGCCGGGTTCGAATCTATCGACTGGTGTTAATCGTTGACCTTGCACTGATGATTCTCGAAAGGATGAAACACGACTGTCTGTAGTTATTTAGTAATTATTATAGTAAAATAATTATTCCGCCACTCTGATGAATCGTAGACGACGAAATACGTGTCAGTGGAGAATTATATTTTAAAAATAATATATCTATCTATCTATCTATCTATCTATCTATCTATCTATATATCTATCTATCTATCTATATATATATATATATATATATATATATATATATATAGTGTGGGGATTATATATATATATATATAGTGTGGGAATTCTATTGACTTATTATGATAATTTTGTATGTTATTTTCAGTATCTTTTTTAATCTTTTATTCAGATACAAGGCATTTCACCACCCGAATAAAAAATAGAACGCGCCGTTGCTTTTTACCTCACATAAACCAACATCAATCGCGTAGTGTAAAGTGCTAACGTAATAAGCAGTTAAAAGTTACAGTTTCCTGGAGGGTGAAAGTTCAATCCCTAGTGCCGGCGATACTAAGAATACAATTGCACATTACTTAAGACTTCTACCCCGTCATTGCTGACGGAACGAGAGCATAATTCTATACCCGTGGACTAAATAAAGGGTTTCATTCAAAATTTTGTGCAAATTCCCGAGTTCAACAGAAAATTTCCCGAGACGATACACCCGAAGGAGGTCGGAGGCTATATCTGCCGAAACGTTGCGAGAATAAAATACCAGATGAGGACAGTTGATCGAATGCTACAAGTAATACATATATAAAATTGCCTCGGATGATAGCTGGAAAGATACACTATAACATTACTTCTATTACATACGTATCAACCTACACGTATAATATTACTTATACATTTCAAATACACACCTTACACCTCTTACATTACATCAAATTATTTATATTACATTGTGGCTCAAGGATTGCCATTGCTTGATGATTAATTCTTTGTCATCAATGTTTGTGTAGAAAGCTTTTTCTCTTGCGAGGAAAGACTTTGCACATAATCAATTCTACCCTACACGACTGCCATCCTCACTCCGAAAATAAAAAATTTGCAACATTATATGAAACAGCTGTTGTCACATATGCTATATCAGTTTTACTTATCCTAAATCTAGGCTTTAAAATAAGGCTGAATTGTACCTCTCTGGTCGGTTGACTGCAACCTGAGAGGTTAACATGATCGTTTCTATATCCCGATATTTACATTACATACATACAAACACATACTACACAGGAGCCACAAGAGATAAAATACATTATATATATATATATATAACTGTCTGTATTTTTGAGATGAGGTGTTTTCATTGATTGAGATTGTCGGACTGACTTCCTCATCTTGGTTGTTATCGTCACAACGTTTCGGCCGTTTTGCCCTCTGGCCTTCATCAGGTGTTTTGTATCGAACTGGGGAACCGTTTGTTAGGAGTCTCGAACCTAACCCTTTATTATTATTACGGGGGTACCGTGTTCATAGTGACATATGGCCGAGTGGTCTTAGACGTTGTATCAAAGTTTACAGTTACCCAAAGGTGCTGAGTTCAATCCTGAACGAAGGCAGTGAAAAAGTAACATTCAAAACAGATAATCAGCAACTATGTCCAAGAGCCTAGCTGGAGTCCGAACACGGTACCCCCGTAATAATAATAAAGGGTTGGGTTCGAGACTCCTAACAAACGGTTCCCAAGTTCGATACAAAACACCTGATGAAGGCCAAAGGGCAAAACGGCCGAAACGTTGTGACGATAACAACCAAGATGAGGGAGTCAGTCCGACAATCTCAATCAATCAATATATATATATATATATATATATATATATATATATATATAACACATATATATATATATATATAAATAACACACATATATATATATATATATAAATAACACACACATATATATATGTGTGTTATTTATATATATATATATATATATAAATAACACACACACATATATATATATATATATATATAAATAACACACACACACACACACACATATATATATATATATATGTAGTGGAAGGAAACTCAAATGTGAGAACTAAACAACAGAGAGAGACCTCAGAGAAGAAAACACCTTCAAGCGTTTTGGCCCCTTAACTCTTTATACTCTAGTATAGGAGAAAGAAAATTCTGTCGTATTTAATCAAACGTGGCTCAGTAACGACTTTCTGCCAATCTCTCTCTCTCTCTCTCTAATATATATATATATATATATATATATATATATATATATATATATATATATATATGTATGTGTGTGTTTGTGTTTGTGTGTGCGTGTGTGTGTATTCCATGACTCTCAGATGTATCTCTGTCTTTTTTTTTTTTACCAGTATGGGTAAAATAAAAAAGATGTTTCAGTGTCGTAGATGGATGTCTTAAAAATTTAAATTAAAGAAATTAAAATATATGAAATTGATTTTTTTTCCTCCTCGACCAGATCCAGCAGATGCTCTTCTCCCCTGCCCCACTCATTGCTTTCAGTGCTCTGTTTCGACTCTTCCCTGGGACGGGCAGCTGTTTCATGAGATTGTAGGCAGACAAGTCTACAAATCCTCCTGCGCCCACTTCAACTGCGAATACGCTGGTGCTGAATCTAGCATCTCTCCGGTACCTGGCAAGAGCAGCATACTTTTCAGATGTGTAAACACGGGCCTCATCAATCCTGTTCTCATATGGCACTGTTAGTTCAATCAGAAGGATCTCTTTTGCTACCCAAGAGTGGAGCACTAAGTCTGGTCTTAATCCAGTTTTGCTAATAATCTCTGGATAGTGCTTACACCGTAGTAGATCTGCAGCACACACCCAATCATCGGCTGAACTCAGAAGATTCTGCTTGCAGGGCTTGAGCAGGATGTTGGTTTTTGGCCACATGTTTTTGCCTCCTGCTGAGTAGAACTTTGCTGCTGGTTCTAGGCGTTTAGCCTTACTCCTGTTTGCAATGAACTGGACAACTTCAGCTGATTCTTTCAGCACTTGGTTGTGTCGCCACGTGTATCTTCCTTGCAACAGAGCTATTTTGCATGTACTCCGTACATGCTCAACACACACACACACACACACACACACACACACACACACACACACACATTTTGTTCATTTTCTCGATCTGCCGAGCGTTTTTTCTCGTTTTAGTTGATCTCTTTAACAACAACAAAATTACTCCTGACGACGATCAATAACCGAAAACGCTGGGGTAAAATGACTGATAAAAAATCACTCGGCAACCTAATACACAACTTATCAGCTGAAACGAAAAGAATTCTCAGCAGATCAAGAATTCTCGGCAGATCAAGAAAATAAGCAGAAAAATAAGAATAAAAAGTGTCGTATTTAATCAATCGTGCCCCACCCATATATATATATATATATACATATATATATATATATAATATATATATATATATATATATATATATATATATATATATATACTAGCAAAAGTACCCGTCGTTGACTGGGTTCAAAAACAGCCTACAGAAAATGGACTCTGATTTATGAAAGTATGATAGGTTATGAAAAGGAAGGGCTGTAAAAAGATAGCTTCGAATTTGGGGGTATCAAAACCAAAGCAAAATATGATGAAAGTAAAAGTAACATAGATAAACCCAATAATTTATTATACCATACCTGTTCACACTGAAACACTTATCACAATATTCTGTGGATCTATATTAAAAAGCCTTGTTAAACTTTGTGACATATTTCTATTCTATGGAGGTCAGGCGCGAACGAACACCCCATAATTTTATTATACCATATTTCTTCAAACTGAAACATAATTATCAAAGTATACTTACGCAGATAGATATGAATAATCTTTATTAAAGTTTGTGCCTATTTCAATTCTATGGAAGCCAGGCGCGAACGCAGACACCACAATTTTATTATACCATCCCTATTTAAGTTAAAACATACTTATCGAAGTATTCTTATGTACATCTATATCAAAAACACTTGTAAACGTTTTTTAAAAATTTTTTAATTTTTTATTTCCATACTTTGTGGACTAGGCGCGAACGCAGACCCCACAATTTTAATGAACCACTGTTCTGCCAGATCAAACAGACCCCTTCCTGTGTCTTGATACATCTTCTATCATTATATGTAATTATTTTTTTTTAAATAGTCAGCCATATAGGAGCCTATTCAGCTATATATATATATATATATATATATATATATATATATATATATATGTAAATTCAGGTGAGGCGCTAACATCGTTATTGTTAGTGAAATGATGCAAGACAGCCTTTTTAACTGTCCAAGCAAAACGCAGACGACCCGGTTTAAAGACGGACAATCGTTGAGTTATGCGCTGAAGAACAAGTGGCTATTATAAAAACGCACTAATCTAAGTAAAACGGGGTATACATATATATACATATATATATATACACACACACACACACACACACATATATATATATATATATATATATATATATATATATATATATATATATATATATATATATATGAGTCTTTGTTTGTATGTGTGTGTGTATGGTAAGAACTTATCTAAATAACATTATTACAAAAAAAAATTCACCTTAAAAACATAAAAACTAGAGGATTTCCTCATTTGCTATTAAACTTAAATAAACAAACGTACAAGCTAAACGACAAACTGTAATAAAGACGACTAAACTTACAGTAAGCCTACAAATTTTTTTTTAAATAAACAAAAAACAAAATAAAACACACACACAAGAAAATAAAGCAAATTTAAACCATTTAACCCAATAATATGATAAGGCACTAATTCCTACCGTACAGGCCATCCCTTCCTCCTGTGAGTTGAGCAATAATTTTCTGGAAGATTTTGAGGTTTTATGACTTGAAACTGATTATTTTTGCGACATAATCATCCAGAACTATCGGACATGAATACTTTTTTTTTTTTAAAATACTTTTTTTAATAAATCCATCCATTATAAGGAATACAAAATATATAGTATTATACATCGGTAATACAACTACAACTCTTGCCCAGCGTCTCGCGTATCGGACATGAATACTTTTTGTGATTAAAATAATCTTTTTCAATCAAAACAATTATTCGACAACAATAACACATCAAACTGACTTCCAATCCAAACTAATGTACTGTATAAGTTCATTTATCCATTTAATGAATCCATCCATTATAAGGAATACAAAATATATAGTATTATACATCGATAATACAACTACAACTCTTGCCCAGCGTCTCGCGTATCACTTATCCGATATAAACGAAATTAAACGCCATTTAAAGAAGCTAAGAAAAACGAAACAACGACAAAACGCAGTCAGTTGACATTCAAAAGATTTTATCCTCTTACACGAAAATGATGCACAAAAATAGTTATCAATTTCTCCTTTATCGCTTTTTCGTTTTCGCCTTTCTGTGATTATTTTTATTGCTTGACTATTTCGTTGACCATGCTGTTGAATATTTACCCACAAATTTTCACATATTCCCATCACAGAACTCATTTAGTTGATATTATTGTTACCAGATTCTTAAGCTCGATAATTGTCTCTCACTTATAAGCTTTGTACATAGAGAAGTATAATAAAGAGATATTGTTTGCTTAAAGCATTGTTGATGATATGTATTTAGAGTTGTATTAAAAATCTATAAGAGTGCAAGAAATAAAGAATATGTAATTTTTATGTTTTTGTGTGGTTAACTGTGAGTTTGCATAAGTATATTATTATCTATTTAATATCTATATATTATTTAAAAAGAAAAGTTAATTATAAGGCGGATATTATCGGAAACCATATGTTAAATCTATTTTTGTTATTATTATTTTTATTATTATTATTATTATTATTATTATTATTATTATTATTACTACTATTATTATTATTATTATTATTATTATTATTATTATTATTATTATTATTATTACTACTACTACTACTAGGAGTCTGACTGACAACAAGTCTTGCCAGGTTTCCAGTACTCTTCACCTTTTTCAATGACCTTTTCAAAAGCATTTGCGTTATCGCAACAGCCACTTACCATTGATTTCGCGTGGGCAGCGATTATTAATCTTCACTGAAATTTGTGTGGAAAAAAGACTCTTCAAGGTCCCAGTCCTATTTGCACTTATCTAGCGCAGGTCTGACTAGTGCTTTCTCTCTTCGGTCTTTCAACCTTTCTTGATATTATTATTATTATTATTATTATTATTATTATTATTATTATTGTTATTATTATTATTATTATTATTATTATTATTATCATTAATATTATTATTTACTCACAAAAAGTATTCACACAAGCCGTCATCAATGATTGCTCTTTGAAAACAACTTGTGGTGTTCCCTGGAGTTTGAGTGACATCAAGTCTCCCCAAGTTTCAAGTACTCTCCACCTTTTTTTGATGACCTTTGCAAAAGAATTTGCGTTATCGCAACAGCCACTTACCATTGGTTTCTCTTTGGCAGCGACCATTGATCGTCACTGGAATTTGGGTGGCAAAAAGCTCCTCAATGGTTCCAGGGCTCTTTGCACTCATCCATCGGAGGTCTCGCTAGTGTTTTCTCTCCTCGGTCTTTCTATCCTCCTTGATCCTCCTCATTTATTTGCTGTGGTGTCAGTTTATAGTGACATGCATTATAAATACAAACAAATAATAAATAAATAAATAACAATAAAGGAGAGTGGCCGGACGCAGGGGCGCATGGGAGTACCTTACAATTCTATCGTCTCAGTTTTTATGATTGCATGTTATATTTCTTTTATTTTTCCTACATCTGTAGCCGTTTCTGTATGTCCAGTTTGTGTCTGTAATTCATGTGTGCTTTTAATTTCCGCAATCTATGGCTTTCCTTTATATTTCTGCAGTTTTCATTATTGTTATTCGTTATATCTTTTCAATCATCCCCCTGATTCCAATCACCCCCATTCTTTTTTTTTAAATGTTTTTACGTTATTGTTCCTAGCGCTGTTAGTATTAGTTGTGTTGTCTTAACTTTCTCCATTTTCCAGAGCTCTTTGAACTTTCTGGCCAGTCATGCCTCGCTTCTCACTCAGTCTCCTTGATCTTTACTCTGTGGTCTGCTGGAACGGAAAAATCTACAATCTGACATGACTTTTCCTTCTTGTTACCTAGTATTATTACTGCCGGTTTGTGCTTGTACAATTTATCTGGGTGTTTAAGATTCTATTGTCTGCATAATTGCCAGTGCACTGCCTTCCCCACTTGATCGTATCTATTTTTATATTCTTTTGGGGTTAGTTTGCTGCATTTACTTATTATATGATTTATTGTTTCGTATCTTTGTCCACAGAGCTTGCATTTGCCGTTTTCTTATGTTTTTTCCGATCCTTGCGTCGCTGTTGTTTGTTCTAATCGCATAATCTTGTGTGGGTTTTATTAGGGATTCAGTTTTATTGTTAAGGTTTCTTTTTTGTAGCCATTTCCAAGTGTTTTCGTTAGTTTCATCTTTTATAAGTCTTATGAATCGTCCATGTAGCTGTTTCTCTTCCCATTTTTCTTTCCTAGTTTTATTCCTTGTCTCTTCTTTTTATCTTGTTTATTTATTCAGTGTCTCTTGCTGCGGTACTTATTCTTTCAGTGTTCTGCATTATGTATTTTCCTAATTCTTTTTTTTTGTATTATTTGCAGTCTTCTATACAGACCAGCTTTCTTCCATTTTCACATAGGGTCGGTCAGTATCACCCTTTGAGTGTAGTGCATTGTGCATTGTCATGAGTTTCCTGGTTTTCTGGTAGATATTTTGGGTGTTCTTTGGTCCCACTTATAAACGGTACAGTGACACTGCCCATGTGTTTATTCCTTTAATTAAGTTTCTATTATATAATTTAGTTTCGAGGAGTTTCCTTGTTCTTCTGTTGTGTTTTTTTTTTTTTCCAATTTTAACTTTTATTTCTATTGCTTTGATGGTGTCTACTTCCAGAACTCCCAAGTTTTTGTAGCTATCATGCTCATCTAATGCTCTTATCTCTGTTTGGTTGGGTAATATCATATCTTCTGTTGCTTCCATTTCACCCCCCCCTTCATGGTCAGCAGTGCGCAATTTTTCATACCGAATCTCATTTGGATATCCTGGCTAAATATTCTGGTTTTGTCTTTAGTAGTTATACTTCTGTCTTAGTTTTTGCAAATAGTTTCAGGTAATCCATGTATATTAAGTGGTTCATTCTTTCATCAGCATTAGTGAACTAGTATCCGATTTGGCATTTACTTAGTATATTGTTCAGGGGCATCATGACTTTAATGAACAGTAGTGGTGATAGGGAATAACCTTGGAAGATCCCTCTTTGTATTTTTATCTCAATTATATATTGTCCATCAGCTGTCAGTTCAAGTCTCCGTGTTCTAATTGTATTTTCTATCAAATTGATTATCTTGCCTGATATTTTGTACATTCTCAGGCATTCTATTATCTATGCTAGCAGGATCCTGTCATACGCTTTTATTATTATTATTATTATTATTATTATTATTATTATTATTATTATTATTATTATTGTTGTTGTTGTTCACAAGGAGCTTTCACTCAGGTCATCAAAAATCTCTCCTTGACGAAAACTTGTGATGTTCCCTGGAAGCTGAGTGACAACAAGTCTCTTCATATTTCCAGTATTCCCCAACTCTTTTGATAATATTTGCAAATGAATTTGCGTTTTCATAACAGCCGCTCACCATTGATTTCTCGCTGACAGCGGTTATTAGTTTCCACTGGAATTTGAGTGGCACTAAGCCTCCCCAAGGTTCCTGCTCTCCTCACACTTATCCAGCAATGGGATAGCGAACTTATGGATATGCAACTTCTATGTTCTTGGTTCCATGTAACGCTTCTTCATGTTTTGTTTCTGCAGTAGCTCGTCTAGCCTGCATATGTGGTTCATGTTTATTAGTTTCCGCATTCCAAGGTTTCCTTAATATTTCAACTTATATTGTTATTCGTTGTATCTTTCCAGCCATTCCTCGGATTCCAGTTTCTCCCATTCTTTTTTCAAAGCTTTTCGGAATTGTTCCTAGTGTTCCTATTATTATAGGTACTATCTTGATTTTCTTCATCATCCATATATCTTTCAGTTCTCTGTGTATTTGCTCCGTTTCTCCTTTTCTTTGATATTTATCCTGTTATCAGATGGAACAGCACAGTCTACAATCTGGTAGGACTTTTCTTTCTTGTTAATTATTACGACATCCGGTCTTCTTGCTTGGATGGGTTTATCTGTTTGTATGTCCATATCCCATAGGATTTTGTGGTTCTCGTTTTCAACTACTGTTGCCGGATTATGCTTGTACCATTTAACAGATCGGGCATATAACTCTCTCGCGTTTTTATGACCGTTTTGTAGCTGTCATAAGCAACCCTAAAGGCTGCTTGAGTTTCAGAACATCTATTTCGTCGAAAGTAGTTTAAATAGTGATTTCTGTGAGCAATGGCGGTGGTAAATTCAGAGGTGTAGTACGGCTGACTGTTTAGTGTCTGTTAGGAATTCTTACAGAATTATGAATCTCTATATACCAACAGTTAACCAATTAATAAATTAGGTAAATCTGATGCGATAACACATTCTTTTCCAACATGGAATGTAGAGGGATTTCTTATAGGAAAGACCTAAGGTTGTCCTAGTCAGCAATCAAGTATCTATAAACTCTGCGATAGAAAAAGACACCAGAGCTCATATTGTACCTTGTTTTGATTCTCA
>NC_136508.1:66990474-66997974 GCF_053919585.1 Euprymna scolopes
TACGAAACATCACACAGAGGACGGTGACTTAGGACTGCGACAACGACAGATCGACTTGACAAAAATCCCCAAAGAATAAAGGATGGAGACCCACACATCATACTACTACGGTAACTCGTCGACAAGAAACGGGACTTGCATGGATTCCCCTCCCCCACCATACGTAGGCGGAGGGGATTTATCCTTCGAGGGGGTAAAATTTTCCGTGATGGGCTCCGGTCGCAGAGTGGTCCCTTGTCAACATTGCAGGCGTGACCTCGGCACCTTTGACACACTGCTTCTTCACTCGGAGGGGCTAAAGAAAGGATCAGTCCGAAACGAAGTTATCTTCGTGGTTAACGTCCTGGAGCGCTATAACGCCACTGGAAACTACGAATTGGCGGACGCCCGTCCACCACTCTACCAGATCCCTAACTCCTCGCATTTTGGTGCCGAGTACTGCCGACACTGTAACCAAGTCGACTCCTTAACGAACAAACCGCTCTCCTGCGCCAGTACCCGCGCCGAAACTTCGTCTCATGATTCTTTCTCGGATGCTGAACAGTTTTCAATGTCACTAGACGAAAACACACCGCCGACGAACAAATGCTTTTCAAAACGCCATCATTCAGAGCAAGGTTTCCAGGAAGAGCAGCTACCCAGAGGCCACCACCATCAAAATGGCCACATCCATTCTCCAGATCAGCATATCAGCACTTCACAGAGACGCCATGATTATATATCGAATTCAAACTCTAAACGGCGGAAGCGATCGAGTTCCCCTAAAGACTTAGTCAATCAAAAACCCCATTCTCCAATGACAAATTTATCCTCACAATCACGAACTGAATATTTTTTAAGTGGAAATCAGGAATATATCAGCGCTGCCTACCCGGGAGAAATTTCTAACCAGTCAAAGATTACCCTTCAGGACAATAAATTGAAATCCATGACGACTTTACCGTACCAAACTGGTTATAAATGCCCGGTGGTCGCTCCCCAACAGAATGACCTATTTCTCGTTGAAGCTGACAAAAAATTAAAAGATAAAATGGGCCGACAATTCAGGGATGTACTTAATAAAAAAGCACACACAAAAGGCCCTTACCATGACAACCAACGGAGCGAAGATCTGGAAGCGCTAAAAAATGATTTATTAACGGACCCGAAGACTAAGAACGAAATAAACAGGTTAGTGGAACATTTTATGCAATCATGGATTTCGAACCATAACGATAAATTAAATAATGATTCATTGAAAGAATCGGATAATAGGGTTTTAGGTAGAAAGGGGGACATCCCTCCGCCGTTGAAAATAGACACCAACGATGGTGTTGAGTTGAACGTTGTGTGTTCCCAGGAATCTCTCGCAGAAAGGCCGCTTGTTTACCCAGAAAAGCACGGGCAGAATGAAGACCAATTCATCTCAGACAAGGAAGAATTTCAGGAATCGACGTACATTCCTCACGACGATAAATCGTACAGTCCAACCGAACGGGGGGTCGAGATCCGGAATCGCAGAAAGTCTAGCTACATGATACAAACCCCTGCCAATGATAGCGGCTTTTTTAGCCCAAGTCCGAAGATAATGTTAAATCTTAGCCCGTTTGACCACGAACATAACGAGTCTAGTTCTTTTCGACGCATTTCAGACGATATATCTTCCAACGTTGGTTCCCCTGATGTCAGTTTCGCTGAGAAGTGGAAAGACAACCGGCACACTTACACCAACAACGCTGAGAGTAACAAGGGGTATGCCAGCGACGAAACCGCCAATAACCAAAACAACGACAACAACAACAACAACAACAACAACAACTTGGACTACGATGACGACGCGGCGAACGTCACTACTAGCTGTAAGAGCGACACGGAGAACTGCGACTTCCACAGGAACATGACATGCGAAACTAGCAGTGAGACCGCAACGGTGTGTAGCACCAGCAGTGCCTACATCAACGACGAAGAGACCAACGATTATGACTACGACATCATCAACCCCGCCATGTCCCCGGGAGATGGTTTTGCCCCCTCAATTTCACCTGAACACTGGGACGATTTTCGTCGATCGATCAGTTCAAATAGCGTCGACTGTCCCACTGGTACTGGCACAGAGAGTCCGAGTCCCGATGAACCATTTTCTAGCCACGAACAGTTTCGACGACGATCGAGTGGCGACGACAGCCAATCCACTACCACGTCACTGAAAAAGAACTTCACGTCATTTGAAAAAATCGAAAATACGCCCGTAATCTACCAGGACGTAACCGAAAACTTCAGCCCCCCTCGACACAGTTATGTGACCGCTTCAAGTCCCGATTCCCCTAAATGGGATAGCAAAGCCACCGAGCAAACCAACATCAGCGAGTGCGGAGCCGACGACCCAGCGTCCAAAGACACAACAACTGAACCTGTCGAGAAACAAGAAAGCCGAGAGCCCCACGACTCGGGTGACATTATTGTAGCGAAACGACTCAACTTTGATAATTGTTCAAGTCCACCAGTCGCTGACAAAACGAACAGTGAAACATCGCCAACAGCTGAGGACTTACAAACGGAACCCCGTACCGATGACAACGAAACAAGTCATACCGACGCAGCCACGCGTGAAAAGGTTGATACCGAGCAGAATGAAGACAGTAGCAGCGGAGTTGGACAGGAGAACCCTATCCTTTCACCGGTTCCGCAGGAAGAGAAGACCATCCGCCAGAAAAAGGAAGCCCCCGCTGAAAACATTCAGCAGAAAAAACAGGCCAGGCGTGTCAAGATCAACGACAAACGCTCGACCGATTTCTCATATAAAGTTGTTAGTAAGGAACGCTTTCCCCTTAAAGAACCAGACCAAGAATCGCTCACAACTTGCAAAGCTCGCGCAATCCTACAAAGCCTGGAGACGAGTAATAAAACTATCGGAACTTACACACCATTCGAATTGGAAAATGTGCGCACAAAGAACTCATCGCAGAACTTGTTATTCACAGGAGGACCGTTCCAAGCGGACCAGAACTTCCGCAGTTGGTTGGCAGACATCGTCTGCAACAAGAATGGTCAGTATATCGTGACCGACTGGAGTAATTGCTGCGTACAAATGTTCTCTACGTCTGGTTTGCCTGGTGATCGTGTTACCTTCACGTCAGGTCCATGGGGTCTAGCTCTAATGAACGACAATATTGTCGCCTGTACGGTGCCGCATGCCAAACAGATCTCTCTATTGTCACACGGTTCTCGCCTAATCGTTGTTGGGCTCGTGTCGACAATACGACGCTACTGGGGAATTGCTGTCGCCAAAAACCAGAACCTTGTTTGTTCCTGCACCCAGGGCATAGATCTGCTGAACCCAGACGGTAAGGTCCTGCGCACCATCCAGTATAACGAAGTGGAACTCGAATTCTTTGTTTTCCCACAATATCTGACAGTCGGTGACAACGGTGTCATCTATGTGTCTGACAGTTGTGGGACATACCTGATTGGACTTCCCGAAGATGGTGACTACAGCTTCAGCTTCAAGCCCCTTAGCGGCATCAAACTTAGGACCCCACGTGCCATTGAGTACGGACGGGACGGATTCGTGTACATCGCCGACACGGACACCGATAAAATATACCGATTGACCGAAGACGGGGTTCTCGACTCGGAACTATTCAACGCTGCCGACAATGTCAAGGGCCCTCTTGCAATTACAATACGAGACAGAAAGATGATTGTGACCCAGAAGGACTCCTCAATTCTGATACTCCCAATCTAAAAGTGAGTAAGAATGTCCGGGCGTTTTTATTATTGGGGAATTTTAAAACCAGCCAGTGGTGAGATCTGTTTATTTCTGTTTATGTTTCCTTGAGACCTGCATATCATGTATTTATTTGGTTTGCGTACGTCGCCTTTGTTGTTTATGCGTTCTAAATACGAACAGCCACTCTTTTGTTGTACTTTTCAAATAGGTAGCATCTTTGATCATGCGTCTGTTTCTGCAATACCTTTAAAAGATAATTATGCATATGCTCGTAGATAATCGCTTCCTTTGTTTAAAATCAACGAACAAGATTTCCTTTCTTGGTTCGTTTATCTATATATTGAATAATATTTTTAGGTACAGATTACCCAACAGCTTATATATATATATATATATATATATATATATATATATATATATATATATATCAACCCAAGAAGTTTTTTCACCCTGCCGTCTTGATTAAGATTTAAGCTTTCTTCTTTTAAAAACGAAAAACGAAATTACAAAAATAACGAAATTTTTCCTCATTAAAATAAACATAACTTGAGACTCCCCACACTTGATTTTAGACAAAACTTCCGCCGTATCTTAGGCAAGCACATCATTAATATCTGTTTTTTTTAATGATATATACCTAATTATAAGCATTTGTGTTTTTATAAGTATTCATTTCATGTTTAGTGCAATTATATAGGACAATACAAGCAAAAAAGTTTGTAAATATGGTTATTGTTCTCACCCTGCGTAAACCATTACTTCAACTATTACTAAATAAATGCAGCTAATAAAATAGAAATTTATGATGTCATTGATGGATACAATTTATTGGAATCATAATTCAGGTTTAATAATGAGAAACTACTTCATGTACATTTTTAAAAGCTAGATTAATCGTAATTTATTTTATTGGGACGATTTTAAAATTATTAAAGACGTTATAATTAGATTTACGATTACAATGTATATTAACAGAAATTATAATTGATTTAAAAATTGTGCGAACCTAAAATTATTTTTTACTTCGTAGGATAACGCGGGATTTGTGAAATCGGCCATTTTGTAAGCGGAACTTTTATTAATCCTTTATATTTAATAACGATTTAACTTATTAAATTTAAAAACAAAATCTAATATGGCCGACTAACAAGTTTTAATGAAAGCGGAAAAATAAAAAATAAAAATATATCTATTTAATGATTTTGATTTAGTAAAGAACATCTTATTAGAAAACTAACAAAAAGTAAACATCTTCAGAACAAAATAAGATTTTCAATTCATTAAATTATGTGTTTGTCATGCACTGTTTAATAAACTCGACAAAAAAATAAAATAAAATAAAAATAAAATCATGGCGCAGATGCAATATTAGACTTTTCGTCCGATAGTAAACTTACTCTCTTATTTCCTTGCTTTTATCACTATTTCTGAATGAATCTATCCTTAAAATATTTACATTATTTCTGTTCGTAAATTGATTTGGCAACAAGTCGACGAGAATAGGCTATTTCAATACACACAAAAGCACACATATACACACTAGATTCAAATCATGGTACCTATATATACATACGTATATACTCATATTACACACACACACACACACACACACACACACACACACACACACACACACACACATATATGTGTATATATATATGTGTGTGTATATATATATATACATATATATACATGATTAAAATCTATCCAATCGTTGAAAGATTTATTAATATTTTTAATCAAGAAGAAAATGTGAAGAAATAGCCTTCTCTCATCGATTACGGTGATATATATATATATATATATATATATATATATATATATATATATATACATATATACATATATATATATGTATATATATACATATATATACACCCACCCACGCACCCCTTCCCCATATATATATATATATATATATATATATATATATATAGAGAGAGAGAGAGAGAGAGAGAAAGAGATAGATAGATAGATTGATAGAGAGATAGATAAACTAAATGTGTGGTAAATGAATTTAATGATAGTATAGGTTCGTTTATATGTTTTAAGAAAACGAGAAAGAAAAACAACCAGCGATAGTGTACGATTGTTTCAGAGATGATAGAAATTTTATTTAGATATAATATCATAATCAGCACAATATGAAGGAGGGGGTGTTCGACAGCTAAATAATAATAATCATATATATGTGTTGGACGTATGCGTATGAAAACTCTTTTAAATCAGATCAAACCATTTTTTAATTCTTATTTTTGAGAATGGCTATACTGAATTAAATATCGATTCCCTTTTAAACTACAGTTATATAAACTGTTAGTATGTTAGCTGGGTAGTATGATAATTATGTAAAAAAAATAACAAAAAAATCGTAAAATTGACGGGAAAAAATGCATACAAAAAAATGAAAAATAATAAAAAAGTAATAAAAAAAATGACTTCACTACGACAAAAAACAAAAACAAAACAAAAACCAACAAAAAACAAACACACACACACACAAAAAAAAAAAATGACGGACCGACGACTTCTTCGCATTCATCGGAATGATACGAAGCTACCACACGCAATTAAGTCACCCAATTACTCTAATTAAACGTTAATAAGTTGAGGGAGATGAGACGCCCGACTCTTGATGAGAGGGTACCTGCCCGTTAGGTGTATAATGAACGCGTCAGATCTTTTCTTAGTGCCGTGTATACAAGCGAGGCAATCAGTGTCCAGGTACAAAGTTGTTTTTTTTATCATTAAGAGAAATTGGAAATGTGATAGAAAATAAGGACGCGACTAATTGCACTAGATAATGCATAAGAAATATGAGAAATTACTTTTAATCATGAATATAATATTCTATAACATTAAACGTGATGTAAGATCGACATGTAAGCTTTAGTAATATTTTATTATTATTATTATTATTATTATTATTATTATTATTATTACTTTATATACAGAAAGTATATAATTTAACACAGTCTGTTTAGTAGCGTATATATATATGTATATATATATATATATATATGCATATATATATATATATATATATTTCTGTGGAAATATATTCTCTAATAATATATACCAATGCTTATTTAAGAAGTTCAATGTAATTACAGAGCAATACAGTGAATGAATGACGAAAGTCTATATTCCAAAGTTCATGATGTTGACCATCTTATAATTTATTCCTTTAATTCAGTTGATCTTTACAGTTCTTGACAGTATCTGTTTCGTAGCGCAAAATCAATCAATTAATTATTATAACAATCAATGAATCTATTATGCCCTTAACTCATCAGAAAAAATAGCAACAATCAATCCGTCAAAAGGAAATAAAGTGCGTTTTGACATGATTAAAAATCCGAAGATTGGAAGAGAACCTTATAATATGTTTCATATTTACTATAATAATTATTAAATACTTACAGACACTAGTGTTTCATCCTTTCGGGAATCATCAGTGTAGGGTGTCACGATTAACACCAAATGTATATTACTTTGATTGAACAAATTCTAATTACACACACACACACACACACACACACACACACACACACACACACACACACACACACACACACACACACACACACACACACACACACACACACACACACACACACATATATATATTTATATATATAACAAAACGATCGTTCAGGTATTAATTTCGAAACTCAACCGAACAAAGTGATCAATATTTCCCAGATAGAGTTTGATAAAAAAAAAAGAATCAATATTATAAAATTCTATCTGAAAATATATTAAAGGCTTTATAGGTATGTTTTATGCGG
>NC_136508.1:67000474-67017974 GCF_053919585.1 Euprymna scolopes
TAATAAATTCATAGCGATAAAAGTTACTTAAATACGAAGAATTTCAGAGAGAGATTGTTGACCCTTACGTGGTATATGCATGTATGTGCGTGTGCAATTACAGACAGACAACAGCAAACATAGATGGACACCTAAAACATAGATGTGGCTTTAAAACAATAATAAATAACACATGTGGTTCATTAGAATATTTTATTGCAGTTTCATGGTCTATCTATTTTTCTCAGTTTCATATAAATATTCATGGTCAATTCTATAGATTTGATTTGAACAACTAATATTGTATTGTTCTTTACAAACATTTTCATATAATTCAGAAATATATTTAAACAATGATCAGGAATGGATAAACCATGAAACTGCAGTAAAGTGTTCAGATTAAACAACGTTGATATTATTCATTTTTGTTGTATTATAAATGATGATAACATGCACTTGCTTTAACACTGTTATGTAGTTTCACAGTATCACCTATTGTGAGATGTATACTCGACTAGAAACACTTTTAATGGATCTCGGTCGGAGACTTTTGGTGATCGGTGATACAGTGAAAGTGCAGTAAAGTGTTAAGCTAAGTACATTTTATTATAGTTTTATTGATGTAATCGTATATGTTAGAATATCTAGCTCTTCATTTGTCCATGATCTGCTGTTATAATTCGGTTCTGTTCTAATTTTGAGAAGTTTGTTTACGTAGAGAGAGAGAGAGAGAGAGAGAGAGAGAGAGAGAGAGAGAGAGAGAGAGAGAGAGAGAGAGAGAGAGAGAGAGAGAGAGAGAGACAGACAGACAGACAGACAGACAGACAGACAGACAGATAGTAAAACAAACTAACAACAAAAAACGCCAGACAGATTGAAATCATAGATAGATAGATAGATAGATAGATAGATAGATAGACAGAAAAATAAAAAGAACTACCTGACAGATTAAAATCAGATAGATAGATAGATAGATAGATAGAGAAAGACAGACAGACAGACAGACGAACAGACAGACAGATAAAAAAAAACAGAACCTCCTGACAGATTAAAATCATATAGATAGATAGATAGATAGATAGATAGAGAGAGAGAGAGAGAGAGAGAGAGAGAGAGAGAGAGAGAGAGAGAATCAGACAGACAAGCAGACAGTCAGACAGACAGACAGACAGAAAGAGACAGAGAGAAAACAGATAGGCCGCCTGACAGGTGAAATCACAAGGAAATAGATATATAGAGAGGGGGAGGGGCCAATTAGACAGATAGACATGCCGACAACTAAAGATTGGCGCGTACTGTTTAAGCTTGTAAGGCGGGAAGGTAATTCACATATCTCATAGTTAAAAATAGTCATGAAATATATCTAGTCATTCATATAACGAAAGAGAAAAGCAAACGCAGTTTTAAATCAATGAACAATAAGATAATATATACCCGTTTTGAATTAACTCTTTAGAACACTACAAAATAAGCAGCAAGAATCCCACGAAGAGATGTTAGAAACGATAAAGACATTTTTTTTTTACGAAAATGTGCATTAGAAAAATACGTGTGGCTTTTTCACTTGAATGGTTTCAAAATTCAGTAACCGACTGCTAAATTAACTGACGAAATTGTCCGACTGACTGTTGACTAACAAGAAATAGTGACAGAAACATGTAGTTATTATTAGATATGTAGATACTTATAATCATCCATAGAAAAATTAACTAAACATCATAAATTTAGTTCCTTGTTTTAATGGTAATACTTATGAAATTTAGTAAGAATCATCTCTACAAGCATTAATTTGTAAAAGAAAATCAGACTTTTATAGTTACGAATGGCTGAAATAACCTATATATTTTATTATCAGTCTTAACTAAACACTAAACCATCAGAGACAAATGACGTATATATATATATATATATATATATATATATATATATATATATATATATATATATAGAGAGAGAGAGAGAGAGAGAGAGAGAGAGAGAGAGAGAGATAGATAGAGAGAGAGAGAGCGTGTGTGAGAGAGACGGAGAGAGAGAGAGAGAGAGAGAGGGAGAGAGAGAGAGGGAGGGCGTAACGCAAAACCAGTTATTCCACAGTTTCTTTGTGATCAATAGATTTTTAATTACAAATGTGATACTTAAATCTGTTTCGTTAGCTATTTATGGCAAATATTAGTTTTGTCTTTTAAAAAGATGAAACGATTTATTCATGCTCGATTCTAATATTTTAATATTTAATCCTGAGCGACATTTTAGTTTTGTCTAGTTACAAATAAAAAAAAAACGCAGAGAAGTTTTTATATCGCACACTCAGAAATCCTCTCACATCCACTGATAACACCGGGAATTAAAAAAAAAAAATACCTAAACCTTATTTCTAATCGATTTAAAGATTTAAATTACAAATATATATATATATATATATATATATATATATATATATATATATATATATATATATATATATATATATATATATTGACACTCTGCTTCTTAACTCGGAGGGGCTAAAGAAAGGTCAAAAAGTAGTTCTTTCCCCCAGTC
The DNA here is from genome assembly GCF_053919585.1 of Euprymna scolopes. Lineage (NCBI taxonomy): Eukaryota > Metazoa > Mollusca > Cephalopoda > Sepiida > Sepiolidae > Euprymna > Euprymna scolopes. Next base: position 67,002,995 of record NC_136508.1, read on the forward strand.
ATCCGTGAATGCGATAGATAATAATAATAATAATAATAATAATAATAATAAAAATAATAATAATAATAATAATAATAATAATAATAAAAATAATAATAATAATAATAATAATAATAATAATAATAATAAAAATAATAATAATAATAATAATAAAAATAATAATAAAAATAATAAAAATAATAATAATAATAATAATAATAATAATAATAATAATAATAATAATAATAATAATAATAATAATAATAATAATAATAAAAATCAAGTTAGTGTCGAGTAGCAATCAGCAAAAGAAGAAAGGAACAACAAAAAACAAAAACAAAAAAACGAGTAAAAAGACTAAAACTGGGAGCATACAAGTATGTTGACATTATTGTCACTGTTGGTTTGGTGAACCATCGACATGGAGAGCTACATAGAAATAAAGGATTATATGTTATTAAAAGCTTCCATAACCAAAAAATCTGATTGTCACGAATTCATGCTTGCAGGGATAGATCCAAATATACTGATAGATAGTTAGATAGATAGATACTTTTATATAGACTACCCTTAAAAAATGCATGAATATATGTACGAGTATATATATATTATATAGCAAAAATGGTAACTTGTAAAAACCTGAAGAGAGTGCTCAATACTATTGCAGAGCAAATATATATATATATATATATATATATATATATATATATATATATATATATATATATATATATATATATATATTACCGTTTTATCTGCTTAGTTACACATTTTTCGATTACCGAATCGTATTAACGAACCAGTAACTTCATCAGACTTTACACATTAATTTAGACACACTTAAAATAAGCAACAGAGTCGGAAAACTTAAAAAAGGAAAAGAAAAAAGAGGCTTGTATTCTTCTAAATGACCATAAACCTAATTTTTAAACAAGACCTCAAACTAGACTTATAAACACCACTAAGTCTGAAATAGGAAGAATAAAGAATCAATCTACAAATTAAAACTAAATATGAATTAAACCATAATAATTATTTCTTTAAAGTCTGATGAAGTTATTGGATCGTTGATACGATTCGGTAACTGAAACATGTGTAACTAAACAGATAAAACGATAATATATATATATATATATATATGTGTGTGCGTGTGTGTGCGTGTGTGTGTGTAATGTATATGAGCGTATATGCATGCATATATAAGTTTATATCTAAATATGTCTATATTTATATAAGTTATATTTATATGTGTATTCGAATGCATGCATATGTGTAAATGTATGTGTGTATGTGTATGTATATGTATACGCGTAGAAAGTATACGTACGGATATGAAAGATAGCTAGGAAAAATATATATGAAGTGTGTTCAAAAAAAGAATAATCAGTTGGAGGGTATGTATAACTATATCTATCTATCTATAAATACCTGTATGTATGTGTACACAAATCCGCATATATATATATATATATATATATATATATATATATATATATATATATATATATATATGTGTGTGTGTGTGTGTATATATATATAGAGGTATGATGTAACAATTAACACATGCAGTCGATTATGCCTGTATACCTGATTAAAAATAAAACAAAACAAGTACACCGTGTATTTTTTTTCTGTTTCATATAAATCGAGATCCCAGCTGTATAAATTAATCTAGTTTATCGTTAAACTGACTGTGATCGCAGCACACAGCGAGTTTGAATGCAAAACGCGAAAGATCCAAATATCTTTAAATGTAAGAATTAAACGATACATTGAAAACATTAAAAAACAAAACAAAACAAGGCAAACAAACAAACAAAACAAAACAAAACAAAACAAAAAACAGATGTATATTCAAAATATATTTTAATTCAATTCAATATTTTAAGATGTTTCAACATCTTAAGTTAATGAATGGATTATTCTTTAATGTGAACAATTGCATATTTCACAGAAACAATTTCTATTCCTCTTCATTTATTAGCAGGTTTATGAACTTATTAGTTTTATAACATAATCACGTTGACACACAGGTTCCCGTTGAATCACCGAAGTTAAGCAACGTTGAACATGGTCAGTACTAAATGAGTGACCATTTGGGACTTTCAGGTGCTGTATGTGCTCTCCGCTTATCTTCCAGTCGTCCTGGACTTCTCCTTGCCACTGGACTCAAGCAGTACCGAATCAGGGGAGGTGTGGTTGGAGATTGCCCAACCCTTGCCTCACAATTACACTCGCAGCTGTCCCTACCGGGGGGGGGAGTATCATTTGTTTTTCCAGACTGAACGGAGACAGCGATATTTTTTTTATTAGTGCTGATAAAAAAGGAAAAATTACTAATCGCAGGTTGTTTATTTAATTCTTAACTGACCGTTTCATTACTTCAGTACTTGGAAGAGTTGTTTCCAACAAATCATTTTTAAAATTCGCGCCATACGTAACAACGGTGATTCACTAATAAATGCAATGTCATTCGTATATCATATTGAATGAAGAGCCATTTTGTAAAAGTTTACGTATATTACGTATGTTGTACAAAAAGATGTACTTTTATATAAGGACGTGCAATAAAATTAATATTTTCCTTTAGTTTATGAACCCAAATTAAACAATAATAGTTGATTTTAAGCTTTAATTCGACTCAGAAATTATTTTGAGTTCATCAATTTTAAATTTTACTTTCCAGTTTTGAAGTATCGGAACGGCCATTTTGAAAATCGAAAGTAAATTTGAAGTCGGAAAGAAAGTTATACTTCTGTTTGAATTGAACTTTAAAGACAAGTATTATGTATATTTTGGAGCACTAAATCAAAGGAAGACATGGATTTTAGTACACGTTCTATCACACCAAAAGCCTTCGAAGCGTAACATTAAGTTGAGATAAAACCAACAATCAAATAATAAAGTGTAAAATTTTGACTTTTAAAAATAAAGTCGCCGAAAAAGTTAAACAATTAATACGAAACTAAGAGACAGTTTCAGCATGAGTGTTTCGTGACCCAATATCTGAAATGGTCATTTCCTACAGAAACGTTTTTAAAATTGGCGTCCCACGTAACAGCTTTGATACATGAATACATGCAACCTTTAAATAATGTGTGTATGTGTGTGTGTAGGGGTGGCTGTGTGTATTAGTTTGGAAGCAGTTTATTCATTTAAACAGAAAAAAGATTTTCACGAAAAACTTGGTTACTCATACAACCTAAGTTTGGGCCAATCTAATCTTCTTCGGCGTATAGCATATTGAGGGGCCTAGGCCAATTTTTGAAATAAGAATTTTCATTAATAAACTGTATTAAGTGCTAAACATAAAATAACGGAGACCATGTAGACCGAAATACGGATTACGTGAACCAATAAAGAAATGTTAATAATTTGATAATAATAATAATAATAATAATAATAATAATAATAATAATAATAATAGAAAATATCGCGAAGGCTAAGAGGGGATGAAAAGACCGAGAATGGAAAAGCACCGTCCAGACCGCCACTGTAAGGTCAGATAGTACTGGAATCGTGGGGAGCCTTATTGTTACTCAAAGTCCGAAAAAGGCCAATGGCCGTTATCAGCCAGAATTCAATGGAAAACAGTTGTTGGGAGATTGGCAATTGTGAGCTAAAGAATTGGGGACACACAAACACACACACACACAAACACGCACACAAACACTCATATATATATAAATATATGTGTGTGTGTGTGTGTGTGTGTGTGTGTGTGTGTGTGTGTGTGTGTGTGTGGTGAATAGGGATACACGTTTTGAGATATCCTCAAGGCAAATGCTACTAAGAAACCCTGAAAACCCGACCACACAGTTGCATATTTTTTCTCTCTTTCTCTCTTTCACACACACACACACACACACACACACACACACACACACACACACACACACACACACACACACACACACAGAGGCACATATATATGCACACACACACGTATACATATATATATATATATATATATATATATATATATATATATATATACACGAACAATATTATGGTTAATAGAACAAATTTAATGAACGACTGTATATTGCCGAATAAAAATTTGGTTGACAATTATGCAAATAATTGTCAATATATTATCAATTATGTAAATAATTGTCAATATATATATATATATATATATATATATATATATATATATATATATATATATATATAAACTAGGTTAAGAAAGTCAACGAAAGAAAGATGTATATTTAAATAAGGGCGTGGTCACTAACAATGTGTATTTTCTAACATTATTTTATTATTCCCTGTCTTGGTTTTCATTGAGAATTATGTTTAGATCATTGTAATAATGTTTTTAAATCATTGAAATCGTTTTTAACGCGTTTCAGACGTTCTGTGAAGCGTCCTCTTGAATATATTATAAGCATTTTAAATAATTTCTGAAGAGGACGCTTCACAGAGCGTCTGAAACGCGTTAAAAACGATTTCAATGATTTAAAAACATTATTACAATGATCTAAACATAATTCTCAATGAAAAACCAAGACACGGAATAATAAAATAATGTTAAAAAATACACATTGTTGGTGACCACCCCCTTATTTAAATATATATATATATACTGTATATTGTCGAATAAAAATTTGGTTCACAATTATGTAAAGCATTATTTTGACGTGTCGTATAGTGTTTAAATGAAAAACTTCTGATAGCTTCGCAATTTTTAAAATGGCGTTTATTGCGTTTGCTTTCGACCTCTTCATATGTACTTAAGGCACACACTATATGTACTTTTTATATGCTTGGAATTAGCAATTACCTTCCGGGTATTCATAGTCACAATAATGTATCGTTGAATTTGTTCTATGTAGAAATGTATTTTAAAGGACGCATCCATTGGTCTCTGTGTCAAAAGTTTATTTTTTCTGCTTGTCGAAGCATAAAAAAAAACATTTAAAATAATGAATAATTAGACAAAAAAAGGAAGCGATTATTAATTTCATGCACAAGTGTCTTTAGAAAATACTAATGTAAAAATAATTTGATGAAAAGTATATTAGATAAACTTGTTAAATTCGTATGGTACTATTGAAATAATTTGGAATAATTTATTCACTAATTGTTTCGCCATGTTTTTTTTTTAGAAATTGAAAAAACAAAATAAAATGGAAACCAAAAATATAAATGTACAAGCATTCGTAAAGAATATAACTGTGCTATTATGTATTTTTGTTTCAGTTCTATCTTTTACATTAAAAAAAAGGGAATATGCACCTACGAAACATATTAGTAAATAATATATCAGAAACAGTTATATTTTCCGCGTATACTCATTATATATATGTGTATATGTATATATGTATGTATATATATAAGCACAAGTACACACATACACACTTATATATATATGCATGCATACATATATATATACATATATATATATATATATATATATATATATATATATATATATATATATATACGGGGTGTCTCAAAAAACTTATTGTAATGACGTATTTCGTGACGTTTGTGAATCCATTGGTGTGCGTTATCAGCGTTGTCTGGACACAAATGTTCCTAATTTGAACATTTGTCAACATGATTCTTTAATTACATTTGTCTTCTGTATTCGAAGCTATTTAATTTCACTCTATGTTTATAAATAAATGCATTATTGTCATTCGAAATGTACGTACAATTTGGAGACATCCTGCACCCCACTCATTTATATCTATCTATCTATCTATCTATCTATCTATCTATCTATCTATCTATCTATCTATCTATTTAAATGTATATCTATGTGTGTGTAAATACATATATATATGTATGTATATATATATATATACGTATGTATGTATGCATGTATGTATGTATATGTATATATATACATATATATATATATATATATATATATATATATATATATATATATAGGATGCTTGAGGAGTTACCATTTTTTCTTTGAAATATAAATTACCATAAAAATGGTTAATTTTGAGACACCATTAATTTATATTCGTTTAAAGAATTCAAATTCAGCAACAGTTATGTGTACGATCGTTTAGGAGACGAAATGGACTACCTTGATTTGAAGTATCTTCGTGAGATATATATATATATATATATATATATATATATATATATATATATATATTTAGCGAATAAAGTAAAGACAAAAAGTATCAATATTAGAAAACATTTTTAAGTACACATTTGAGAAATGTAAATGTATTATAAAACAGCACCTGATATGAAATTATTTTATTTTCAAATTAAACATTACACAATAAAGCATTTACTTTTCACCAAATATACTTTAACTATGCATATCAATGCAATTAATGCGTAATACATTTAAAAAATTGTCTTTTAATAAATATGGCAGAAAATTTTCATATATATAGCCGCCATTTTAATTTGTCATCGTCACGGGTTGACGAATGTTCGGCGCTTTCTCGTGTTCTAGCTTTACCAGGTTAAATACTGTCGCCATTCGCCAAACACAGGGTAGCCATGATGGGGGTAGCTAATTGCATAATTTGATTAAATAAATAGGTGATTGCTGCTTTTTATGTGAAGGCATAAACAAGACGTACTCTGAAATGAAATGCTTGTCTCAAGGTTCTTCTGGCATTTGTTTGCTTATTCTTGTATAAACAGAGTTAGACGTTGTCGAAAAAATGCTTAAAGGTAATCTATAAAATATATATAAATGATTACAAACGATTTTATGGAAGAGTCTGTCACGATTTTCTTTGAGATAAAATCATCAAATCTTTCCTTTAATATATGAATATATGGATATATATATATATATATATATATATATATATATATATATATATATATATATATAGGGTGAACCCCTCTCCAAAAATGTTACCCGTGGAATAGTGAACAAAAGATGCAATAGTTTTTGCAATCAAACCATATTTGTCACAAATAACTTCGGTTTATGCCTGACTTGTCCACCAAGTTTTAGTCGTGAATATCCAACAGTGTTTATTTTATCGCCAAGAATGGTCTGAGATTAGTTACATGGATGCAACTTTTACGGTAATATGTAGTTAGTAAAGGTACGGTGAGGTTGGAGCTAATGCCTAATCAGATCTCCGACTGATGAGACGATAACCAAAGTGTCCTTACATATCATAAAACAAAGGCTGTTGAACATTTATCACTATAAATTGGTGGACAAGTCAGGCATCAGCTGCAATTTATTTGTATAATCGGGCACCTTATTGATTGCAGGAATGATTGTGAATTTTGTTAACGATTCCCTGGGTATTATTTTTGTCGTCACTCTAGAATATTCAGATCTAAATAAAAACTTATTGAACAGCTGGTATTACCCAGCGGGTGAGAGAGTTGCACATTTCAAAATACAGACGAAAGATATGTGTTCAAACTTACATTAAAGCGGAGATATCTGATATAGATCGATATTTATTGCCAATCAGTTTCTCCCTCATTGATTCGTAGGCGCAACACAATCTTCCACATTTAGCGTTTTTATGGAGATTTTAAAATTAATGATAATAAAACTGTGAAATGTTACTAATAACGTCATACATTATTTTTTTTAAATGAAATACACCTAGTTTGAGATTATTTATATGGGTGCAACTTTTGCGGTAACACCACAGATAAAAAAAATATGTAGAAGTAACAAAGGTAGGATGAGGTTGAAGCTAATGCCTGATCAGATCTCGGACTGATGAGACGATAACCAAAGTGTCCTTACATATCATAAAACAAAGACTGTTAGACATTCATCACTATAATTTGGTGGGCAAGTCAGGCATCAGCTGCAATTTATTTGTATAATCGGGCACCTTATTCAAGAGCAATTTATTTATTCTTTATCTACTTACTTGTGACATTTTGCGCTTAAAAAGGTAGAGAAAATATTTATAAAAAAGTTTAAAGTCCATTTGCCCCACCATGAATGTGAGTCAAATTAAATAATTAACGGTAGCAATTTTATGTCTAAGTACATAACCGGAACAGAAGCGAATAAATATCGTTTACTCGATTTCGTTCAAGTTATCTACGTGATTCAAAATGGCTACCGCGAATTATTTAACACAATTCTCATTAACGGTGAAGCAAAGTAGCTTAAAACTTATTTTAAATAAAGTTTTAATGCAAAGATGCCACAAATGAGTAGTTAAATCAAAATAAACTATCTTTCACTAGGAGAGAAAAAAAATGTCAGTTATAATAATGTTTACAAAAAAAGTTTATAAATTAAATGTGGTATAGATGTTGGAATTGTGTAATATCCAATAAGTTAAGAAAAGACAGATTACTATTTTATGTGGAATGTTTATGCACGATTAGTCACGGGAAACGGATGTGTTTTAGAAAAATCCTTGCTCTCCTTGAGTAATGGATAGTGAGTGAGGACAGTAGTCTTTAAAGGTAGTGTTGAAATATTCGCAAAGTTTTGTTTTCCTTTAAAAACATATGTTTCTCGTGACTCACTCTTTATATTAATAAAAAGTATTTTTCAAACTAGTACATCGAATAAAATCGAACGACGACCTTTTAGATATATTAAAGATAAACACAATCTTAATAAATCGTGATTTGACGGAATGAATATATTCTTACCACGATCTTGTCTGACTCTTAATAAATGCATGTATACATACATATATATATATATATATATATATATATATATATATATATATATATATATGAATTTGTGCCAGTTCAGGCTCTGGAATGGTTTTTAATTATGGTTTGTAGTAGCAACCAAGGTTCAATTCCCCATTCTTTCCAGTAATCCTATTATAACATTTTAAAATTAACAACAAAAAAAATAATTCATATATATATATATATATATATATATATATATATATATATATATATATATATATATATATATATATATATATATATATATATATATACTGTACACGTTACAAAATATCAGAAGAACATCTGTACCGTCGGGACTAAATCCAAGCAGAGTGGATAAATATCTGGCCGCCTATGTCGGACTCACTCCAGCCTCTGTCTGTATCAACAACCAAACAAAGACTAAAGAGAGTCCTACGTAGCCGACCAAAGATTGGTCTCATTTGTTTTAGATTTAAAGCCGACGGTACCGGTGTTTTATTCTAATCTTATGTAACACAAATATAAATGAATATTACGCTCTTACTTTGACATCCTTTATAATTGGGAACCTTACAGAGGGTCTCTTGCACGAAACTTGCATAGGTATATATATATATAACTACTTAATTTACTCACATAAAATTAATATACGAAAGTATAGATTTATGCGTAAACTTTAAGTATTTACTTCAAAAGTGCTTAATACGTAGGTAGAGCTAGTTAGTAATTTATAAAATATATATGGCGATTAAGCTACACTGAATATTCCGCGTTTCATCCACTCTAGGACTCCTCAGGCTTATGCGCGAATTCTGTGGTTGTTTATCGTTTTTATATGCGCATCTTCTATTTTTAATCTCAATAGAAGAGGAGCATATAAAAACGATAAACAACCACAGAATTCGCGCATAAGCCTGAGGAGTCCTAGAGTGGATGAAACGCGGAATATTCAGTGTAGCTTAATCGCCATATATATTTTATAAATTACTATATATATATATATATATATATGCATATATATATATATATATATATATATATATATATATATATATATATATATATAAACTAATATGCAAATGAGAGCAAACGGGAACTTATATATTAAAAATACAGAAATAGAGGTTATGTATGTCAGTACGAGGTAATAACTTACTTTCTAATTTGAAATATATCGATTCAAGTGCCATGCATTTCTTTGCCAAAATCAATGTATGAGTGGGGCATGGGTTATAGGTTAAAAACTGCATAAGACTTCACTCGAATTATTCCAAATATAATAATTCAATATATATATATATATATATATATATATATATATATATATATATATATATATATATATATATATATATATATATATATTGTGCATCATTTGTTACCGGATCACAAAATCTGTAAATTACATATTTCTATATATATTATTTCCCTTTGTAATTTTACCCGTTGTTTATTCACGAAGCTTACATGGACACCAGATATATATATATATATATATATATATATATATAAGATGAGTCACAGATCAGAACTCAAGTGAATTGTCCTATTAGATATTACAGTGAGGTAATAATTCCAGGACGATCCCAGCCAATAAGGAAAAGCTCAATATATAAAAAATAGAGCAAAATATAAGTGTAATGATTAAAGTTAATTCTGTAGATTAATATATATATATATATATATATATATATATATTGAAGTAAAGAATTTATTGCCTTGAGCAAGGAATATATAGAGAAGAATTATATTATAAATAAATATAATTCTTCATATATTCCTTATTTCAACCAATAAATTCTTTACTTGAATATATTTTTATATATATTTTAATCTACAGAATTAGCTTTAATCATTACACTTATATATATATATATATATATATATATATATATATATATATATATATATATATATATATATAGTCATAGACAGGAAAATATGTTTTCTTCTCAAACATGTGCCCTTTATGCGACAACTCTCTCAAGGCAACATTTTTTTATATTATTTTTTTTCAGAGTGCTCAACCCATTTCGCAATACGTATGACATTTTCATGTGAAGACACTTATGCTATCATCACAATAAGTTTTCTTGGCCACACACACGCACACATACACTTACACAAACACATACATACACACAAACATATATTTACGCATGTATATATATATATCTGTAATATGAAAACGAAATAAAAAAAGACAAAGGTAAGTACAAATAAGAGTTTTTATACACAATCTAAAAGTAACATATATATATATATATATATATATATATATATATATATATATATATATATATATATATATATATATATATATAAAATGGCTCGATATAAAACCATGGTCAAATTCCGATAGCACACTAACAAAACTTATAGCTACTCCACTGAGTGTCCTATCAAAAACCGTTATCGAAGCCATAAGACTTAATTCCGCCTTTATATATAAAGCGGTAGCATTGCTTTGTTAAAATGAATTTGACATTGAAGGGTACATACAGGTTAGACTCAATAATAAATAGAAAAAAAGTATGAAACGTGCCCTTAAATATAAACCCAGCAAGAAAATTTGTATATTGTTCATGGAGAAGTGGTTGATCGTAGTCCTATAATCGATTCGATAAATTATTGAATTAGAAGTCTGAGACCATGAGTAATTGTTACCACGACAAAAAAACAAAAACACAAAAACAAGCACACGGTTTAGCGTCACGAAACATATATTGCTTGTACTAACAATTTCGGAAACTATTTAAAGTATCCATTCATTAGCGGCAGGTGTTGACAGTTCGGTTTTGTGCATGTGTACTATTAATTAATTCACCTTCTTTTAACTTCAAATTACTTGTAAAGTTAATTAACAGTTTTTCATATGGAAAAAAAGTATTTATGATAAAAAAAGAAAACAAACAGTTAAAAAAAAAGAGATGTATCTCTCTTGTTTATATAGTCACAGTTTATATTGGAAATCGACCAATGCCATAAAGAATAGCACGCTAGTTCCGGTGATCTATATTTGGCGTATATATATATATATATATATATATATATATATATATATATATATATATATATGAAATTATATCCGACACTATGTTATGTATTATACATAGAATATTGTCGAAAACGATTTTCAATATTCCAAAAATAACCCGTTCATCGTATTCAGCGCGCCTGATGCAGCACGGAGATATTGTTACATTGATTATAAAAAGATAAACCCAGATTTGCTGCAAAGCTTGGGAGATGAGTTGATATATAAGCTCTTTAGTCGAACGGTCTAAGACGACGCCTTCGTTTGACATCGATCTCCTGAAGAAGAGGTTCGAATCCAGTACGAATCTCATTTTTCACGTTGATGTAAATTTTGTGTTTATCTCGAACCGCCCAACGAAACAAATCCCTTGTTTAGTGGTATTATATTATCCATGAAAACATTCGCATCAAAATAAAATTAGTGTATATATATATATATATATATATATATATATATATATATATATATAAATATATATATATATATATTCATTCATATAAATAATAGGAATGAAAACTCTATGACCAATTTGGTTAACTGTGACGAGATCTTGAATATTAATCGCATCAAGCGGGTCTCTGAACACGGGAAGGGATATATATATATATATATATATATATATATATATATATATATATATATATATATATATATATATATATACAGACTCTTCTCCAGAGCAAAGGCCTGGGCGAATGTTATCCGATATCTCGTTGCAAGTTTTTTACATCTCTGTAAATTTGACAATATTATACCTTAATCTGAGAAAAGAAAAAAAAAATGATCGGAATTACATCATATTATTTATGTAATTTTTTTTGTGATACATAATTTATGATTTAAAAGAAGCTAAACGGCTATTTCAAACAGCAAAATTACACGACATTCATTTCTCGAAATCTCTTCTTTTGAATTCATGCAGCTAGTTTCTACAACTGTATTTATCACTTGACGCACTCAAATAGCTGTCATTTTACAAAATAAAAACACGAACCATTAAAACCTTTTCAATATTTACTGGGTCGTTAGAGGGCACAGAACCTTGACAGCGAAGCCGTTTTGTTTTTTAATCTAGACAAACGAACATGTAACTTTTAGTTTTAATTATTTCTCATTAAATATCCATTATTTTTTTTAGATATATAATTAGCAAACTATATAATCCTAAAGGAAAAGTTAAATTTTTATACACTAAATTATATTTTTACAATTAAAAAATAAAATTATCGGTTCAAATAATACAAAAATACAGTCAAAACTAAAAATAACCGACAAACATCCGGTTCTTGTTATTTCCGGATCATCACGTGATAGTCATGTTTGTTTGTTGACTGATAACTGTTTGTTCATTAATTATTTTCTATCAGGTGTTACTACTTCCGTTCAACAAATTAAGGCACGCCAAAGCCACGACCAATGACCCATTCTGATTCTCTATTTATTTAAGCACGTCATTCGAGCAACCTGGGATTCTTATGTAAAGAACAATTGATTTTAATTTAGACAGACTGGCATGCTGGTTTTTTTTTCTGTTAAAAATCTATGCAAAAATTAAACAATTTTTTTTTCAGACTGATGGACCCAGATTTTGGGGAATTAAATAATTTGTCATTATATTTATTTTTTAATTGTCATTTTTTATGGTGAACATTTACTATTAAAAACAAAAACAAAACAAAAACACTCTAAATAATAAAAAAAACAAACATTTACGATTTAAAAAATAAGCAAATACTTTTTTGTTATGTTTAACTTGTATTTCCCCTTAAGTCTGAAAAAATACAGCGTGTTTAATTTTTACGAAGTGAAAACATGAAGCAAACTGCAAGAGCCATTTGTTGTGCCTTAATTTGCCGTGTCTTAATTTGTCGTGCCCAAACATCGCTCGCTCGGATAGAGAATTATCAGAAGCCATCTGTCGTGCCTTATTGGCTGTAGATACTTAGTAAAACGTTTTTTTTTAACTAAAAAGTCTATAAGCAAAAAAAGTAAAGAACGCCGTTATTGATACACGCTGTTTCTTTCTGATACGTAATTATGTACCTATATTTATGAATGTTATTTGTTTGTATACGAGCGTGTCATTTTAGGCTAATTTATGATAGGTTTAAATCATGTTAAATCCTGAACATCAAATAGATTTTAGCTATAAATAACACGCTTTAATGCGCAGTTTGTCAACCAATCGTCCTACGTTATAACTGTTGTATATAAAAAAAAAATACGATACATCCGCCATCTTGCAGTCTTAATGACGTCATCCCACCAGAATTCCAATACGAGACTTCATTTTTCTTTTGTTTGTTTGTTTCGTTGAGAATTATGTTTTAAACACACTTTTCGTTTTGACATTTTTTGGTTTAAATAATAATAATAAAAAAAATGTCGCCTTTCGATTTTATTTCGGATTGATGCGCTGGAGAGAAGACCTAAAAGGAAAAATAAAGCTGGCATTGGAATTCTAATCTTTTCAATCAAAAGCCGTGGGCTCATAAAAAGAAAATAAAAAGAGAAAAACGTAAAATAAAAGTTTTTTTTTGTTCAAAAAAAAATTATTATTTTTTAATTTTTTTATGAAAGATTAAAAAAAAAAACTTTTTTTGTCACACTGTGAAAAAAAAATACCATTAAAAGTAGTATTAATATTCCATCAAATGCTACTGGATACAACTCATTAAAATTGTTGCATCATCCCAATTATTATGTTTTGTTCTCTTGTTGTTCCGATTAATTTTCTTGTTTCTTTATATTTGACTTATTGTTATTGACAACACGTAGTGAGACAGAAAAGCTGATGGCCATTAAAAAAAGCATACGTAAAAATTAAAAATGGCGAAGCATTGTTTTCTTAGTTATACGTTATTAAGTACAACTTCAGATTGTTAAAACGAGAAAAAGGATTTTGTATAACAAACATTACAGTTAAGCAATAAAAAATGGCGCCTATTGAAAGAGATCAACAGATCGATTTAGAAAAAACATGCCATTTTAAGTAAAAACAATAGTACTTAATTATTGTGTCGAAAATAATAATATATCAAAAAATCACGAAAATTCATAGAGTAGAACAACTACTATTCTGTTTTTAGTGAAAAATAAAATCTCTCTCGCCATAGGTTACATAAGTTGGACGCCATTACTATGTAATGTAAAATATAAAAATATACGTTCTGAGTTATGTCCCCTGCGTATGAAATCTTCACCGTCTAGTCCCAAACATCTACGAAGAAGGCAATTTTCCCCAATTTCTGTAAAAATTACTTTTAACTATAAATAATTTTCTGTCCGGTGGATTTTCGTAATTTTTTGGATATATTACTATTTTCGACATGACAAGTAAGTAATATAGTTTTTGCT
>NC_136508.1:67022974-67115474 GCF_053919585.1 Euprymna scolopes
CAACAACAACAACAACAACAACAACAACAACAACAACAACAACAACAACAACAACAACAACGGAGCGTTGGGACGACTTGTTGTCGCACAAGTTTTTGTAAATACCGCCGACTCCTTTAATTCGTACCAATGCCTTGAAAACATAATTCTTAGACCGCTATCAACAATCACCCAAACACACATATAAATACATAAACGCACACAACACACACAAACGCACATACATATATACAATGCACAAATATACATGCAAACACACATATATGCGCGCACACACATATAATCGCGCATATCCACAAACAAGCACATGCACACAAGAACGGACCAATTCATATCCACGAAAAACACACATAAACGCCCGTGCGCGCACAAACAAATACGAACCTCCATGGGACACTAGAACTTAAACCTACACACACGATCACGCTCACACATACGTATGCTCACACACTCTAAATTCAACATACACGTACACCCATACAAATATGAATGCCTACTAGACACTATCCTCGAGTGTTTAAGGTCTCTCTGTACAGGGGTTTGTCAGAACAACCTGGCATAAGGATAGTTTTACCTAGAAGTAAACCCTGACCAAATATTCAAATCACATAGAATTCGCAGCCCAAATAAGATTTTCTTTCTATGGCTAACTCATATTAGCTTTTCCGAGGAATGGTGCATTTCTCCAAGTGATGTAACCTCAAGTAATAGCACGAAGTTGGACACTCCACCAGACTAGATAAATTCTTGTCCTGGCATCCAGTAATACCAAGAGACCAAAATGAAAGATATACTACAACGTATAAAATGGTTAATTGGGGAGAGGAAAATTATGTTCTCAACGTCTTTACAAACTCAGTGTTTGAGAGATAAAGAACTTTAATGAAACATTCGAATATCTATGTATCTCATATAGACTTCAAGTGTTAGCTCTAGGTTGTGGGCCCCTTGATTTCTGAGAACTTCGACTGAAGTAAAAAAAAATAATAAAATGAATATGCATACACACTTGCAGAGTACGCATGCGTATAATAGCATGTAAACGTATGTAGAGGTGTGCTGGGCGATAAGAAAACTCCTCACACATGTCATGTAAACAATTGTCAGACGTCTTTTCTTAAAGAAAACTAAAAGACTGTCACAAACCCACGCATGCGCGTACGATGTACACGAAAGGATGTGTACTGGAGCGTTGTAGAGATTCACGTTTTAGTAGGTACAATAGCACTAAAATAAGAGTTAACATTTAAATTAGAGATAAAACATTTAAAAGTACAGGTCGTGGTCAAATAGAAAAATCCGTCTCTGTCACGGCTGCCAAATCTGAAATCAGGAAATTTAATCGCAGTTAATCTAAAAAAAAATAATAAAAACAATCCCATATTTGGTAAATAATACTTTAATTTGCAACAATTTGCTTGATTATTGATAAATAATAAAATCAAAGCGCTTTGTTTTTACAATTGTGATTAAAAAAAAATTAAAATTTAATTATGAATTATATAAACAAACATAATAACGAAAGGGGTGATGTAGATTGTTTAAAGCATGAAAACTAAATGAAACACAAAATAATATAATTATTACTGATAAATGTTGTAAAAATATTTAACAATAACAAACACAAATGCCGACCTACATTTCAGAAGTAACTTAGTTACTTGTGAAATGTAGGTCGGCATTCTTAATTCTTAGAAGAAATACGAACCTTTCCGACTGTTTCCGACTTCCGGCATAAGCATAAGTTGACTAAACATGCTTTATTCTGTTTCCTGAAGATGAAGTATATCTCGAAAATTTAGAACTTTTACATCACAATATCATCCTGGCTCGACACATTAATTTAGTAAATACTTATTTTATAATTGAAAATTATTAAAACCTTTCAATATTGTCATTATTCGTTTTACTTTGTCTCATACCTGACGGTATTTTTTTTTCAAGAAGGTATTCTCATATTTAAACAACTCCTTTCACAAATATAATATTAGTATTAAACAATTGTTAAGAAATAATTAATAATAACTATTTTTATTAGGAATGGAGACTTTTTGTAACAAAATTTAAATATATTACAAATCCACATTTTTATATAGTCCAACAAAATAAATACTATGTTAATGACGGATCCAATACCAAATAAATACTATAGTAATGACAGATCCAATACAAAATATTGCCGAAAGAAAATGTCGTCGTAGGCCAAATGAGGACTTTGTTGGATTAGCAACGGGCGCAATTTCCGATTAGCTAAAACAATCATTTGGCAATAAACACACTTTTTAAATTATGCAAAATAAGTAATTATACTATTATTAAATGTTACTTTTTCAACAATAACAACCGATCCGATTTGTGAAATCAGGGGCTTAACGTTTAAATAACGTTTATTAAATTATAATTATTAAAAAGTAGTATAAAAATGTTACCCAGTCTCAAAAGGCACATGTTTGAGTAAATCTTCTCTCGTCAACCCTTGTTATGCGCTACTTTAACAATACGAACATGAATGTATATATATATATATATATATATATATATATATATATATATATATATATATATATATATATATATGATTACTTCATTTAATCACATGAAATTAGTATACGAAGATATAATTTTTATGCGTAAATTTTCAGTATTTACTTCAACAGTGCTCAATACATATGTAGAGCTATGTAGTTAGTTACGAAAATATATATGGCAATATAGCTACACAGAATATTCCGCGTGGACCGGAGGTCAACTGTACTTTTGTCCTGTAAGTGCCCGCCCATTGGCTGCTTAGGATGGACGCGCTGGCACCTAGGAAGCCGATTGGCTAGCTAGAAAATTTAATAGCATGTACGTATATATAAACGCGCGATAACCACAACTTTTCGCATAAGCGTAACGAATTCTCACGAGAATGAAACGCGGAATATTCTGTGTAGCTTAATTACTATATATATTTTCATTACTTACGATATATATATATATATATATATATATATATATATATATATATATATATATATATATATATATATATATATATATATATTAGACGAACTAACCCAAATCATCATTTCAGTCTGCCTTGATAATTTATCTCATCCCAACACGGGATCTTCCAAGCTAAAGGCTGTCTCACTACATACACATTTTATATTCTGAATCATGTATAAAAACCGTCTTCCTCATATGTAGAGCTCGTGTTGGTCGAGATAAAGTATCAAGTCACACAGAAATAATGTTTTACATCATTTCAATTTTAACTTTATTCTGCTTTCTTGCTCTGTATCTATATTGAGCTATATTACAGAATGTATTCCTGTTAAAAGACAACACATACAACTCGAATCTACAATGTCATATATATATATATATATATATATATATATATATATATATATATATATATATATATAATGTTGAAAAAAAAATCAAGTGTTTGAATCCAGAAAAGTTAGAGCTAAAACACCATATTTTTGAAACGTGCAGTGTTTTCATTGACATGGATTGGGTTCTTACTGTTTAACAGACCGTTAGAGTCCATTTAAATCATCACACAGATATAATGTACGCTATTAAATCATCACACAGATATAATGTACGCTATTTTCTTCTCGTGAGTTTAAAATGTAATCTGTTGAGGAAGAATTAAACTGTTTCGATCCATATATTCTAGTACAATCAAAACACTACGAAAACTGCTGAAGGGATGGGACCTTTACTCCAACTAGAAGCCACACTTTTTTCTTGTTACGCAGATGCAGTTATTAATAGTATAAAGCATTGAAGACTACGAAAAATCTAGTCAATTATATCCTATATACGCAAATGTAACTTCCGTTTAGGGTGCTGGTTCGATACTTCAGTTCTTTGCTGTAAGTTTTATTGGTTGTTACTCGTCGAAATAGTTTGATTCTGTCCGTTTCTAGCAGACAGCCTCAAGGAAGGTCCCCAATAGAAAATGATATATTCTAAAAACTATATATATATATATATATATATATATATATATATATATATATATATATATATATATATATATATATATATATATATAATATGTCCAGTATTTATTCCGATATTGCTCAATACATTTAACATATAACCATAATTATTTATATTGAATCGTTATTCAACTGCAATCTTAATTATATATATATATATATATATATATATATATATATATATATATATATATATTGCCATTTACATAGGAAACCCCCACATCCAAGAAACTTATACGCTTACACGTCTAGATGTCTTCTTTTTTTTCATTTTCACCGCATTTAAATAATTGTCCAGTGTTAACTATTTTTGTTTGCACATGTGTTTTTGTTCATTTGTCTGTTTTTATATATATTTTGCAATTTGCTTTTATTTTTGTTATTTACAAACGGATCAGAAGAACATATATGTATGCATACATATGCATGTATATATATCACATGAATTCAATCATACGCATGTATATATATATATATATATATATATATCACAGATTCACATACATATATCAGACAATCCATGCATATGTGTACCACACACACACACACACACACACACACACACACACACACACACACACACACACACACACACACACACACATATTATGGCAGTAGAGTTTAGTTTCCTAGAAGTACATCCAATGAAACAACATGTGTCTACCAAAAAGTGCTCAATGAATAAACAGAGCAGGTATATTAAATTTATTTATACAAACATTGATGGCTACATATGTGCATACATATTTCTGTAATCACCCGTTACTGGGGGGGACTACGTCTTCAGACCCAGAATTACCCTTGAAAAAAGGTTTTCATGGATAATTCTTGGCCTCAAGACATAACCTCCCCAACAACGGGTGATTACAGAAATATGTATGCACATATGTAGTCATCAATGGTTGTATAAATAAATTTAATATATATATATATATATATACTAAAATAAAAATGCAGTCTTCTAAAACAATCCTTCATTACACCATTAAGCTGTTCTAAAGTCGAACCCAATATAGCTGACTTGCAAAAATAACTCATTATCCTTTAATAGCGAGCTTTATAACAGTAAAATATTGTTTATCATGATTTGTTACAATTCTTTGTTGCATGGCATGTCTATATTCACGAGAAATAATTTTGATATCTTTCCTAAACTTTTAATCCAATAAGTTAAAATGAAATGCGCGTATGCGCGCCATTTTTTCTTCTTTTTTGTTTTTCTTCTCATAATTATTATTCAAACTCACTTGGAGTTCTCGCACGGGTCATCATCAGAGATTACTTGCTGACAACATCGGTAGTGTTCCCTGGAGTCTGTGTGGCAATAAGTCTCCCCAGATTTTCAGTATTCTCGACATTTTCTTTTATAACTTTTGCAAATGAATTTGCGTTAACGCAATAGCCATTTGTCATTGATTTCTAGCCGGCAATAACCATTAGTCTTCACTTGAATTTTAATGACTATTATTATTATTATTATTATTATTATTATTATTATTATTATTATTATTATAATTATTATTGTTACTACTACTTTATAAAATATTATAATTTGTTATAAAGTATACTTGAAAACTATAAAAACAAGAATATTTATTAAACAAAAATTGAAAAATCTCCAAATGACAAAAATAATTAAAAACAAAAAAAAAATTTGTAATACAAAAGTATTGTATTTTGTCCTTTTTTTGTTCTTCTGATCCGAAAATACATCAACTGAGATTATTGTACATATATAAAAAAAAGGTTGTATTTTTCTGTATTTTTCTTTTTATTTATTTTTGTATTTTTTGTTGTTATTATTTGTAATTTGAAAAACACGGCCTCTCTCAGCACCTCCAACCATAAAAAGACTTACATGCTTATATAAAACAATTGCATAAGTTATGAATTACGAATTTATTTTTTAATATTTTTTTTAATATCTAGCAGAATTGATATATATTTCTGGTATTAAAAGCGGCAACGTTCTCTGGGGCATAGATAGATCATATTTGAGTTAAATATATTGAGAATCATTTAAAGATTAAATTATTTTTTATCATAGATACATACCCATATATATACATATATATACATATATATATATATATATATATATATATATGAATATTTATATATATAAACATATGTACGTACACACACATAATATATATATATATATATATATATATATATATATATATATATATATATATATATATATATACGTATAGCGTGGATTTGAAAAAATCTCTTAGGAACATTATGTAAGAAAATTTTAAATTTTAAATAAACAGACAAAATGTCTTTGAAATCACGATAAGATGCAAATATTTTATTAAATATCATTATAAATATTTTATTAAATATCAATATATTAGATTTTTAATTTACTTAAAAAAACATTTTTGTTTTAAAGCTTTTTCTGATAATGAACACTTTTCTATGCGAAATTTATGTAAAAAAAAACAAATTGAAGAAAATCGAATAATTTTAAATCAGATATAATGAGATTTCAAAGACATTTTATCTGTTTATTCAAAAAGAGTGTATGCATAAATATATATAAAAATAAAGATAAGAATTGTATAAATGTGTATTAAAGTGAATTTCAAAGCCAAGCTAAAATTCAAGCTTTTTCTATGAGAATAAAAAGCATGTTTGAATTGAACAAATTCAATCAGCTACACGAAAATTTCGTCATCAGTGTTTATTATCAAATGAAAAATCATATAATATCAAAGCGATAATTCATGCAAAGAATCTTTCAGAAATGTTAAGAAAAACACTGGATAGTTCTAATTTGGTAAATTCTGAGGACGGGATGTTCGTATAGCTGCTTAAATTTGTTCAGATATGCTTTGAATTCTCCTAGAAACACGCGCAATATTTTTTGCGTCGAAATTGATATTCAAACACAGTAGAATATAGCTCAGATCTGTTATTTTTTAAAGTTATTATCTTTTCAAGTATATTTTTGATCCGCCTAGAAACATGTGTTAGCTTTCCTTTGCTTCGAAACTGACAATAAATCACATTATGACATGACTTTGATCCATGAATTTATTCATAGCGCGATTACAAATGCTGAAATAACTATGTAACGGTTTAAATATTGAGCTTTATTTTTATTTGGAAATTGATGCCTATAAGTATCGATCTGTGGTATATAAGATAATTGCTTTTTGTTGTTATATACTAACGGATATATATATATATATATATATATATATATATATATATATATATATGATTAGTTTTTTTTGGAAAAAGAATTCCAGCAGAGTGCTCAATTAAAAGGAAAATCCAAATTTTAAGAGTGTACTTATATTTTGTGTACAGAAAGTTGTTAGTTGAGACAGATCATTGGTACCGTCGGTTTCAAGCCCGATAATAAGGCCTGTTTAAGGTATCCTTATCAAGCTGTCTTCAGCCAATATTCGTCTCAAATATTGGCTGAAGAGAGCTTGATAAGGATACTTTAAACGGGCCTTATTATCGGGCTTGAAACAGACGGTACCAACGATCTGTCTCAACTAACAACTTTCTGTACACAATATATATATATATATATATATATATATATATATATATATATATATATATATATATTGTTAAAATATATCCGAGAGATGCCACGGGACACATAATCAATGATGTTTTATCTGGAATATTTAAGAGATTCCGCTTTTAACATCACATCGTTTCCAAATCCAGCGTGTGACTCAGTTGCAAGCTAGATGACGTAGGTGTAGAACTAACAGAGAAAAACATAACTGCATAACGAATATACATGCGCATATACGCTTGTACATACACGCATACTTACACATACGGCATAATCACGTTGACACACCGGTTTCTGTCAGATTACCGAAGTTAAGCAATGTTGAGCCTGGTCATTACTAAAATGGGTGACCGATTTGGGAATTCCAGGCGCTGTATTTAGGAGGACGTCGACACCTCCTTGCAACAGTTGCAAAAATCTAACGTCGTTATCTCCTCTAACGAGGATATACATGCGACTGGGGACCGCTTGTGGATTTCATACTCCCATGAAACTTCCTCTTTTGGAAGAAGCCGGTTAAACTCTTATAGGGTTGGTGCCTATTCCATACATGCTTACACATACAGCCGAACACTTAGGTATGACGGATATTAGCGCTTAGATATTAACTGCAATCACACACACGTACATATGCTCACACATGAATTCATATAGATAAATGCATTTAAGAACATGTATGTATTTATATGTAAGCATTCTTATTAAACATATGTATTCGCCCATTCACACGCGCATTTTTCACAATAACATGTACACATGGACATGCGCCATTCGTACACATATTTTCATACACATCTGTGTATATTTATACACACATGTATGGGTATACACAGATCGATAAACGTTCTGCTGTACACATCTGTATAACAATTAACCGCGTATATATAGATGTGCATATCGCGTTGATACGTCTCAGAAATTATTGGTACACCTTAAATTAACGTTTTAAGAGTGATATAAACGGTATCAAAGTAAAAAAAAAATAACTCAATCGATATGACTTACGCGTATATATTATATTATGGAATATACTGAATCAAAAGTATGAATTGATTCTCCATTGCACGTGTTACATTCGTAAGATCAAGCTTTTCCTTCGTCAAACTCGGTCTGGCGAACACAACACGGGGAGATTAGAAGCATATACCGTTTATTCGATGATCAATCAATCAATCAATCAATCAATCAATCAATCAGTCAATCAATCAATCAATCAATCAATCACTGAACCAATTTTATTGACAAAATATAAAAATGCAGCAAGCCATGCAAATAGCTACAAGATATCGCATCTATATACATTCTGGATGTTTGTCCAAAGCGAACTTTAAACCTGGATATAGCAAGCATCATCCATGACAACATCTTCTGAAAGACTGTTCCAGGAAGCAGAAACAGGACAGTTGATACTTCCTTTCTTCTGTTAACGATAGTACGGCTTCTGCAGGTATCCGTGGAGACCGACTAATCGTTGTTGGTGAAAAACTTCTTTAAATATAGATTTCAATTCCTGTTGATGAATGCTTTAGTCTAGAATCAGGTCGTTACGTTTTGTTCACTGCTCTAGCGAAGACACATTTAGTATTTGAGGCCGTTCTCGTGAAGAACCCGATCACCATCCTGGTTGCCAACTGTTGAACACGCCCCAGGTGTACGATATCTTTTTAGAAGATTGGGATTGGCTGGCATACTCAAGAATGGGTCATACCAGGGTTATGTATAGGAGACGATATCTTTGTTCTTGAAGCATCAGTCTAGACTTGCTCTGTCATCAATATTGAACACCCTTCATATAGTAACTCATCTAAGAAATACACATACACACGTTTTAAGGATGTAATCAAAGATAATATATTTAACTCTTAACGTGAAAGTAATGGATTGGGAGATGATTTCGTGGCGATCAGTTTGAAATAAGCACATCAATGACGGCTGTGGAAGTTATCAGGCGAAACATATAGTTTACTCTATCTTAAAACGAACAACACGAAAAAGTTAAGGTTGGTGTTAGGGTTAGAGTTATAATTAAGGTTAGGGCTTGCCGTTAGGGATAGGGTAACAATGAAAGGTAGGGTTTGGGTTATGATTAGAGTTAAAGTTGGGGTTTGGGGTTCGAGCTTAGGGTTAGGGTCAGAGTTAAGATTAGGGGTTCGCGTTAAAGATAGGTTTAGATTAGATTAGGTTAGGGTTTGAATTAAGGTTAGAGTTAAAGTTAGGGCTTAGGGTTAGAATTAGAGCTACGGTTAGGTTTGGAGTTAGGAGTAGGGTTATGATTAACGTTAGGGTTAACGTTAAGGTTAGAACATCCCAAACACATTCTAGTCTAACGATGTGACAGACCTTGTCTGTTTACTATGCCACATGAGATCCTATAGCGGAAATCAATACGCTTCCAGAGAGATAAAGTAAGATAGATAGATAGATAGATAGACAGGTAGACAGATAGAGAGAGATAAAGAGAAAAGAGACAGATAGATAGATAGATAGATAGATAGAAAGAGAGAGAAAGTATAAGAGAGAGAGAGGAACAGAGAACAAGGACAGTTCACATACAAACTCGTAGACCTTCATACTAGTTCAAACTGTAAAATTTCCCAAAATGGAATATAGAGAACCACCATAAATAGTATTTATTTTATAATTCAAACCTCTAGAAAAGCTATCCCTAAACCAAAGAAGTCAAAGGGCACCTGCCATATGACAAGCATTAGAGCAGATGGTAATAAAATATTGACTAATTTAATGAGTTCGACACTCAATATAGAGCCTCCTTGCGGTCGATTACGGTCGATATATATTATATTACATCATATTGATTTCAGCATTAAATTAATCACCACAAAAAGAAACAAGAGAACCTTGTTTAATAATAAAATAAATAAATAAATAAATAAATGTCATTCAAACTGATGACAGGTTAGGGAGTGAGGATGGAGGTGGTGAGAGGGACCGTGATTCTTATTTGTAAAACAATGTACAATTTTAAAGGCGCCTATGAATACGAATACACACACACGCACACACACACACACGCACACATATATATATATTCATTTATATATAAGACGTAAAATGCTGAAGGAACTTCGGCAAAGGAAACCAATTATAGGTCTTGGATTTATAACTTGCATACCAATCTGTCCTGATCTTCTATAATACGTATCTAAGTAAATACTACGAACTTATTTTCTTAATCATTGAATATTCCGCTGGTGTTATCTCCCACTAACCTTACACACCCCACACATATATATATATATTATATATAATATAATTGTTTCCACAGTCAAGCAACGTCGCAACTCACACGAGCGATGAAAGCCAACAAACTAAAAATCGAAGACTCGAGTTTAGCCCTTGTTTGGTGAGCTGCGACGTTTCTTGACTTTGGAAATAATTATATCATCTCACGCATTCTTAAAATTCACACACGCACAGACAGACACAAACAGACAGACAGACAGACAGACAGACACACACACACACACACATATATTTATATATTTATGCAGTTTATATTATATCTTTATACGTCAACAGTACTGCCAGCGATACTGAATCTATTTTTTAAGTAAAAATAGATAACAACACACCTATATATAAGAATTTGTAAAACAATAAATGTATACACACACATACACACACACATACACACACACATATATATATATATATATATATGTGTGTGTATGTGTGTGCGCGTGTGTGTGTGTGTGTGGTAAAAAAATAATTATACTTCAAAACCATTATGATAGGCCAACTTTAATTTTGTACATTAGAGAACACTACATTTTTTATGCCTCAATATTTTCGTCTTGTTAAATTTATTTTCTTCATATTATTTTTTGTTATTGCTTTGTTAGTTTTATTTATGTTATTTTATTTATTTTTGTCCCCTTTTCATCATCTGTTGTGTCGGCAAATGTTCATTTTTCGATTTTTTCTTTACAAAATAAAACAAAAAAAAAACCCAAAAGAATAAAAAAACTGAAAACAAAAACTGTGTTGTGACTGTAATATTAAATTGTGTTGTTTTATTTGTGTTTTACTTTTGTTAAAGATTTTCGTTGGATTCGGCAGGAAACTATGCGTCGACACCCTAAAATATGTTAGAGTTATCTAAAAAGAAAAAAAAGATGGTCATAACAGATTAAAGCACACAATTATAAATATTTACATGGAAAAGCATATTTACTTTAATGCAATGTCGGAATATTTTTTCCTTCACTAATGTGATGTCCTTAGATGAGAGACGACATATATTGTTTTATGTGCTTGGCGTTTACGCCTCATATATATAAATGTAAATATGAGTTAATTAAATGCAATTTTTTAATTCATCGCTCGCATGAAGACGACTTATGGAAGTCGAAAAGGTTAGCGGCTACGGCGAATTTCTTTTTACACTCGAACAAAACATTCAAACATTGGCCTGCCAAATAGAAAAAAAAAATGGAATGCAAAAAAACAAACAGGAATTATCCGTACTGTTCAATAAAACATGCATATATATATATATATATATATATATATATATATATATATATATATATATATATATATATATTTATATATGGTATGTTTAACATATATAGATTTATGTATGTATATATATGGTATGTTTATTTAGGTATATATATATATATATGGTATGTTTAACATATATATATTTATGTATGTATATATATGGTATGTTTATTTAGGTATATATATATACATACGTATATATATATATATATATATTAAACATACCATATATATATACATAAATAAACATATCATATATATACATACATAAATATATATATATTAAACATACCATATATATATATATATATATATATATATATACCTAAATAAACATACCATATATATATACATATATATATATGTGTGTGTGTGTGTGTGTGTGTGTGTGTGTGTATATATATATTATTGGACAAGGGGTTACTATTTGGAGCCAAATCTACAGGCGTACTATGTAGGGAGTTGAGCAGCGAGATGTCTGTTCACATTACACTTGAACCTCTGCATACCAGTACAGTCAGGGAAGGAGAGTCCCGGGAGATAATTCCAAAGTCTGGCAGTTCGAGGGAATAAAGTATTATAGTAGAAGGCTTTCCGGAATCCAATGATATTTACAGTGTAGAGGTGGAATTTTTGTCGGGTTAGTCGGGGTTATTTACAACTGCTTCGAGTTCGTCGGAGCACATTCCATTGAAATACTTGTAAAACAGGTATAGGGATGCAACATTTCGGTGATGGGACAGAGGTTGAAGTTTAGTTGGTAATGCGGTGCCTATTAGGTTGGAGACACTTTTTTTGAATCCTGTCTAAGAGTGAGAGACTAGTGGCAGATTCAACAGCCCAGATGTGAAAACAACGGGCGAATGGTGACTTTGTAGAGATATAGGTACCCTTAAGTGTAAGTAATTTTCTTCGAAACAACTTTGGCGCAGTCCTCAATGTATTTTTCCAGTTCCTGTTGCCTAAGAATGTTAAGTCAAGAACTTAGAACGAAGAGCTTTTAATTGGCGTATTATTAGTCATGACAATCAGTCGTTAAGAAAGTCACTTATAATTGTTAAAGGAAAGAAGTTTAGTCTTAGTAGCATCAAATGTTACCATCCATTTACTTGCCCGATACTACTACAGACTGGAGATTTTTCTCTAAGGTTTCAGCCATTGCCTTAGATATATATTCACTCGTTTTCTTTTCGTGTCTGTTATCGAGCGTGCTGCTGTCAGCAAACATACCCATCTCGGAGACAATTTTATCATGGAGGCCATTTATCAATATCAGGACTAATAAAGAGTCAAGAATCGATCTCTGTGGCACATCCGCATTTCTATCATGTTGCTTTGATGTACAACCATCAAGGACAACCGGGATTTTCTCTTGTCTAAGGAGTATTTGATTATATTAAGTATTCGTCCAGTGATACCAAACGATTGAAGTTTCATAAAATCTTTGTATTAGACACTGTCAAAGTCCTTAGATATACATAGGGCTACTAGCCTCACTTGGCTTATTCAGTGCACGATATATACGTTCAGAAATTATAGTTAGGATATCTACAACAGAACAGGCTTGCCTAAATCCGCACTGTCACTCGGAAAGAAGTTTATTATCTATGAGGTGGTGGACTAGTGCTTAGTTGATCAAATACTTAAAGATTTGGGTGAAAAAAGGAAGGAGGCTAATGGTGCAGTAATTCAATGGGTCAGTGTTTTCACCAGAAGTCACCAAAACTTTTACCACAGAAACAATTTTCTAGCGGTCAGGAAAGCAAAATTCGGTAAGGAATTTTTAGAAGTCTGTAGTGAACTGCGGTAACCTCTGCGGGGCATTTTTTAAAAAAATAGAATAGCAGGGATGAAATCGGTCCCCCACACCCCTTCGAAGTATTAAGGATTTTGTATGATATCATGAACAAAGGTAGGGGTAATTTTCAGATCTTCCAGTGTGGTTTCTGTCCGCAAAAGGAAATCTGGGAGGAAGTGGTTTGTTGAGTCTAAAGTGAATTTCGAGCTGACCCAACGGGCAAACAGGCACGTTTATTCGGTTGTCGTGCAAGCAACTTCATGGTTATTGGATGATGGAAGAATTGTTTGTTGCCATTATTGCCACACGGTTATTAAATTTCCTAATTCCTGTGACTCGTTTCCTGGTGATTTCGTGGTGCCTTCTTTTGGTTACTGCTATTTCATTTTTACAATTATTTCTAGCTTCTATATACTTTTGTCTAAATGTACTGGACTTATGTTGGATAAATCTGCGAAATGCATGCTGCCTTTGAGCAATGACTGCTGCACAAATAGAAGTGAACCATTGGAGAGAGTATGATTTGCCATAAAATTTCCGTGTGGGAACAAGTGCGTCAATTGCTGCTTTAAACCAGGAAGAGAAAAGATACTACTCATGAAGCATCTCTGATGGCATCCTGATGGCATCCCAGTCAACCTTCTTGAAGTACCTTGTCATTTTGAGCAATAACTCTTCACCGGAAAATTTATAGCATGTATAATACTTTTTTAACGATATTATTACATTTATTGTAAAAAAAAAAAAACAAACAAAAAAAAAACGAAATTTAAAATGACTGCCATAATTGGGTTTCATGTAAAATCTTAATCTTCATATAAGGTTTGTTTTAAAATTGTATTCCCATACTGATATGTAGGAAAAAGACAGATTGAAAGAAAGGGCGAAGTGGGAAGGAGGTGAAAAGAAAAAGTGAAAGGGAGAAAAAGAGAGAAAGACGGGTGAAATGAGTGAGAAGTGGCAAGAGAGAGATAGAGATAGAGAGAGAGAGAGAGAGAGAGAGAAAGAGAGATAGAGAGCGAGAGAGTAAGCGAGATAGAGAGAAAGAGAGAGAGAGAGCGAGAGAGAGAGAGAATTGAATAAAAGAATAAGAGAGTAGAAGAAAAGAAAGAGAAAGAATGCAAATAGTTAGCCGTTCGTATAAATCAGCATTTATTTTTAGTATGATTGATTGTGTCTGCGAATTTTTTTTAGACAAAGAATTATAATTTAGGTCATTTGGACTACTATTCTCACCTAGAGTGTTATTCTTACAACATTATAAACTTTTTCAGATTTAGCTTGTCGAACTCGGGAATCTTTATGTCGAACTCGGGAATCTTTATGTCGAATTTGGGAATCTGAACAGAATTTCGAACCAAATACTTTATCAAATACACGACGGTAGCATGCTCTATTTCCGTCAGCCATGACTGGGTAGAAGTCTTAAATAATTCCCATATCGCTTACACTGAGGATTGAGCATTCAGCAATAGTGTATACATCTTAATCGGTTTGTACGTGTTTTCGTATTGAACCTTCAACCTCCAGAAGGGTGTAAATATTATGGGAATAAAATCCAACATAAGAACAATAGTCGAAATAATCCAAATGATACAAACTACTTCATTGTCTTATTGGCATTGGTTTCCCCGATTCAAGGTATTCGACTGAGGACCACATTAAACTTGTCAACATCAAGAGTGGAAGTTGTGCTTTGCTTGTGTAGCTATGGATTTAAGAGGATCCGATTACGCGGGTGTCCGTTTCATCACTGCCATCTCGCATATGACACTTGCTTTTTCGTATTTTTGATTCCTTTTTTTTGCGTTCCTTTGTCATTTGTTTTTCGTTTAATGTTGTATTGTGCTTCAGAGTCTGTGCAACCAAATCTTCTTTGTCATCCTCGCCAGATACCGTTTATTGGTTTGTATGTGATTTGCTTACTTTCCGAAATGTATGTATATATATATATATATATATATATATATATATATATATATATATATATATATATATATATATATATATATATATTTATATATATATATACATATATATATATATTAATATTATATATATATATACACACATACATTTATATATATATATATATATATATACACATACATGCATACAAAAATATACATTTACATACGTCTCCCCCGTGTATGTATATATATATATATATATATATATATATATATATATATATATATATATATATATATATATATATATATAAGTTAAAAACATATTTCATTTTCCAAAAGGAAACACAAATTAAGTGGATTGTCCTTAATCCGTGGACGTTCAAAAGAAATACTTTCCTTCTCATCAGAGGGTAGGAATTAGCAAAATGCGGAATCGGATTTTGCTTGCAAAGTATTTAATGAAACTACAAGTAAGCCATAGAGCTTATTTGGTAAAAGTTAAAAAAATAGTGAAGCAGAGGGAATATATATATATATATATATATATATATGTATATATATATATATATATATATATTATTATTATTATTATTATTATTATTATTATTATTATTATTATTATTATTAGTCAACTGTTTACAGTTGTAAGCGGATCTGCTGCGAAAAAATATAACATTAGATATTGTCGCTGACAAAAATGAAGTACAATAGTAACATCTTTAAAATCCAATGCTTTCAGCAATAGCTTTCGTGCAATGGAAACCACATTTCTTGCCATGCAAGACAGCATGCAACACAATGCGCATGAGCGGACACCTCCCTGCTACAAAAAAAAAAAAAAAGAAAAAAGACAAGCGAACAAGCTATTTTTTGCGTATATATTTATTGTTTTTTTTAAACAAGGATAAAAGGATTAGGGTATTATTATATTTTTTCTGTATGCGTAACAAGGAAAGAAACTATTTTAGGGTTATTGTTTTGTTTTTTTTTGTAATTTTTTTGTTTGTAATTTTTATTTTTAATAAGGAAACTCTTTCATCGCCGGTTCCGCCTTGTGTCTATACAGTCGAGCAGCCTGGACAAAAAATTATGCAACAGTTTTGTCTTGTCCGTCTCGCTCCTTATAAATAGGTATCTGGCTAAGTATTATGGATAAGTATTATGGCTAAGTATTATGGCTATGTAATTGCTGCATAAATTCTGCTCTAATACTAGACCGCTTAACCCACTGTTTAATAGCTAACCCCATCCTTTTCACATTTTGTGTGTGAATGTTGGGATCCTGAGGGTTCTCAAAATTCTTCTTTTTTTTCCATTTTTCTTCCTTTGAAGATTGTAATGCTGGGTATGGGACAGCCAAACCAGCTGCCAACATTGCCCCGCTTTTTATTGAAACCAACCGAGAGCTCTTTTTAGTATCCTCGCTGTTCCCTTAAGTGCAATTGTCTGGATCCCTTTGCACTTGGTTCACCAGGAATATTAGTAAGGTAGGACTTTAGGTTCTTCTTCATAAGCCCTGTAGCACCTATGATAACTGGTATGATTGATATCTCCCTAAGATTCCAGTTTCTTTTATATCGTACATGAGATCTTGGTATTTGGTCTGTTTCTCTCTTTCAGCTCTGTTCAGGTTGCCATCATTAGGAACACTCACTTCAATCAAGGTTGCAACTCTCTCTGACTTATTCCATATAACTATGTCAGGTTTCACAGCAGCATTTTCAAGGTAGGTGGCTGTAGGGATTACATGGTCGTAATGTATGGTATATAAGTCATTTCCAACTGTTCTTTCAGGTTGATGTTCCCAGGAGTTGCTGCTACACTGGATGTTTAATTTTTTACAGATGGTCCAGTGGAGATACTTGCATACTCCATCATGTCTCGCTGTATAGTAGCCGTCCCCTAGAAGAACTTTGCAACTTGATATCAGATGACCAACACCTTCCAATTCTGTATGGCAGAACCTGCATTTATTGTCATTACCTGCTATCTTCTTGAATGCATTGGTCATCAATCCCTGGTCTTGAGCAGCCATTATGACCCTTTCCTGATCGTGATGGAGGTTCCTCTTTTGAGCCAGTCCAAGGAACCTTCTTTATCTATGTATTCCTGAGAGAGTTCCCCCCCCTCCAAAATACTTTGCACGCTGATGTTAGTCCCATTCTTTAAGGTTCATCTGTTGAAAGGTCTCGGTATATTTCTGCCGGTTCTTTCTTGCTATTTCTGTAGCACACTTGTTTAGTATTTCATCCTCATCTGAGAGACAGCCCTAACCAAAATGCTTGGCCAGCTGGGTGACTGATGTTGTTCTGCTGGCTCTTGTCTCTTGATGTTCGTATACTATTGAAAGGGTGTCATTCTGGGAGCTTCTCCGATACTGGCCAGTGCTCACAATAGTTGTCCTATGTTGATGATTGATCTCTGAGAGTCCCAGACCTCCTTCTCCCCTGGGAAATACAGCCTTGGTAGACACTGATTTCTATATATTATTTTATGAAGCGTTAGTAGCTTCCGTGTCTTTACGTCTAGCCGGTTGATGTATTTTTGTGGCCAGTCAATGATATCAAAGCTGTATGTTATTACTGGCATAACAAGCTGGTTGATGGCAGTAATTTTATTTTTATTTATGAGCTGTGTTTTGCATATTTTCCTCATCCGGCGTACATATTCTTTACTAATCTTCTCCCTCATCTTGGCATGCTGTATGTTCTCGTTTTCCTCAATGCCAAGGTACTTATAAGGCTCATGCTCTTCTAGATCCATGATGTCTATGTTTCCATTAAGCTGCATATTTTCTGTGTGGGTCTTCTTCCCAGCTCTGAGTGTACACTCAGAATGGTCAATGTTGTGGTGTGGAAAATGCCGGTCTAAGTTGGCATATGTCTTTCAACAGTCACTAAAAATGATTTAGCCCGAAAGAATAAATTTGTGCACCAAAAGAATCAGAGTTTTGGCATCTTGTTTTTTTTTTGTCTGGGCCCGTCAACGCAACGACGGAACTTTTTTTCCTCTCTATTCCGTCAAATAGCCATACCTTACTAGGCATCCTGTCTCTGTTATATTTGCAGCGCACGAGAAGTGTTTCATCGATTTCGACTTCTACCCCGTCGCCTCCATTAAGTTCGTAATTGCTAAGCCAGTTCTCACACACCTCCGAAAAGAAGGAACACCAATCAACAGAGGAGCGATGCAAAATCTCCAGATTTTCTCGTACTGACGGTGGTTCTTCATGTTACGCAGGAAATGATTAACAAACAAGAATTTTCCAGGCTGCCATCCGAGCAATAAACGTTCCTGTTGTCTCGGCGACAATTAAACCGCAATATTTTCTTCTTTTTTTTTTTTTTTTTTTTTTTTTTTTTTTTTGCCAACTTTAGTATAGTGCGTGCACCTCCACATCCGTTTGACTTCTCGAAACGAACACCCGTTTCTGCATTGGGGACAAGTTACGCTTGCCGCCAAAACGCCAGGTTTACGAAGAAATCGCCTGCTTGCATCTTCTTCTTTGTGATACGCCTTTATCACATCGAAATACTTGTTACAAATACTTGGTACACCCGTAGCAGGAATCAGCAGTATTCATGTTTTTTTTTTTTGGGGGGGGGGGGTCCCGACGAAAATTTTACCGGAACTTTTACAAAATAGGAAAATGGAGAAAAAAAAAAAAAAATGATGTCTGCTAAATATTGTTACAAAAAATAATATTTACAACCCCCCCCCCCAAAAAAAACTGTTTTTTTTTTGTTGTGAAAGAAGAAGTTGAAAATAAGTTTGCTTCTCGGCGTGGTTCTCGTTTGCAGTAAATACTGAAACTGAAGAAAATGTTATCGTCTGCTACAAGAAATAACATGTTCTGCGCATGCGCATTCACTTCACCAAAGTACACGAAAGTTAAAACAAAAAATGGCGGTTACGCTTAACAATACTAGTAATCACGGGCTAGTAACTGTGTTAGTTTTGTGCGCATAATTCTTGTCAGCGACAATAGCTGATGTTATATTTTTTCGCAGCAGACCCGCTTACAGCTGACTCAGTTGACAACAGTTGACTAACAAAAAAAAAAAAAAAAAAGAAAAGAAAAAAAAGCAAACAAAAAAAACGACTTCTTAAAGGTAAGCTTTCCGGTGGTCTCCCAGTTCACTTTTACCCAATTTTTTTTTCAGATTACGCGGCTCACTTAAAAGTAGTCCGATCTCTCTAATCTTTCTCTTACAGACCAACTGACACCACAAAGCAATGTGCAATTCTTTTTACAAGCCAAACGTCTCACAGACCACTGACACGAGTTCATGACATATTTACGGAAGAGAGTACAATAAGCAAAGGATTATGGCCATCACGTTTTCAAGATTTGTCATCATGTAGTTTTTACCTTTGTGGGACTTTAAAACAAAGAGTTTGTGCAAATTATCCTCACAGTCTAGACCAACTGAAGGAGAACATTTCCAACGCTATCAGGAGAATCATCAGAGAAACGTTGTTAAACGTGCCCAGAAATGCACAGATCTCAACGGGAACACTTCCAGAATCTTTTATAACACTGCAGTTGACTTAAACTAAATGCTACAGGTAATTTAAGTGATAAAAAATATTCCTCCTTTCTACTAAATTTTTTTCTGGGCTACTTTTAAGTGGGCCACCCTGTAGTTCTTATGTACACTCTTTCACAATCCAAATTGAACAATAAATTTAGTTACAAATTATTAAATTCAAAACCAAGTTTGGAAGGAAAAGGAAGTATCTTTCTTTCTTTACATTTGATTGGACCTCGAATCAGGATACTGTGTTTAAATTTGAAATTGACCAATGGCGTGAGCCAAATATTAACTCCACTTTATGGTACTACTACTACTACTACTTGTACGTATCCGGCATTGTTCGTGAAATACTTTTTATTTGGTTTTTATTTCGCTCATTGACTATAGCTTCTTTTGTTGGAATTTATTTTAAGATAAATATTTACATGTTTGGAAAAAATAGTTCACTGAAGGATTATACGTAGTTAAAACGTCAATTTTGCAGAAAAAAAAATCGATCAAATGCCTAAACAAAATGTTGCAATTAATATCCCAGAAATGCTTTCAAATGGAATATATTTTTTTTTAACTATTATATTTAGGAACGGAAAAATCACGAGGTGCATGTCTTATTATTATTTACTCAAACAGGTCATCATTAAATATTTTGAGTGACAACAAGTCTCCCCAGATTTCCAGTACACTCCACCTCTGTCGATAACCACTGCAGATGGATTTACATTATTGTAGCAGCCGCTTACCGTTGATTTCCCCTTGGCGGCGACCATCGGTCTCCATTGGAATTTGGGTAGCAACAAGCTTCCCCAAGCTCCCAGTCCTCTTTGCACTCGTCCAGTGGAGGTCTGGCTAGTGCTTTCTCTTCTCGGTCTTTCCATCCTTGACCCTCCTCGCTTACATTGTGTGTCGGTTTTTGGTCACACACACACACACACACACACACACACACACACACACACACACACACACACACACACACACACACAAATGTTCCAGTTTTCGTGGTTCCATGTGAGGCTCCTTTGTATTTTACATCTGTAGCATTTTCTGTTTGTGCCTGTAGTTCATGTTTATTAATCTCTGCATTCAGAGTGTTTCTTAATATTTCATTATTATAATCCGTTGTATCCTAGCAGCCATCCCTCTGATTACGATCTCTCCCATTCTATTTTCAAAATATTTCATTATTGTTCCTAGTGCTCCTACTATTAGTAGTTTTATCCTGACTTTTTTCATTTTCCATATATCTTTGAGCTCTCTGGCCAATTCATTATATTTGCTCCGCTTCTCCGCCTCCTTGATCTTCACTCTGATATCTGCTGGGTCAGCAAAATCTACAATCTGGCAGGTCTTTTCCTTCTTGTTAACTAGTATAACATCCAGTCATCTTGCTTGGATGGATTTATCCGTGTGTATATCCATGTTCCATAGGATTCTGTGACTTTCATTTTCAAGTACTGCAATTGGTTTGTGCGTGTACCATTTGTCTGGATGCTCAGGATATAATCGTCTGCATAATTGCCAGTGTACTGCCTTCTCCACTTGATCGTGTCTGTTCTTATACTCCTTTTGGGCTATTTTGCTGCATTCGCTTATTATGTGGTTTATTGTTTCTTCTCTTTGTCCGCAGAGTCTGCATTTGCTGTTTCCTTGTGTTTCCTTGCTTTTATGAAGTTTGTTCTACTCATATTATCTTGTGCGGCTGTTATTAGGGATTCAGTTTCTCTGTTAAGGTTTCCTTTTTGTAGCCATGTCCAATTGTTTTCGTAAGTCTCATCTTTTGTCATCTTTATGAATCGTCCATATAATTGTTTCTCTTCCCATTTTTCTTTTCTCGTCGTATCTTTTTTTTCTGTTTCTGTTTTGTTTGTTTGTTCAGTGTCTTTTGCCGCAGTAATTATTCTTTCAGTGTTCTGCATTATGCATTTTTCTAATCATGCATTTTTCTAATCATGCATTTTTCTCATTTTTTTCTTGTGTCATTGACGCAATGCGATATACTAACTAGCATTCTTCCACCGTCTTTTCTTTTCACATAGAGTCGGTCAGTATCATCCTTTGAACGTAGTGCATTGTGCATGGTCATGAGTTTCCTGGTTTTCTGGTCAAGATGCTTCAGTTCTTCTTTCGTTCATCCTATAAATGGCCCAGAGTATCTTACAACTGATATTATTATTATTATTATTATTATTATTATTATTATTATTATTATTATTATTATTATTATTATTGTTGGCAGATATGCAGTTTCAGTGTTCTTCATTCCTTGTAACGCTTCTTCGTTATATTGTATTCTTGTATTATTTTCCGCATTCAAGTGTTTTCCTTGATATTTCAACCGTTTTCATTATCGTTAGTCGTTGTATTTTTGCAGCTATTCCACTGATTCCAATTTCTGCAATTCTTTTTTCAAAGTTTTTCGGAATTGTTCCTAGTGCTCCTACACTTATCGGTATTATTTTGATTTTCTTCATCTTCCAAAATCCCTTTTAACACTCTGGCTAGCTCTGTGTATTTGCTTCTCCTTTTCTTTCATACTCCTCCTGTGGTCAACTGAGACAGCAAAGTTTACGATTCGACAGGGTTTTTCTTTCTTGAATTATTAATTTATTACGACATTTGGTCTTCTTGCTTGGATGGGTTTATCCGTCTGTATGTTCATGTCCCATAGGAGTTTGTGGTTCTCGTTTTTGAGTACTGTTGCGAGTTTATGTTTGTACCATTTGTCTGTACGTTCAAAATGCAGCCGTTTGCACAATTTCTAGTAATTATTATTATTATTATTATTATTATTATTATTATTATTATTATTATGTTTGGCTTTAAATTTTTACACAGGCTATCATCAAATATTTCTCTGTGATGTTCCTTGGAGTCTGAGTGACAAGTCTCCCCAGATTTTCAAGTACACTCCACCTCTTTTGACAACGTTTGCAAATGAATTTGCGTTATCGCAATAGCCGTTTAGCATTGATTTCTTCTTGCTAACAACAACCACTGGTTTCATTGGAACTTTGATTACAATAAGTCTTCCCAAAACCCCAGTCCTGTTCACACTCATCCAGTG
The DNA here is from genome assembly GCF_053919585.1 of Euprymna scolopes. Taxonomy (NCBI): domain Eukaryota; kingdom Metazoa; phylum Mollusca; class Cephalopoda; order Sepiida; family Sepiolidae; genus Euprymna; species Euprymna scolopes. The sequence goes on from NC_136508.1 coordinate 67,046,366, forward strand.
GAGGTCTGGTTAGTGCTTTCTCTCCTCAGTCCTTCCAGCTTCTTTGTATCCTTCAGAACTATTTGGTGTGGCGTCAGTTGATGCCGACAGTATATTGTTAAGGGGGAGGATTAACTTACAATTATATAGTTTCAGTTTTCTTGATTCCATGTGGTGTTTCTCTATATTTTCTTTTAATTTCGTTGCAATTTCTATGTGGCCGGTTATCGTTTGTAACTTATGTGTATTAGTCTCTACATACAATATTTCAGCCGTTTTCATTATTGCTATCTGTTGTATCTTCTCAGCCTCCCACCTTGATTCCAATCTCTCCCATTCTTTTGTCGAAGTTTTTTCGGGGCTTTTCATAGTGCCTCTACTATTATTGGTCTTATCTTGACTCTTCATCCTTCACATCCTTTTTAATTTTCTGAACAGTTCAGTGCATTTGTTTCGCTTCTAGGTCTCCTTAATATTCACCCCGTGTACTACTGGAACGGCGAAATCTACAATCTGGCAGGACTTTTCCTTGTTAATTGTTATGACATCCGGTCTTCTTGCTTGGATGGGTCTATCCGTTTCTACATCCATGTCTCATGGGATTTTGTGATTTCCGTTTTCTAGTACCGCTGCTGGTTTGTGCTTGTACCATTTGTCTAAGCGTTCAAGACGCAGTTGTCAGCATAATTCCACGTGTACTGCCTTTCTCACTTGATTGTGTCTATTTTCATATTATTTTGCGGCTTGTTTGCTGAATTTGCTTATTATGTGGTTTATTGTTTCGTTTCTTTGCACACAGAGTGTGCATTTATTGTTTTTTGTGTCTTGTCGATCCTTGCTTTGATATGGCTTGTTCTTCTCGCGTTATCTTGTGCAACTGCTATTAGGGTTTCAGTTTCACTGTTTAGGTGTCCTTTTCGTAGTCATGTCCAATCGTTTTCATAAGTCTCATCTGTTGTCATTCTTATGAATCGTCCGTGTAGCTGTTTCTCTTTCCATTTTACTTTTCTCGTCTTATCCTTTGTCGCTGTGTTCTGTCTTGTTCATTTTTATCATTGTTTTTTGCTGCGGTAATTATTTTTTTTTCCGGTGTTCTGCATCATGCAGTTTTCTAATTCTTTTGTTCGTGTCATTCACTTTTAAATCGGATTTTCCACACCAGTTCAATTTATTACGGTAAGTTTTCTTTTCTTCTTGGTTTACTTCTTTATTTCCTGTAATCTTTCATTTTTAGTCGCGTGCAAGCGACCCTATAAGTCCCTCCGTCGGTCGGCCGGTCAGTCGGTCGGCCGGTCGGTCTGTCGGTCGGTCGGTCGGTCTGTCTGTAACACTTTTATGCTTGGCCTTTTTGGTTAAGATCAAAGGTCTGTTGTTAATAGATGATGTTCTTAGCTTTGGCCAAGATCAAAGTATAATATCTGTTCCGGCAGATACTACAAGCAAAGACCATATGTGGGGGCAACCCCACATATAAGACCTTGGTTAATGTAGGGGCAACCCTTCATACCAATTGCCACTATCCAGCTCCCCTACTCCCCGGGTAGTTGGTCCCCATTTCCCCTTCACGCCTCACATTAAAAATCAGCCTCGTACCTAATTTGCTAGTTGGGGAGCAAATAAATACCGTTTTCTTAGCCTTTTGGCCAAGATTAAAGTGCAGTATCTGTTCCGGCAGACACCACATATAAGACCTTGGTCAATGTAGGGGCAACCCTTCATACCAATTGTCACTATCCAGCCCCTACTCCCCGTGGAGTTGGTCCCATTTCCCCTTAACTCCTCACATTAAAAATCGGCCTTGTGCCTAATATGCTCGGTGGGAGAGCAAATAAATATCCTTTTCTTGGCCTTTTGGCCAAGATCAAATATAGTATCTGTTCCGGCTGATACTACAAGCAAAGACCATATGTGGGAGCAACCCCACATATAAGACCTTGCTCAATGTTGGGGAAACCCTTCATACCAATTGTCACTATCCAGCTCCCATACTCCCCCGGGGAGCTGCACCCCGTTTCCCCTTCACTCCTCACATTAAAAATCGGCTTTGTACCTAATTTGTTTCGTTGGGGAGCAAATAAATACCAACCCCACATATAAGACCTTGGTCAATATAGGAGAAACCCTTCATACCAATTGTCACTATCCAGCTCCCATACTCCCCGGGGAGCTGCTCCCCATTTCCCCAATCCCTCCGCATGGGGAAGTAAATAAATACCAACACCACATATAAGACCTTGGTTAATGTAGGGGCAACCCTTCATACCAATTGTCACTATCCAACTCCCCTACTCCCCGGGGAGTTGTTCCTTATTTCCCCTTCACTCCTCACATTAAAAATCGGCCTTGTGCCTAATTTTCTCGGTGGGGGAGCAAATAAATACCGTTTTGTTAGCCTTTTGTCCAAGATCAAAGTGTAGTGTCTGTTCTTACTACATGCTGTACTTATGTTTGTAACTGTGTGATATAAAGTGGGGGATCACTTTTCTGTATTAATTTAATGTAAAATGATTACCAACTTTACAACCAGTCAGTCTCAAAGCCATTCAAGTCATTCTCCAGATCATTCAAGTTGTTTTTGAAGGATTCCGGTTATTTTTTAAGCATTCAATTCATTCTTAAGGTCATTCAATTCACCATTAAAGCCATTCTAAGTCATTTACTTTTTTATCTATTTAAGTCATTTCAGCCCATTTTTCGGTCATTTTAGTTTATCTTTAAGTGTTACGTTGTTCTTATTTAGTGTTCTTGTTAGTAAGAGTCTTAGTGTGTTCATGTGTGTGATCATGTTGTGAGATGCTAGATATTATATATATTCATTGTGAGTGTCTATATTGTTGAGAGATGGAGACAGGTCTTATATATAACGAGACCAGCAGGTAGGGTACAAGCTAATACAGGAAAGCCGAGCATGTAATTTAATGAGAGAAGATTTATGATATATTGATAGATAGACTGAGAGATAGTGCGTTTGGCATTTACGTTTGACAGTTCTATGAATGGAAGTTGTTCTATAAACATTGGCACATATATTTCTTACCTATTTTTGAGATGATGATTTTCACAAGTTCTTATAATATAAATGGACAATACCTTTTTTGTTGAAAACATAACACGAAGACGCAGATACAAAAAGATGAAGTTGATTGTTTATTCCATTTCGACTGATCAATGGCTTCGCATCAAGGAATTCAAGTCTTACATGATTCTTCTTCCAACCTCCGCTTCCAAGGTTCTATCAGCTCTGTCTCTGACCCCTCTCTTCCCCCTCTGACTGAGCCCCCGACTGAGTGTTTTGACTGACTATATTGAGACCCATGACATCATTGCATGACCAACACGTGCATATTAGACACATGGCATGACATGCCTCCGTGTTTTAGCATGCATTGTTACTCACATGTTTCAAACATGCGGGATTTGCACGTTTTGAAACCATTTCTGCCGACCAGGAAATTACCCATTCTCTTTGCTGTTTTACAAAGGAATTTAACCTACTTGTAAATTCTCTAACCGATATTTTTATTATGCATTCTTTCTAAGAATGTGAATAGATTTTCCAGCCAAATTTTATTTATAAAATATTTTAAAAGAATTAACAATTTAACTGGACATTCTATTTAAAACCTATTGTTCTTTAAAACTTATCTACAGGGTTCGATTCTCGTTTTATCTGATATCATTTTCATTTAACTAATTCTCTTTTTTTTTTACTTACATGAAAAGGGGGAAGCCCTTTTCATGTAAAATAAGAATTTCATATCAATCCTACATTCACGCATTCATTCATTACACGAGAGCACGCGACTAATGGCTATCGGCCTTGTCATTTGACTGCTTCGCTTCTTCTCTCTCTTTATTTTTGGCTTCGTAGCCGATCGTGAAATTAACAAGAAATCTAAATTCAAACGATTGCTATCCTATAGAAAATAAATAATCTCATTTTTATATATAAGTAGATCATGGGTTTACTTTCATCAGTCTGTAACTCTCGCTTCCAGTATTTGGTCCTTTAGTTCTCTCTTTTTTTTACATAGGCATAACCACTTATCAAGGCCCAGAGACCACTCGAGGATAAGGGTTAAGAGTGTACAATAGTCAACTGAACAATATAGTAATCGTTAGTAATGGAAATTCGGTAAATTTGTTGACTTAAGTGGAACGGCTCATCAAGAACTTGTTTACGTTGGAGTTGAAAACAACCATATTGTAGTCAGATCGAAAGCAGGAAAACGGAAGACAATTCCACAAGCGTGCAGTTCTAAGAAAGACGCTTTGTTCATGGAATCTACATTTAGGTTTAGGAATTATATTTATAACAAAGGGGAAAATGACTGCTTTTTAGGTCAGAATCCATTCATCTTACATTCATTATTGGCCAAATTTTGATCTTGAAGTAATGCTTTAAAAACTTATTTTAGCTCCTTGCATCAGGTGGTTTCATGACTAGTCTGTAGCGATTTTCATTAAAAAAAACCTAGCTGAAGTACACACTCCAGGACGGATTCATAACATCGAGGCTTCTTTGAGATCTTTATAATGAAAAATCTAAAATGCACCAAAGAAATTGGAATATACAGCATAAAATAATAAAAACTGATATTTTTCACACGAGTGCAGTTATGTGTTTATAAAGTTCAATTTAACTCATTCAGACCAATGGGGTTATATTTTACCTGTCACATGACTAAGTCATGTGACATTGCTGGTGAAATGTTTTAGCAAATCAAAACATTGCAATATTCACAGGGGCAGAGAGAACACACTTTGAGGTCATCAGGCAAACAGTTTAACCTAGATTCCATTGTTATAGTGTTGACAATACGGCCTTCTCAAGCAAGTATGATTTGTTGTGTTTGTTTTTCTTCCCAAGTCTAATACGCCTCACATATTATTTGCTTATAAAAACTAAATGTTATCAATAGACTTTGTAGCTTAAAATAATACTACTAAGACAAGTACAACTGTCATTTTCATGTGGTAGGCGTATTAATACGTGGGAATAAATATGTCCTTGCCGTTGTTGTGTTTTAATACATGGTGACATATTTGTTTCTACAGCTGTTGTATAAATAAGAACACGCATACCCCTACGGCTGTTGTGCTTTAATATAGTGGGACAATCATGTCTATACGGCTGTTGTGTGTTAATATATGGATGCATGCATTCCCATGCGACTGTTGTGTGTTAATTATATATATACTAGCAGTTCCGCCCGGCGTTGCTCGGGCCCTATGTACTGTTCATAAGGTTATGTGCATATGTATATATTAAAAAGTGTGAATATATAAAGCAATGCCTTTCTGCATAATAGTCTTCCGTAACTACCATAGAGAAATGACAGACATTTTCACTTATATATATCGCCACCACCGAGAATCGAAACAAAAACGTTAAGCTCACGATTTATTTTGCCTCTGCCGTCAACGACTGGACTATGAAAACATGTTTACAGCAAGGCTAAAAATCAAAACATGAACCAATAGCTTCTACGTTATGCATTCGTAATGCGGGCGTTCGACCTTCACCTGGCAAGTTTCATTTTTTTTTTAATTTTCACATTTTTGCACCGATTTTTCCGGGCTAAAACCCAAATATAAAGTTTTACATGGATTCAAATACCTTATATATGAAGTTTCATGTATGTAGACCAAAAATTCTAAGAGGAGTATGGTAGGCAAAAATTGTTAATTAAAATATATACGTATACATAAACATATATGGAAACAATTTTGTGTTTACTATAACCTTTTTACGCAAATATTATGCAAGTATAAATCATGTAGAATATCTGCATGAATATAATTACACGTAATTGTTAACTAAAGATGGTCATCCCATTAGAAAACCGAATCAACTAATAGGGAATTAATTCAATTGAATGTTTAAAAGAATATGCAAATTAGCTAGATCTTTTGCTAGTGGATGCAATTCCACAACCCATATATAAGAAAATTGTATTTTCTTTTTAAATAAATAGAAAATAGGGGGTTTAATATAAATATCAATACATACAAAAGAAAAACGAATTTATACAAGTATAGATAGAAGATATAGATATATGTTATATATATATATATATATATATATATATATATATATATATATATATAGCAAAGATGGTAATTAATAAAAACCTGAAGAAAGTGCTCAATGCTATTGCAGAGCAAACATATATTTTTTTAATTTTATTATCGCGTTATCTGTTTAATTACACATGTGTCTGTTATCGAATTGTATCAACGATCCAACAACTTCGTCAGACTTTAACAGAAGTGCTTATTACGATTTGGAAAAACGATATTAGAAGAAGACGAAGAAAAAAGGGGGAGGGAGAAATCTTGATTCTGATTTGACAACATTAAAGTTTTAAGATTTAATAATTAAATAAACATCGAAAAAGGGTGACATTGAGTTTAAAGATTTTAGCCATATAATATGTATATATATATATATATATATATATATATATATATATATATATATATCGGTAGTGTTCGAATACATGGTTAAGTCGCAGTTTTAGTCGTTTAGAACTGCTTTAAAGCTTCACCGCTCACTCATTTTTGACCAAATTTCAAACAATCATTACAGTTTATGGATCATCTTCTCAGCTATATTGTGAAAAAAGAATTTTCAATGTTCGTTCAGTAAAACAAAAAGTTATGATGAATTTACTGGTGTTCAAAAGCGTAAAAAAAACCTAAGGAGGTGAGCGACGTGTTTTTTTGGCTGGTTTTCATAGCAACCACGCCACTCAGCGACTACTGTTGCTACTAATTCACCGCTCTCGCAAAAAGAGAAGTAACAAGTGAAACAAAGAGAATGACAGAATGAAAGGAATATAATTGAGGGGATTTTATTGAAAGTAGACGAGTGTCGTACATTGTTATTACATATGTGTATGCTATTTTTATGGGGACAAAAAATAAAACTGAAATTAAACAAAGAACAAGTGAATTTACTTTAAGCCTGGAAAATTATGGATTACAATAGAAAATGCGAGCATGAAAAGTAATATGTACAGCTTAAATATGGAGAAGTAAAGGACTAGTTGTTGAGACCGGAAAAGGACAAGGTATTCTAGTAAAAAATATAATAAATTTATGACTTAAAATATGGAAACATGAAGATTTTTTTAAATTCAATTTATACTGCAATATTTTAAGTTATAAATTGATTGTATTTTTATTAGAATATCTTGTCCTTGTGTTTTCCTGTTTTAACAACTAGTCCTTTACTTTTTTATGTTTAAACTTTACCATATTACTTTTCATGCTCGCATTTTTCTATTTTAATATATATATATATATATATATATATATATATATATATATATATATATGTGTGTGTGTGTGTGTGTGTGTGTGTGTGTATGTGTGCGTGCGGGTGTGTGTATGCATGTGTGTGTGTGTGTGTGTGATGGACTCTCCCGTCGATTTGGACGTATGAGCTTCCGCTACAAGAACTAAGTTGCTCGGAAATTCACTTAGATGATTTGTTTATAGTGGTGAAGGCTTTGTATAGAACCAACCACACTTTTTGGTATTACTGCTAACCTTTGTCGGCGCAGATGACTGCGACAGGACAGAGTATACAGTAGACCGCAGGTTTTACATCAGAGTTACCTTCTCCCAGACGCATGCCTTACTGAAGACTGGGGTACCCCCCTCCCCCAGTCAATTAATGCGCCCTCAAACACTAACTTGGAAATTTCTACGATTCATCGCGGTACATATAACGTCTAGCCTTTCTAAATGGTCACCCATCTGGTACTGGCAAGGCTCAACGTTGCTTAATTTTGGTCATTTCAGTAAATTATAGTACAGTACCTCTGTGAATAAAATAACTACGATGAGAACAGTAGTCCGAATAATGCACATACTCGAAGTATAAATTATCACTTACAAATTCCGAAACATAAAATAAAACATTGTAAGGAGTATGGGAGAGGACTTGGATGCTTACTAGGCACCATCCTCGAGTGTTTTAGATCTCTATGTACAGGGGGTTGTCAGAACAATCTGGCCTGAGGATACTTTTCCTAAAAGTAAAACCTGACCAAATATTCGAAATCACATAGTATTCGCAGCCCAAATAAAATCTTCTTTCTATGGCTAACTCATATTAGCTTTTGCAGAGAATAGTGCACCTTCTCCAAGTGATGTTACCTCAAGTAATAGCAAGAATCTGGATACTCCACCAGACTAGATAAATTCTTGTCCTGGAATCCAGTAAGACCAAGAGACCAAAACGAAAGATATACAACACATGAAAATAGTTAATTGGGGAGAAGGAAATTATGTTCCCAATTTCTTTACTAACTCAGTGTTTGAGAGATATAGAACTTAAATGGAACATTTTTCTAGGTTGGCAGTATTTTGCGCGAACAGTTGGCAGAGATGGCGGAAATTTTCTGTTTCTATGTCTATCCTTGTAGCCATGTCACTAGTAAGGGTGCTGGAGGTAAACGTTTTATCTGGGCTGACGTTATCCGCCTGATAGTCAGGGACCCGAACCTTGGATTAACCACTAAGGAGGCTGTCCTATCAGCAGGTGCAAAGTACTGGGGCTGCTGTATTGCCATTTGGTGAATGGATTCTGGACCATGCAGTAGCTTCTGGTAGAGGCCTCTCGATGCCATATTAGTGGGTAATTGTTACGGCTTTACCTTATCATGAGCTACAAAAAAATTCTTCGTTTCTTTTTCTCTCTTAGTTTCCCCTCTCTGTCCTGCTCTAAGTAAATCTGACGACCTAGTCCACAAATTCCAAAATTTCATCATGACAAGTTTCAAGAAAAAATACACGATTAAACCCGGTTCTCCAACTTCCAACGTAGAAATACGCCAAATAGGTTTTGTTGTATAGTCTCAGGACCCCTAGGTTGGGAACAGTCGTAATTAGTAAGTTCCCCGCTGCAACAAAAACCCAGTAGCCGTCTCTTATTGATCGTCTAGTTGTTTAGTTTCTTGTTGTTATAGTAACGGCTAAGACGACAGAGTTATTTTCCCCTTGACTGTGCATTTTTCATTTCTCGACTTTCTATAGCTGTCATACCTGTCAAAATAAAGATTCCGGCGAGCCCGAATTTGAGATGCACACAAAGGTTAGACGTAACTCAGCATAACAAATCAAGACGTAAGACACACTGGCTTTTCATATAAAAATATATTTTGTTTTCAAATTATATTTTTCGTTTTACACAGAGATCGTCAATGGTTCAAACTTTAACAGTGTGGCTTACTGTTCATTTCAGTGATAGAGAGGGGTGTGTGGAAACGTTATACTCTCGACAGTCGCACGCTTCCTAACTCTTTCTTCTTCTTCTTCTTCTTCTTCTTCTTCTTCTTCTTCTCCCTTCTCTCTTCTCTCCTCCTTCTTCTTCTCCTTCTGGTTAGATTCCAAAAATCACCGCTTATATTTACATGATTTTGGCTTGTTTTTTTTCCAATCCACGCGATCTGTCAATCAACTGCTCGATAATAGAACACGCGTTCTGTTAGTCACGTTTTGACAATTTTTCGCCGCCTCCTGACCCAGAATCATCGTGCGATTTATCTTCAGTTGACCGACACGTGAATTTATCACTCATGCTAAATTCTATACATTCCAGAGTTCCGAGGATGTCACGTTTCCTTGTTTTGTAAACAAAAAAATCGTCGTCCGATTTCTCTGTTTACGACGTAAGCACTTTCTCGTTCCGACTGGTGGACAATCGATTATTCGATGCCCACTCTTTTAATCTTTTATTAAAGAAGTTTTTTCTTTTCAGTTATGTATCGGATGGTTCCAGCCATCCATTACATAACACCTACTACCATTTCTCCTTCTCCAACATCAGGGGTCTACGTTCTAACCTTCCAGAGGTTGAAACCCAATTACAGGAGACTAAACCAGACCTTTTATTTTAAGCGAAACTGGCTATTTCCATAGAAGAGTTCGCAATTATACTCTAACTTACCTTCTAAATCTGACCCCCAAAATCGCCATGGGCGTGGAATATGTGCCTATATTAAAGATGGCTTTCCATGTGGTAGGGACATCTCCAGGGAAGGTCCTAACTTAACCTATATGTGCTTTAGCTCACACTACTGCATTTATATTTACACTCTATCGCCCCCACAACAGCGGAGTTACTATCTTTAAAAGCATATCTAAGAAAATTGACCAAGTCTTATCTGCTTATCCTTCAGCTAACATTCACGTATGTGGAGACTTCAATGTTCACAACGTCGAATGGTTGACTCACTCAAACAAGACCGATGATGAGGGGAGGTTCTGTCATGATTTCTCCATTGCCAATGACCTCACTCAGATTGTTCACGAACCCACCCGTGTGCCCGACAATGACGGCCAGTATGCGAGCCTACTAGACCTTTTTTCTCACAACTTGCCCTGAACTATGTTCAGTTTCTGTTCTGTCTCCTCTTCGATCTTCCGACCACTCTGTTGTATCAATTAAGATAAAAATGAAATGTAATAAGTCCCCAGACGTACCTCTCCATCGTACAGTATATCGATACACTAAGGCTGACTGGGATAGCTTCCGTACATTTATATCGGATCTACCTCTGCCTTCCATGTTTAAAAAGGATGTGTCCTCTATAGTATTAGACCTGACGGAATGGTTAATTGTAGGTATAGACCGTTTTATACCCTCGAAAAAGTTTCAGCAAAAACCTAACAACAAGCCATGGTTCTCTCCAGAATGTGCTGCTGCCATTGTGCACAAAAATCAATGCTTCCAATGTAATAGATGTATGGAAACTAAAGCCGTTTTCAGGACTGCCAGCAACCATTGTAAGAAAGTAATAAAGAACGCAAGAGAGTTGTATGCTCAATCCGTTAAGTCCAAAGTAGCTGAGCAGCGACTTAGTTCCCACCAGTTTTGGCAAATAGCAAACAGAATCCTGAACAGAAGCATGTGCTCTATCCCAACTATCATCAATGGACCTGAGGTAATCTCGTCAGCATCAGACAAAGCCAAATTCTTTGCCGCCAACCCCCAATATTCCTTCCTGTTTTAGAAAACACGCTATGTGATATACGTATATCTGTACGTGATGTTGCCAAGCTAATAAAAAACCTTGATTCCAGTAAAGCAACTAGCCCTGAGGATATTCCAATTATAGTACTCAAAAAGCTTCGACCATAACTTGCTCCCATCCTTACAAAACTGTTTAAACGTTGTCTTATGGAGAGTAGTTTCCCATCTCCCTGGAAAATTTCATCAGTATGCACTGTATTTAAGAATTCAGGTGATCGCTCATCCCCCTCTCAGTACAGGCCAATAAGTCTCCTGTGCGCCAGGAGTAAGTTGCTGGAATATGTGTTAAATACAGAAGTAATCAACCATCTCAACAAAAATAACCTTAGTGACACTCAATATGGTTTCCGTTCTGCTAGATCTACAGCAGATGTGCTTACAGTTATATCTCATAGGATTAGCAAATCTCTCGACGGAGGCAACCTTTCTAGGGCAATTGCTCTTGACATATCTAAGGCCTTTGATAGAGTATGGCATAAAGGTTTACTTCACAAGATCTCTAGCTATGATATAGCTGAAAATCTCTTCTCAATTATTAAATCATTTCTTTCTGATAGGTTCATAAGAGTAGTAGTTGAGGGGCAAAAATCAGAAGCTCACAGTATTAATGCTAGTGTCCCTCAGGGATCCATCCTGGGCCCAACTCTTTTACTGATCTACATTAATGATCTTCCAAATCACATCCTTACATCATTTGTAGACATTTATGCTGACGACACTACCATTTATGGTAGCACATCTAAGACAGTAAACGACCAAGTTCTTTCCGATTCTCTCTCCTCTTATCTTGAGCACGTAGTACAATGGGGGAAGGAGTAGCTGGTTACTTTTAATGCATCTAAAACCAAGCTTCTCTCTTTACATAATCAACGTTCTGATCCACATCTGGCATCAATTGAAATGAATGGCTCTCGTCTTCAGGAGGCCTCAATTTTTGACAAGCTTCTGGGCTTGACCATTAGTCCTGATCTTAAATGGAACACGTATATCAAATTTGTTGCCAAGGCCGCTGGAAAAATGGTGGGATCTTTCTATCGATCCGTAAGATATCTCACTGCTGATGCAATTCTCTATCTATATAACAGCCAGGTACGTCCAAGGATGGAATACTGTTGCCACATCTGGGCAGGAGCTGCTAGAAAGGACTTGTCCTGCCTTGATAGAGTTCAAAATAGACTTCGTAGCCTCGTAGGAAATGTCCTTTTCTCTTCCCTTCAACCTCTATCTCACAGAAGAGATGTTGCGAGTTTGTCTCTGATGCATCGTTATTTTCATGGAAAGTGTTCGACTGAGCTTCAGTCTATGGTCCCCCTCGCCTAACTTTCACAAGAAACACTCGTTTAGCTGAAAACACTATCAATAATTCCTCCACTCTTTATCTGTTCCTAAACCTAAACGTAGATTCCATGAACAAAGCTTCTTTCTTAGAACTGCACGCCTGTGGAATTGTCTTCCGTTTTCCTGCTTTCCGGCTGACTACAATATGGGTGTGTTCGAGTCTAACGTAAATAAGTTCTTGATGAGCCGTTCCATATAAGTTATCAAATTTACGGAATTTTCATTACTAATGATTACTATATTGTCCAATTTCTACTGTACACTCTTTAACCCTTATTCTTGAGTGACTTCTTGGCCTTGATAATGTTGTGATGCCTGTGTAAAAAAAAAATTCGAATATCTATGTACCTATGTATCTCATATAGAGATCAAGTGTTAAGCTCAGGTAGGGGGCCCCTTGATTTCTAAGAACTTCGACTGAAATAAAATAAAACAATATCATATCGCCTAAAAGTAGTTAAAACACGCAGAAAGACAGACAAACAGACATCTGTTAGGTTGTTAGATATTCGTTTGATAACGTTTTATCTGGATCAACGCGATACCGCGTCGTCATACTGGAATTCATTTCTTGTAGATGAAAGATCACTGACAGTAAAAAGAAGATAAAATATTGAATATTTACAAGCTTATATTCAACATCTGCCGAACAATTTTCTCGGCCGGTTTATTGGTCACTGAATATATTAGGTTAATACAAAAATAGTTGTTTTTATATAAATATAGTTCCTATTTACAATGCCTCCCCACGGGACAGAGTTAGACACCAGGGTCGTTTTTTAACGTGGAGAAAAGGAACAAAAATAAAAATTGTCTCAGCCGTGAAGGATTTCTCCTCCACTGACAGAGAACAAGAAATGGAAATGCAGCATCTGAAGAACAGATACTACACTTTGATCTTGTCCCGAAGGCCAAGTAAATATAGTTGAACGTAAAAAAACGACATTATTTTTGCACCAAACTAATACGAGATGTCTTCAATAAGTTCCCAGACTTTCTCCGTATGGGCATTTTTATTGATAGCACACACATGAAACTCTAGTCCCTTCAAAGTAATCTCCTCCGGCTGCAATGCACTTGTACCGTTTAACAACTTCTGAAAGACCCCATAAAAGTCCTGTTGTATGAGCGTATCAATGACCCTTGTCACAGCCTCTTTTATCCTAAATTGTCTCATAACAAAAGCTCCTAAGGGGTTCCTTGAGCTTAGGGAATAGCCAAAATTTACAGGGAGCAAGGTCTGGACTATAAGGAGGGTGAGGTACTCTTTTGATGCCCATCTTGGTCAAATAGTCTGTCACCAGAATAGAGTTGTGGATCGGTGCATTCGCTCAGATCTACCACATCTTCAGTTCCTCGTAAATAATTGCGTGTACAGTTACCACACTGACATCAAACTGTGCACTTATTGTCTCTATAGACACACAACGGTCTTTATCAATGAAATTCTTTATTTGATCAATCAACTTTGGCGTTCTGACTTCCTTAATCCTCCCACACTTCTCATCCCTCATAAATCCCTGCATTCCTTGAATATTTTATGCTACTCAAAAACTGATGCTCGATTCATGCAAAATGGTTCAAAATCAGTCTAAAGTATTCCATACGTTTCTGTGGGATGTTTTCCGAGTTTTAAACAGAATTTTATTACATGTCGTTCTAAAGTATCCTTAAAGCGTCCAAATTGCATTTTTGAAACAATCAGGCTTTATTAAGGTCCATTCTAACTCCTGCTGTAGCTGTTCATTTGAACGTGAAATCATAAATCAGTCATCTGATAAGATGTATAGCAATAATATACTGGATTTTCAAGAGTCTGCGACAATTTTGAATTCTTGTAGATAAAAACGTCTGGAAATTTACTGAAAGCGCCCTGTATCTATAAGAAGTTTCCATTAACATTACTATTCTAGATTGGTTATTATTATAATATAAGCTGATCTATCGATTTTAGTAATAATGGACTTACCCAGTGAGCATAAGTACAGTTACATCTAAACCTCACCGCAGTGTTTCGTGGCATTCTTTCGATGTCGGGTCGAAATCGCAGCTATATGCCGGTCAAGGTACTGATCTCAACAATCAGTCCGGCAGAAACTTAACCATTTCAGCGACTTTTTATCCGTCGAGCACATCATTCGTTCTGGGTAGTCATAGGATGGTTCACCTTCCTAAGCTGTGCCTCCTATCTTTCGAATGGAATAAGTTTATTGTTTACTGCCTGAAGTACTCCGACAGGGGAATGCTGACAGGCCTTCTTAAGTAATTTTTAATTACCTAAAGTTTTCCTCCATTAGAGGCCTTGCTTAACCTTCCCCACCTGCTAATGTTTTGCCATATCCTCCTGCGGCGAAAAGGAAATAAATAAAGCACTTCGTGGTATTCATTTGAAACTTAACTGTTACAAAATGCGTGTCAAGGTCTCGATATCGACTATAAATCCTACAAAAACAAGGCCATTTCTGTGGCCTTTTGTTAGACGGGCTGAGGAATTCGTTGTTAGTAGTCCTAGGAGGTCCACCTTTCCAGGCCTCCTTCTTTGGCTCAGTGTATGTATTATTTACTGTCTTAGACGCCCTGAACGGGGTAGTTACGACGATACTGCCCTGACAAATTTTAAAGGGCTATATTGCTACTTTGGAGGTAATTTTCTGACATTGATGTGGTTCTCGGTTGATTAACTGTGTCTGTGTCGGATATATACTAGAAAGTTAAAACAGTGAAAAGAATATACCGTTGTCATAGCCCTATTAATAAGTAATAATAAATTCTCGGAAAATAATGTTGTGCTACATAGTTCAATTCAATACAAATAATAAAATCACATCGTAAGAAGCAATCTTTAATTTATTCCTTCAATTCAGCACCTACTGCCAGAAATTTTCTTCTCTTTTGCCCTGTTTCGTTTGAATCTTTTCTTTTACGTAACGTTTCGCTGACTTCTTTTATCTGTGAATAAACACTGTACGTCGAAATTACTACTAGTTCATTTCTCACACAATTACAACAATAATCATATATTATTATAATGGTATTCGAGAACGAGGCTACATCAAAGAGGGGTGACTCTCAGATTCTTATCCAGGGTTGGCGAATTTCGTGAATTTAGCTTTTTTTTTTTTTTAAGCTGTTTGCCCATCAAAAATTGCATTTGACCCTTTTCAAAGTATGACGTACTAACTAACTAAGGAAAGACCAAGTAACATATTATATAGATAGATTTTGATTATGAAATGAAAGAAACAATTAACGGCATGTATAAAGCCTACTCACGAATAATCACAGGATAAAAAAGCCACCACAACAAAAGCCTGTCATAATATTTGAATTGTGTACTAATGTCATTCAGTCCATTTAGTCAAACTGGTTCGTTGTACGAATATCAATATGTTTCACATAAATCATAAACATTGTACAGTTGCAGAATAGCATTCGACCTTCAACAAAATGTGCTTTTAGCGTTAGGTTAACCTATGGTAGGTTGAATATATATATATATATATATATATATATATATATATATATATATATATATATATATATATATACAGGGTGTCCGTAAAGTTACTATACAGTCTTACAAGTTACTATACAGACACCCTGTAATATATTAACAGTACAGTAAGATATTGTATTAAAATATTTATTTGTAACAAAAGAAATAAAAAGAAATAACACATTTATGTTTATAAAAATAAACCTGTAAAAAAATAAATATTAACTATTAATACAAATATAATACAATAAACTGTATAGTAACTTTACGGACACCCTGTATATATATATATATATATATATATATATATATATATATATATATATATATATATATATATATATATACTAGCAGTTTTGCCCAGCTTTGCTCTGGCCCTATATACTGTTCATAAGGTTATGTGCATATATATATATATATATATATATATATATATATATATATATATATATATATATATATATATATATATATATATATTAAAAAGTGTGAATATGTCAAGTAATGCCTTTCTGTATAATAGTCTTCCTTAACTACCATAGAGAAAAGACAGGCAGACATTTGCACTTATATATATATATATATATATATATATATATATATATATATATATATATATATATATATAGAGAGAGAGAGAGAGAGAGAGAGAAAGAGAGAGAGAGGGAGAGAGAGAGAAAATAAAAAGGAACAAACCGTATTATGTGTTCATCAACGTTTCGTCTTTATTTCGAGACTTCCTCTCGAAATAAAGATGAAACGTTGATGAACACATAATACGGTTTGTTCCTTTTTATTTTCTCTATTTTGTCGGAATACTATTTCCATTATTTTCATCATATATATATATATATATATATATATATATATATATATATATATATAGATAGATAGATAGATAGACTGGATGCAATATATAGTAATGATTTAAAAAATATAAAAAAAAGACTCATGCGCCACCACTGAGAATCGAAACCAAAACGTTCAGCTCACGATTTATTTTGCCTCTGTCGTCAACGACTAGGCTATGCCAGGCTAAAAATACAAACATGAACCAATAGCTACTACGTTATGCGTTCGTAATGGGCGCGTTAGACCTTCACCTGGCAAATTTCATTTTTTTTTTTTAATTTTCACACTTTTGCACCGATTTTTCCGGGCTAAAAACCAAATATAAAGTTTTGCATTGATTCAAATACCTTATATATATGAAGTTTTATGTCTGTAGACCAAACATTATAGGAGGAGTATGGTAGGCAAATATTGTTAAACAAAATATATGCATATACATAAATATATATGGAAACAATTTTGTGTTTACTATAAACTTTTATGCAAATATTATGCAAGTATAAATCATGTAGAATATCTGCATGAATATAATTACACGTAATAGTTAACTAAAGATGATTATCCCATTAGAAAACCGAAGCTACTAATAGGGAATTAATTACTTCCACAACCCATATATAAGAAAATTCTATTTTCTTTTTAAATAAATAAAAAAGAGGGGTTTTAATATGAACATCAATACACACAAAAGAAAAACGAATTTATAGGAGTATATATATATATATATATATATATATATATATATATATATATATATATATATATATATATATAGTAGTGGACATTCCAAAGCCAAATACATATTTATATTTTTCTTGTCTAATATTTTATTTGGTCTTAAACGTGTTTCGTTGAATGGCGGACATATCAAACATTAGAGGCAGTTTATGTTCCTCGCAAAAGACAAACAGTTCCAGATTCTTTTCATCCCGGTTTATATATATATATATATATATATATATATATATATATATATATATATATATAGTTATCCACATAAAGTAGTGTGCGGCTAGACATATATATATATATTTATATATATATATATATAGTGATTTTCACTTCTTGACGGAAGAAGACCATCTTTCCCTTACTTTATTGTTGATTACTCAATTATTTTCATGTATTTTTGAAAATACATACATATATATATATATACATATATATATATATATATTTATATAATATAGTTATGTACACATATATAAACTGATACACACACATATATCTATGTGGAGATGTGATCAAGAATGCATCAATTCCTATTTTCTGTGCGAACGAAGGTGGCTCTTCAGACCAGCCCTGCTTTTACACAGTCTGTTGCAAAGTTCACACTTAAACTGAGATTGAGGGATGCCAACTGGTGCTGCTATACTGTGGACGCTCATATGACGCTTTAGGCCTCCACTCGATTTACAGACCACAGAGCAAACAGAACATATGTGCCCTGCAAAGTTTACCCCATCAAAGAAAGATTGATCTCCATGTGAACGCTTGTGGCTAGCCAGGCCAGCTCTGGATAAAGTCATTTTACTGCATAAATCACAGGTGTGGTTCTGCATGAAATCTTCCGACAGACCTGATATATCTTCCGATTTTTCTTCCGGATATTACGCTTCATTTTTGCATGCTCATATTTTTTCTTCTCAAAACTATCACAGCCATGATAGACTAAGGAGCGCCACTTTTTACGATCATTGGAAGCACTTTCCCAACTGAACATTTCAATATCAAGAGCTTTAAGATTATCTTTGATGTTATCCTTAAAGCGTTTCCTTGTGTAATTTCACCATAGAACAGGCGCTTTGGCAATTTATCGTCGTCCATCCTTGTCAGATGTCCAGCCCACCTCATCTGGTTGCGTATAATCAACTTCTCGATACAAGGTACATCAGCCCGCATGAGAACATCCACATCAGATATAAAAGTGCTCCACCTTATGCCCAGAATATGTCTCAGGAATTTCTGGTGCACTCTCTCCATGACTTTTATATGTCTACCATAAGTTGTCCAGGCCTCAGAAGCGTATATATATATATATATATATATATATATATATATATATATATATATATATATATATATGGATATTAGTGATGGGACGATTCTAAAGTTTTTCCCGATTCCGATCCAATTATCAATTCCGTTCGAAATTTCCGATTCCGATACGATTCCTGATTCCGATTCCGATTCTTTTAATATTTATAAATATTTAATAAGAGAGTTGTTTTTTTTTGTTTTTTTTTTCTGTGTAAATTTTCAAATTATTTCATAAACAGCTGGGTAATTTCCGCGTATATTTTTTCTAAAATATTTTCCTTGTAATTGATGAAAATTGTAAGACAACAAAGGATTAATGTGTAAGAGAAAGAGAGGGAGTGGGTGGAGAGAGAGAGAGAGAGAGAGAGAGAGAGAGAGAGAGAGAGGGGGGTAGATTCTTTCTGTGATGTTATGGAATCGATGCTGAGGAATAATCTTATAAAATTGTTTCATCTTACAAACGACTATATCAAGAGATTTTGGTGACGTAGCATTCAAAGAATTGATAAAAATGTTATAAATCTATTCATTTCAATTTATTCTACAATAGCTCTCTTTGATTTGAATATTCTTACATAGAGCTGATTTGATTCCTGCAGTATTTTGGTATATATATATATATATATATATATATATATATATATATATATATATATATATATATATATATCATGCTGAGTTTTCCGTCACACTAACCTAGACATTAAAACCTTACTTTTTCTTTTTAAAACCTTTGACATTGTCTTTGTGTATATGCAGAACAGCCGCTGTTATTTTTTGATCTACAGGCTTGAAACGTGATATAAATGGTATTTGGACCTGCGGAACAAAATCGATTTTAATTTTTAGCTGGTAAAATAGCTGCTAAGATGTCAAATTAAAAAGAAACTCTAACTTTGGAAGGTATAAGTCGACTAAACATGTTCTTTCTGCGCTAAAAGTTATAGGTAGAGCAACATTATTTTTGCAGTTTTTTTATACGTATGGATTTAGGTCGACGATAACAAATAAGGCTATAGAGCTGTATGTATTGGTTTTGATTCTAAATGGTGCTACTCAGGTCATATCTGTTTACTTTTAAAATTATTACTATATATTAGGTACAATATAATAATCGATAGAGAATTAGCTCTATAACAAAAAGTACAAAATTTACATAAATTAAAATATCGTATCTAAGCGTATTTTTAAGCGGGGACACTCTGGGGGACATGTACTATATGTTGGGTACAATATAATAATCAATGGAAGATTATAATAATAATAAAAATAATAATAAAATGCAATCTGCATAAATTAAAATACCATATTTAAGTGTATTTTACGACCTGGCAATGACGGGCGACCTTGCTAGCGAACTTATAGTTTTGGTACTTAACCTTTTTGTCATTGTTGCTCTGGCAGGCTTAAGTTTGAGATAGCGTTTTTTATTGATCTATCATGCTTAGGCTTTAGATAATATTTTCATTGGTTTGTCACGTTTAACTTTAAAAGATATAATTTAATTGGATCTGCCACGCTCAAGTCAGAAGTAGCAATTTCATTGATCTGTCGTGCTTAAGTTCAAAATAGCATTTTTTTTGGTCTGCCACGTTTAACTTTGAGCGGGAATGGTTATTGGTCTGTCACGCTCGTCAGAAGTAGTAATTTCATTGATTTGGTTAACAGTTTATTGGTCTGTCACGTTTAGCATCGAGAAAGAATTTTGAACTTGTCCGTCAGGTTTAAATGCGAGATAGCATTTTCATTGCTAACATCGTAGATTGAATGGACGGACCAGAAGAATTGGTCCCTTCTTGTTTCGATCACCGGCAAATCGCCCGATTCCGTGAAAGGAAACAACTAACCGACTTCCACCAGGCCGAAATACCTGAACAATGATTTACGAGCCGCGGACATTCAGAACTAGCAACGA
This sequence comes from Euprymna scolopes, assembly GCF_053919585.1. Classification (NCBI taxonomy): domain Eukaryota; kingdom Metazoa; phylum Mollusca; class Cephalopoda; order Sepiida; family Sepiolidae; genus Euprymna; species Euprymna scolopes. The sequence continues at coordinate 67,067,033 of NC_136508.1, forward strand.
CCGTTTAATAGCCCGGTTTGTCTATCTCACAGTAGATAATTACACCAAGACGCAATACCCTTCCGGCCCCCCACTCCACCTTATCAGGATGGGGTTGGGATGAGCGGAGATACGAGCCCCCCGTGGCCGCTACATAAATCCAATTGCAGCGAAGGTCGGCACTGTTGTTGTGTCAAATTTATCTTGACTTTGGCGACGTCAGTACAGAGAGAACAAGTTTCACTTCAAACGGATAATTGCCCGACAAAACCTTATTTTGACACCTACGCACATACTCTAAGCAGCATAGAAGGTGTATGAAACCTCTCTTCTATCGGGACTAAGCAATGCCGGATCAAGAGAAACGTAGTTGGTGAGTGAACTGTTATATACTCGACATTGCGAAGGCCTTCTTTCAGAGAATATACATGGTCTTTTAAGCTACACAAGTTGCAATACACGTACAGTTATGTACTAAGAAAATGAGGCTATTAAACCTGACATAGTGATACGAAACAAAAGAGAGTAACAACCCTATTCGAAGTCAGTGTACCTAATGATGATGGCAGAATTTAGAGGGAGAAGATGGCTAAATACCAAGGTCTAGTGTAATACACGGAAAAAAATGGAATCTGAGGAAAATCTCAATTATACTGGTAATTATAGAAGCAAGCGGACTCAAGACAAAAAAAAAAAAAAAAAAATTAAAAAATACATACAGGAGAATAGTTAACACTCCATTTAGGAAAGTGCTAAATATCTACTATTATATACAAAGGAACTTTGTGTGCGTGTAAGTTCGTTCAAGACAATTTTAAATGTCTGTACAAAAAAGTATGGAGACTTATTGAAGGCAAATCGTTCTTCAAGATTTGTCTTCCCACAGAAGAGACGTTGCTAGGCTGCCTCGGCTTTATCGTTATTTTCATAGAAAGTGCTCAGCTGAGCTTCAATCTATGCTCCCCTCCCCTTGCCAAAATTTCAAGGCAAAAATCTTGTCTAGCCAAAACCACTATCAATAATTTCCCACACTTTATCTGTGCCTAAACCTAAATGTAGATTCCATGAACAAAGTTTCTTTCTTAGAACTGCACGCCTGAGAAACTTTCTCCCGATTGTCTGCTTTTCAGCTAACTACAATCTGATTGTCTTCAAGTCCAACGTAAACAAGTTCTTGATGAACCGCCCCCCCAAATAATCCAATTTACAAAATTCCCACTACTTATGTTTACTACGCTATAATGACATTGACTAATGTATACCCATTAACCCTTATCCTCGAGTGGTCTACGGGCCTTGATAAGTGGTGATTCCTATGTAAAAAAATAAAAAAAGAATTGCTGATTCAAGGTACGTGATTTCCGTTAGAATACAACATTCATTCATGTTTTTTTTTTTTTTTTTTTTTTACATGGAGATCACCTCTTATCAAGGCCCGGAAGCCACTCGAGTATAAGCCACTCGAGGATGTTTCTGGGTTTTTTAGATGATGATTTATACTTTGTATTATTTGTATTATTCGGACTACTGTCCCATCTTTAGAGTTTTTTCACAACTTTCCGCCTGATGTAAACGCCGAATTTGTTCACATGTATGTCGGATTCAAGAATATGCACGGAATTTCTATAAAGAAGACTTATCGTTCCTGAATTTTTGAGATTAGGATTGGTTATTCGCATTTTTTGAATCATCAGACCACTGTCCTTATTATAATAGGTCTCCTTTGCAGAGTAATCATTAAAAAATTTACCCCAATTTTGACCCCTTAACATTTATTATTTTGGTCACAAATCAAAATACAATGTTTTACCCATGTCTGAGTTACCTACATCTTAAATTTCAAGTCTTTAGACCCAAAATTGGCGGAGGAATTTGGTAGAATCTGCAAAGATTAACTCTTTCAAGTTTGACTTTTAGCAGCGGAATTTTCGCCCCAAAACTGATTAAAATGCTTGCCGCATGTCTAAATACCTGTTTTCAAACGTTTAGTCCCAAAATTGGCTGAGTAGTTTGCTAGACACCAGAAGGGTCAAATCTTTTGAACTTTGACGTCGTGGCAGCTCAAATTTTCTACCCAAACCGATTAAAAAGCTTGCCCTATCTCTGAATACCCTTTATGTAAAATTTCAAATGTTTAGACCAGAAATTGGCTGAGTAATTTGGTAATTTTTACCCCTTAACATTTATTGTTTGGGGCTAAAATCAAATTATAAAATTTGATCGATGTTCAAGTAATCTACATTTAAAATTTCAAGTGTTTAGACCTAAAATTGGCGGAGGAGTTTGATAGAATTTTCAAAGGTCAAATCGCTGAATGTTGACCCCTTAACAGCCAAATTTCTGGCCGAAAATCGATTAAAGAGATTTTTCTCAAATCTCAATACTCCTTATGTCAAATCTCGAGTCTCTAGACCGAAAATTGACAGAGTTCTTTGATAGGGAAATATACACAGACACACATACCCACACAGATATTTTCACTTTTATAGATATATAGACTGTCTAGATTGTCTGCTGAGATTCTCTAGCGTTAAACTTACATAATACACACACACACACACACACACACACACACACACACACACACAAACACACACACACAAACACACACACACACAAACACACACAAACACACACATACACAAACACACACAAACACACAAACACACACACACAAACACACACACATATGTTTGTGTAAAATATGATATATCTAATATCATATTTTAACTTTAGTCTTGTCTATTTCCTATGCACTATATCAGAAAAGATCGTACATACAACCCTCATTTATGTTTAATTCTTGGAATGTACGTAAAGGTATCTCTCTATTATATTTATAAAAGTGAAATTGTCTCTCTCTGTCTCTCTCTCTCTCTCTCTGTGGATTTCCCTGCGAAAATACTCTGTCAATTTTCAGTCTACGGACTCGAGATTTGACATAAGGGGTATTGAGATTCGGAAACATCTTTATAAGCAGTTTTCGGACAGAAATTTGGCTACGAAAGGATCAAAGTTCAACGATTTCATCTATGGAAACTCAATCAAAGTTCAAGGATTTAACATTTGAAAACTCTACCCAATTCCTCCGCCAATTTTGGGTCTATCACTTGAAATTTTAGATGCAAGTTACTTGGACGTGGATAAAACTTTTAATTTGATTTGAGCCCAAAACAATAAATGTTAAGGGGTCAGAATTGGGATAAAAGTTTTTAAAAAAATTGATCTCTGCTGTCTCTAGCAAATCATTCAACTAATTTTTGGTTTAAACATTTGAAATTTTACATAAAGTGCATTCAGACACAGAGCAAGCATTGTAATCGGTTTTTGACCGAAAATTTGGTTGCCAAAGGGTCAAAGTTAAAAACATTTTACCTTTGCGGTCTCTAGTAAACTATTACGCTAATTTTGGGTCTAAACATTTTAAATTTAACATAAAGGGTATTCAGATATGCAGCAAGCTTTTTACTCAGTTCGTGAGCGAAAATTCGGCTGCTAAGAGGTCAAGGTTGAAAGAGTTTACCTTCTAGCAAACTCCTCTGCCAATGTTGGGTCTAAACACTTGAAATTTCAGATGTAGGTTATCTGGACATGAGTCAAACTTTTTAATATATATATGTTAATATATATATATATATATATATATTTAATATATATTAAGTAATGTGATTTATAATTTAAAAATTAAAAAAAAATTTTTTAATTTAAAAATCAAATTTTAATTAAATTAAAAATCAGTTTCATAAGAAGGAACAACAACAAAGTCAATTATCTGTACGATCGTTTCGGAAATCCGTGCTTTTTATTTGTGGTATACATGAAGTCACGTAGAACAATTATACATAGTTTTTTTGGTAAGCACGGTCTTCTCATCAGCAAATTTAGGAGGATTTCTATTGAATTTAAAAGACACCAAAAATAAACCAAAAAAATGTCTTTTAAATTCAATAGAAATCCTCCTACAATGCATAATACAACTATTTATTTCCGCAAAATTTCAATGCAATTTGCGTGTTCAGCATACTCGGAAACCTACAAATGTCGTCATTGAAAGGAAAATTGTGGAGGTGGACCTAATCTAAAAAAATACCAAATTATTAAACATTTCTCCAGCATGTTAGTGAAATTTATAATACTTTTAAAAAATTAAAAAGAAACAAAACAAAAGTTTTGAAAAAAAAACTCACCTTTCACAAAAACAATTAAAAAAAAAACACACACAAACTGTGTTTTTTTTGTTATGATAAGTAAAAAAAAAAATAAAAATCTCGAAACTTTATTTTCATGAAAACAATTAAAAAAAGTCCTGTTCTCTCTATTTTTTTTCTTTGAGAAACAAATATATTTCTGACTTACAAATGCGTTAGAGACTCATTATTTTTACTTTCTATGGTTTTGATATACCGCGTTTTTATTGCTTACAAAATGGGTGACTGATTTATCAGAACGTTGTAACTAAAAAGTGAGCACAGCACCACTTTCAAATGTCGAAATAATGATTTCTTTTTTACATTTTTTTTTTTAATAATCTGTTTAATTAGTGTCCAATCAATAATAATCCAGTGAAAAAAAATTCCAAAAACCTATAAGTATAGAAATAAAGCATGGGAGTAATGTTTGTACAACGTAACGTCGCCTTTCGCACTTTTACAAACATTTTTAAAAAAAAGTAACTAAACCATTTATTGATAATTTGTCACGTGTACAAACATTTATTTATTTACGTAGGCTTAACTCCTTTCATGAATAAGAAAAGTTTTACTCTTTAAGAATAATAAAAGGAAAAAGTTACTGAACATTTATAAAAGGACTTCTTTTCATGAAGGCCAGAGGAATAGTTGGCCGAAAATTCGTGAAACAACAACAAAAATAAAAATGGTGCTAATGCAGAGAGCCGCGCTATTTTTTAAATCATATTTCCACGTTTAAATAACGTTTTACGATTATTTTTTTTATTTATTCAATTGTAAGGTTAAAGTACAGAATAGGTACAAAACATCCTTACCTCCCCATGTTAAGAATGACTTTTTAAATAATAACATTATTTCAGCACGGATCACTCTCTGCATGAGTAATCTTATATATAAAAAAAAACTCAAAAGCAAGCAACAAACTTTTTTTTTGGCCTTATATAATAAAGAAAAGATGTGTAAATTAAAAAATTTGGAAGATAAACAAATGAAATATGTTTTTTTTTGTTTTTGTTTTTTTACTTATCGAGTTAACAGAAAATTAAACCTTTCGTCAAATCGTGGCTGTGAAATGAATCGAACCGGAAGTTCAGTTTTATCAACAGAACAGATTCGCAGAACCGATAAATAAATATATTTATTTTATTTAATATTTTAATTTTAATTAGGTAAATTTATTTTAATAACATAAAAACATACCTGGACTCTAAAAATTGGTTGTCTGAAAATTTCAAATAAATTGGTAACGTATAAACATGGTTTTATTTCTTTAGAACGAACCAACTTTACATTTATATATATATATATATATATATATATATATATATATATATATATATATATATATATATATATAAAATTGTGATTCAATGAATTTCCAAAAACTCTCATTGAAATGAAATAAGTGGTTGAGTTTCATATCAAATAATTTTTATTATTCTAAGCAAGACAAAGAATGCTTTAGAAAATTAATCTCCTTAACCTATAGGGTTTCGATGTCTACCATCTTATCAGAGGAGAGAAAATATTAGCAAATACTTATAAAGGTATGCATTCTATTTGCTAAAGTCAGTGAGACATGGAAAGTCAAAGTCAAAATAATAAATTTATCAGAAGTCCTGTAGCAGGAAGAATTTGTATATATATATATATATATATATATATATATATATATATATATATATATATATATATATATATATAAATACATTTTCTTATATATCAATCCTTATTTAAGAAGCCCAATGTAATTACAGAGCAATATTGAAAATAAATGACAAAAAGTTATATTCAAAATAAATTATAAGATATTAATTTAGTTTTATATCGGACTATTATTCTCATCTTTATTAGTTGTTGTTTTCGTCTTTATTGGTTGGATCTTATAAATCCACGTTTAATGCTCATCTCAAAAATGAATTCCAATTAAGGTACGGTACGGACCCGAGTATGGAAGATCAGATAATAAATAAACGTGGATTTATAAGATCAAAGAACCCAACCTTGATCGCCCTTCGAGACCCGTGGCGCAGTTGATAGAGACGTTGAATCTCTACGGTTCCAGATGGACATTGTCTGAAGATAGCGGTTTCAATCCTACCCAAAGCGTGCCAGAGGTTTACTTGGCCAAAACGCGGTGAGACGACAACAACTACGGATGGCAGTGATTGCTGAGAATGCAGTTAGGAGATTCGAAGTTCCTATCCGTCGCGGTTACCACCTGACGAAGGCCAAAGGAATAGTTGGCCGAAACGTCGTGAAAAACAACAACCAATAAAGATGAAAAGAACAACTAATAAAGATGAGAATAATAGTCTGAAATAAAAATAAATTAATATATATAATGCTCATCTCAAAAATGAATTCCAATTAAGGAATAGTATGTAAATTATAAGATGGTCAACATAAAGAATTTTGGGATATAAATTTTTGTCATTTATTCTCTGTCTGTCTGTCTGTCTCTCTCTCTCTGTATATATATATATATATATATATATATATATATATATATATATATATATATATATAAAACCACTTTTTGTACCTACATGCCCTAGTGTTTCATTCTTCCAGAATCATCAATGAAAGAAGTTTCGATTGCCGATGCTCATGGGATTCAAACCCCGCAATGAAGCCATATTTGTTTCAATTTGCAAGGGACATAACTACATGGCCACCATCAACTGCAGCGATATTCAAGTGGATGTAAACATTTATAAATGCATAAACGTTATTAAATGTCCATCTACCGTGATTGATTGAATGAAGATCACGATCTCGCGCGTAGGCAACTGACGGACTTTTCATTCACAGACAGTGCTCAACACTTAAGATACATGTTCCCTAAAGGTATCCATTGACAGACTGTTCCACTTTTTCACAACTCTTAAGTGCAACTACACAGGCAGTTGTCACGAACTGAGATGGAAAATCGACCGTCCAGACGGCAGTCGTCTCTGATAATCCGTACGCCATTTGCCTGCTGCTTAAATTGGTGTAATCAGAATTATAGGCCGGCCCAACAAAAATTTGTTCACATTGAATTGAAAACAATTTTGTAGTCAGCTGGGAAGCAGTCCTACAGTATTTTCTTTCACAAATGGGTAGAAACTAGGAATGAAACTTTACTCGTATAAATTTCGTTTTGTTCTAGGCACAGAGATGGTTGGTTATTTGGTTGGTTGGCTGTTTTACGGCATATCAACCCTTTTCGGGTTATTTTATGCCGAACCCAGTGATTTGGAGAAGAAAAATTTTAATAAAAAATATATATATATTTTTTTTTCAAGTCAGTTTCTTTTTAACCTATAGTTGAAACCCTAACAGGTACTACCACTCCGGATCAGAGTGGACCCGAGAGCAATGGCAATTAAAGGGGTAGCTCCGCACTCCCCAAAGTCCGCAAGCTGGGGCCTCACCATCGGATATAGTTTAAGGTCATATCCAGAACCCTCGTAGAAGTGACGTTTGATCTAAGATTTGATCTCTATACGAGATACATAGATATCCAAGTCTAGTATTAAAGTTACCTTTTATTAATCAAATGTTGAGTTAGTAAAGAAGTGAGGAGCATTAATTGTTTTCTCACCAATTTACCAGTTAACTATGTTATAATACATCTTTCATTATAGCATAGTTAACTGTGTTATAATACATCTTCCATTATAACATAGTAAACTATGTTATAATACATCTTTCATGTTAACATAGTTAACTATGTTATAATACATCATTCATTATAACATAGTTAACTATGTTATAATACATCTTCCATTATAACATAGTTAACAATGTTATAATACATCTTCCATTATAACATAGTTAACTATGTTATAATACATCTTTCATTATAACATAATTAACTATGTTATAATACATCTTTCATTATAACATAGTTAACTATGTTATAATACATCTTTCATTATAACATAGTTTACTATGTTATAACACGTCTTTCATTATAACATAGGTAACTATGTTATAATACATCTTTCATTATAACATAGTTAACTGTGTTATAATACATCTTTCATTATAACATAGTAAACTATGTTATAATACATCTTCCATTATAACATAGTTAACTATGTTATAATACATCATTCATTATAACATAGTTAACTATGTTATAATACATCTTTCATTATAACATAGTTAACTATGTTATAATACATCTTTCATTATAACATAGTTAACTATGTTATAATACATCTTTCATTATAACATAGTTAACTATGTTATAATACATCTTTTATGTGGCTTCTTGGCCTTACTGGATTTCCAGGACAAGAATTCATCTAGTCAGATAAACTTCGTATCCTAGTGGGAGATGCCCTTTTCTCTTCCTTGCAATCTTTTTCCCACAGAAGAGACTTTGCGAACTTGTCTCTGCTTTATCCTTACTTTCATAGCAAGTGTACGTCTGAGCTCTAATCTATGATTATCCCTGACTCTCACGAAAAACACTCGTCTACTGAAACCACTATCAATAATTTCCCACCCCCTCTTTATCTGTGCCTAAACCTAAACGTAGATTCCATCTTTCTTAGAACTGCACGCCTGTGGAACTTTGTTCCGTTTTCCTGCTTTCCAACTGACTACAATACGGTCGTCTTCAAGTCCAACGTGAAAAGTTCTTGATGAGCAATCCCTACAAGTAATCTAATTTATCAAATTTTTTAACTAGTAACAATTACTACGACATTTTTTAGTAACGACTGTACACCCATTGACCCTTATCCTCGAGTAGCCTCATGGCTTTGATGTGGTGACTCCTCTGTAAAAAACATTGTGAAACACTGAAAGCTCCATTTGTTTAGAAAAAAAGCATTGCATTCATACACTAGTGGTAGTTGGTTATTTCACTTATTAAGCTTTCTATGCTTAACCCATAACCCAATAAAGGGAGCACGAAAGAAGTGCGTTATTTGTCCCGAGTTCCAATACGAAGACCCATATAACAACACCTTATTCACCTCCACTGCTCAAACATTAAATGCACACGAAAGGATATGTGATACTTTTAAGCTAAGCAACGTATTCTGTCACAATAGAATATTGTAGTTGTTAGTATAACAGTACCCTTTTGTGCATCAACAAAACAAACTTGTAGTTTCCTTATGAAGCTTGACAAATATTTCTCCGCCTTAATCAATTGATTTATTCATGGATTCGTTAGCATAATGCTTTCAGTGTACCGGGAACCCGTTTCTGCCAACTCGTTCGTGAAGGACATGATTTAAAAGCAGTAACCATGACGTTTATCGCCATTTATAAACATAAAAAACAGTTACAATTTAACGCAAGAAGAACGTTGATATTTGCCGCCATTTTTAAAACTACAAATTCATTTAGAAAGAAAAAAAGAATATATATATGAAAGTTTCATTATATTCTTTTTTTCTTTCTAAATGAATGTGTAGTTTTAAAAATGGCGGCTGCTTTTTTATGTTTATAAATGGCGATAAACGTCGTGCTGTTCGAGTGTAAAAAGAAATTTGCCATAGTCGCGAATGTTTTTGACTTCCACGAGTCGTCTTAAGGCGAGTGATGAATTAAAAATTGTGAATTCGTGAATTTATTGAAAAGTCGATTAAAATCGTTAAAAGCACTTAAGCGTGCCTTCCCCGTCATATTGAGCCTGGATGATGGTCGGTTTGTTTATGCGAATGAGTATGGCTTCGATATTTGGGAGGCGGCTAAAATGGCGGTGTTGTTTTTATTAATATATTTCTAAATTACTTTTTGGGTTATATATATATATATATATATATATATATATATATATATATATATATATATATATATATATATATATATATATAGAGAGAGAGAGAGAGAGAGAGAGAGAGAGAGACCTAGAGAGTATAATAAAACTGTCAAAGATCTTCATAGATGTTTTAATAACTTTGGACTCTCCATAACAGTTGAACCTAACAAGAAAACAGCTGACTTCTTAGATATCTCACTTAACCTTAACTCTGAAACATACAGCCATACCTCACACTATTATATGTGCATAAGTTTTCAAATCACCCTAATTCAATAATTAAATCCATAATACCTTCAATCTCTACCAGAATCTCTAGGCTTTCAGCTGACAAAAAGACCTTTGATCAAAACTCCATGCTTTATAATAACGCTCTTACTAATTCGGGTTATACGGAAAAGATAAAATATAACCATAAAAAACAAGAAACTCGCCGATTACCCTCATTAATTACGCATAACATATCCAGAACTAAAAGAAATCATAAATTTTCAAGTAATAGCAATAATAATGTCAACCATACTAACCACAAGAGCACTAACGTAGACAGATCTTCCACTAGAAAAACGACGAGGAGAAAGAATAATCTTTGGTTTAACCCCCCCCCCCCTTTCAGCTCCAATGTAAAAACTAATATCCACAAGGAATTCTTCAATATTATTGAAAATTCTTTTAGGCACCCGCATAGGTATAGTACTTTGTTTAACAAAAATTCTTTCAAGATATTATACGCTACAATGCCTAATTTATCTCAGACAATAATAGCCTCTAATAACAAGAAGTAGCACGAAAATGGTAATTTAGTGAAGACATAGAAATTCCTATAAGACCTGGTCAACAAGAGTCAAGCGAACAGAGATCAATTTCTATTTATAGTCATACACACAATAACAAGAACAAGGTAAACCAACGCGCGCACACACACACAATGCCACGCTGTCAAATACGCACATATGTATATCTATAGATCTATGAAAGTGGGAATGTGTGTGTGAGGACTCTTCTAAACCTATATACTCAACGAATATTTGATCAACAGACTTGAAATTTGGTATATAGAGGATTCACACATGTAGACCATTTTCTAATCGGCTGTCATCCGGAAAGGAGAGCTGATAAGAGGTAAAAATTGGAAAATAGTACTGGGAGTCATCGGATTTTTATCTGTTTGTCAAACAATATTGAACAAAACTAATAAGAAAACCATTTTTTTTCATATTGTTTTTAACAAAGGTTTAAAACAAAGCATTTAAAAATGTTTTTCGTGTATTATTTTTTTTTCATTACTTTTCTTTATTTTTGTAAATAATGTAAAGTAAACTTTACAATTTTTTTTATTTCCATGAACATTTTTTTCCTGTAGGGTTGGGGCTTGGAAACCGACTTTTAAAAAATTGAATTAAATTAGGACAGCCTGGATATTTCCTTAGAATTAAGTAGATTTTTCTACGGTCGCATGTAACAATGCGACGATGTTAAAGAGACAGCAAATGTGGAAGAAACTTTGCCAACCAAACCGGGTAGCTTTCCAATATATAGTTTAAGATGGCGACAAAAGGATCATTATCAAATTTCTGTCTTCACATAAACTCGAAAAGATAACTGTCGAGAAGCTCCAGGCTGGTCCGGCTTTTTTTTTTCAATAATATTTTCCACAAAGATCGTTTGCGCCTTTGCTCCTTTGCCGCGCATTGGTCGGCGTCTTACGTCAGATTACAGTCAAACTCGAACGCATGATGTCATGTTTCGAGCAAAGCCGAGCAGACGGTTAGTTACGTCTGGTCCAAATTCTGCTGACGTACCACAACTTGGATTAGTTCCGTAGAATTCTGCTTAGCGCAACTAACCTGACTAGAGGAGGACAGAAAAGATAAAGTATAGTATCAAAACAGATACTACACTTTATCGTAGCTAAGAGGCTAAAAAGGCGATGTAATATTCCTAACTCTCTCTTCTCACAGAATTTATTTTCTTATATTTTTTTTACACAGGGATCACCACATTATCAAGGCCAAGAGGCCACTCGAGGATAAGGGTTAAAGCGTGTACAGTAGAAATTGGACAATATAGTAATCGTTAGTAATAGAAATTCGGTAAATTTGTTAACTTATATGGAACGGCTCATCAAGAACTTGTTTACGTTAGACTTGAAGACAACCATATTGTAAGATTTATCTCCCTTGGTTCTACTTACATTGTCGATCTCCTGTTGTATCAAGCGCGGCCATCTTGTTTTGCTCACTAAAGCCTCTGGAACTTTTACATTGTATCCTTAGCGTTTAAGTGTCATGCAGGCAATAATCTTAAGACGGCGTGAGGTTCAGTTTTCAAACATGTGCCTTTATAAACACTGATAGCTGGTTTTGCTTGCACGTATCTTTTATCAAATGACATAGATGTTTGTACTAAGTATGTGCTTTTTGAAACACTTACTGACTAGGAAGAGATTAGCACTTGTCTATTCCAGTACACAGCTACTTATGCTTGCTTATATCTTATCAAAAGTTTTTTTAAGATAAGCACAACGTAGATAATTACTAAAAGAGAAGTATATATTAGTGTTGGGACGATTGATCAGAATAGGAAATCGAAAAAAAAATCAGAACTTTGGGGTTATCACAATCGGAAAAATTTATGCCTATTTTCCGATACCCAAAACGATTCTTTTTTTTACACGGTGGTCAGCACTTATCAAGGCCCGGAAGCCACTCAGGGATAAGGGTTATTGCAAGTACAGTACGTTAGTGTGAAGATTTGATGAAATGTTTACTTAAGGGGGCGGTTCATTAGGAATTTGTTTACGTTGGACTTGAAGACATCCAAGTTGTAGTAAGGTGGGAAGCAGGCAGACGAAACAGAGTTCCACAGGCGTGAAGTTCTAAGAAAGAAGCTTTGTTCATGGAATCCACGTTTTTATTTAGGTACAGATAAAGAGTGGGGAAAATTTTTCACAGTGGATTCAGCTAGACGGGTGTTTTTCGTGAAAGATTGGAGAGGGGGGACCAGAGATTGGAGTTCAGACGAGCACCTGACATGGAAATAACGATAAAACAAGGATAGGCGCGCAACGTCTCTTCTGTGGGAGAGAGGTTGCAGGGTAGAGAAAAGGGCATCCCCCATTAAGCCACATATTCATAGTTTTTATTTGTTTGTTTTTGCTTAAAACTTAATGGCTCGTATTAATGATGAAATGAGAAATATTTATTGATTTTATACTGCCAACAAAATTAAAATCGATAGATCATTCCCATAAGTGTATTTCTGCATTTAGGAAATTATATGTCCATATTTCATGGCTTTGCGATAACTCCTCCTCCTCCAAAAAAAAAACAAAAAAAAAAACAAAAAAAAAAACAAAAAAAAAAAAACAAAGAACAACTCCACATTTATAATAAAGATATTAAATATTTAGAAAGGAATCGGAATCGAGAATTTAGAACAGAATCGGTAACCGTATCGGGATCGGGAAAACTATTGGAATCGTCTCATCACTAGCATATATATATATATATATATATATATATATATATATATATACACTAGACTACCCGTGACCCGTTGGGTCGGTATGTTATATTAGCTACGGAATTATTGTATGAGCGTGACACTTCTGACGTAAAGAAAATATTTTTTTGCGACATAACAGAGAAATTTCTATGACAGTATAATGAAATGAAAAAGAATATAGGAAGATTTCTATGAGTTGTCCTGTTTATAATTGTTTTAAAATACAAAAACAAACAAAAAAACTTACAACCATTGAATTATAAGTGGTTTGCCATACTTATAGGTAAATATGCACTGAACAGTTACCATAATACTTTAAGTTAAATTCAAATTTTGATATATCTTTTAATTTAAACGCGAAAAAGAAAAAAATTGGGACGCTGAAAACGTACACAGTAAAACAATACGCTTTATTGTCGCGTTGATTATTTAACATATTTTCGGGTTTATTTATTTATGTTGGTAGTGTAAAAGAAAATGTATGAATGTTTTTAAGAAAGGTGTATTAAAAAATGGAGAATAAATTATTAAAAAAATGAAGGCAGTGGGTAAATCGCCGTTTTAAAATGCTCTTATGGTTGTCAACGGGTTAAAGTAGATTTATTTCTAAGACAATTGCGTTAAAATAACTTAAACGTAATACAGAAATGAACGATATAAAAAATGCAGTAAGGATTAACAATTGTTTATATAGATAATTAAAATACGACCCCCCCAAAAAAAAACACTGGGTCGCTGAAAACGTACACAGTAAAACAATAGGATTTCTTGTCGCGTTGATTTTTTCTTTATGTATGCATGCGCAATCGGAAGTCGTAAACCGGGTGTTGGGTTACAACACCCGTTACAAGGTAATTTGAGTTTTATAATCATATAGATAGATAGATAGATAGATAGTTAAATAGATATATACATCTTTGTGGGTATTTAAAATGATTATTTATAACCATTTTTAATACCTACAGATACTAGTGTATCATCTTTTCGGAATCATCAGTGCAATTGCCGCTGGTCATGGGTTTGAACCCCGCAACGAAGCCATCTTTGTCTTAATTTGCAAGAAACATAACCACAGAGCCACTATCAACCGCACCGATATTCAAGCGAATTTAAACATTTAATAAAGGTATAAACGTTATTAAATATCAATCTAAAGTGACCGAATGATTGGAAATCATGATGGAAAAATTAAATTTTTTTTTTAAATCAATGTAAAGTAATTTAGAATTTACAATATTTATTATTTCACAAAAATGGTTTTTGTTTTGCAAAAGTGGTTGAATGATTAGCAAAAATGGTTGAATGGTTAGCAAAAATGGTTGAATGGTTAGCAAAAATGGTTGAATGATTAGCAAAAATGGTTGAATGGTTAGCAAAAATGGTTGAATGATTAGCAAAAATGGTTGAATGGTTAGCAAAAATGGTTGAATGGTTAGCAAAAATGGTTGAATGGTTAGCAAAAATGGTTGAATGGTTAGCAAAAATGGTTGAATGGTTAGCAAAAATGGTTGAATGGTTAGCCAAAATCCAAATATAAAAGCGGTAATCCAAATGGTAGAAGGTCCGTCTGTAAACTTGAGAAAAAAAATCAGATCATAAAGACCTATAAATGCAAGAAAAGAAAAAGTCACGAGCAGGGGAACAGACTTACACCACTGTTTCTATGCAAAAAAAAATTCAAAGTTTGAATTTTCTGGATAATCTTGAAGAATACTCGCATTTTAAGATGAAAAATAATAAAAGCCCTTGAACATAATTTAACACGTAAATAATAAAAAAAAAAACTCATCAAGGTAGGTAAAAAAGTAAATTTTATTACTTTTGGTAATAATTATTTGTCGACGATTTGTTTCTTTCACTGTTTTATTTTGTTAACTATTCTTAAAAATCGCTATAAAATCCAGGTGCTTTTTGGGAGAAGAGGCGTTCCAGTGTTTATAGTTTTAAATACGGTCTAAGCACTTCTCAGAAACATATCCTCAATATTTTTTCATTATCGATATCTTATGTATTTTGTTCGTTTACTAAACATTATTTTCCTTTCTTTAATATTTTCTTTGTTAGACTTTAACAGCATACGTTTTTATAATGTTTATGTTCAGTTTTTTTAATATAAAATTTATCGTTAATATTTTTTTTCATTCGCGATATCACATTTATTTTATTGGCTGACTAAATATTTTTTCCTTCTTTACTGTAAGAAAATTCTTTCTCACACATCTCAATTTCCTCCCTGCAGAAGCAAATGAATTCCACAAACAAAAGCCATACCTTTAAACTCAAAATGTATTCACAAGTAACAGCAACGAAAGTTCTTTGGTTGTGGTATAGTCCTTTGCAAAACGGTGGCCCGATTTGCTTCCATACGCATGGAGTCTTTAGTTTGAATTCCTATTGTGGGAATTTTAGTTCGTTGTTCCTTTGGAAAGATCCATGAATGTTTTTGGTAAATTCGGCGAGAATGATGGCGCCTATAATTAGGCATAATGTAAGCCCCTCGAGACTGAAGATGAAATGAGATAAGATTCAATATTTGGAAAATAAACATGCAGAACAGTTCTTGAATGTCATTCTTGGTTTGGATAGATTCAGCAATATAAGTTGTATCTGCTTGTAGAGATGTGTCCTTTGTTCACTAACAGTTTGGTGTTCATGAAGGAATTGGCTTGGCCCCCTTGTTTTTTCAGCCGCTATGTCGAGTCTATCCTGTTGCCGAATTTCTGTTAGACTGAAAAATAGTAGCATGATACAAAAAGGCGCCAAGCAATTTACTTGACTCATTCAAAATTAACCAATCACAGACCGGCTACTAGAACTATGTGGCTGGCCTAAACAAGAAAGATGGCTGTTGTATATGGAATTTTTCACATTGCTATTTGTTTTTTGGTGGAATTAAATGACGGATCTTCATTCTAAAAGTTTGTTTTTCCTTTTTTTTTCCTTAAACTTTTTCTATCCTATTTATTTCGTTTGTTTACGAAATATTTTTTAACGTTCCAATTTTTATACGTTTACGAATGATTATGCCTGTGTCTGCTGCTCTGTATCCTGATTTTTGGTTGACATAAGCGACAGGCATTCTTTAAAAAGCTTTCTTTTCATTTTTTTTCTTCGATTTATCATCGAAAACACACTACACCTTCATGTCGAAAAAAATCGATAAAATTTATCAATGTAGTGTTTTTCAAGGGGTGCTCACATAGATGTAAATAGACGTTCAAAGAAACCCAGACTTGGCTTCAGAAGGAGCGCGAAGACTTTGCAAACTTCTTTCGCTGGCCCGCTTATCTCCTGATCTGAACTCGTTGGACTGCTTCGTTTTGTCATATGTCGAATCCCTCACATTTTTCCATTTGGTCTTTTGTAAACATCAAGGGTTGAATACCAGTTTTTCTTAGTTCCAATGCCCGAGAGAAGCTCAAACTTAGGTTGTCGTGCTCGCAAAGCGGAAGCAGTTTGACGAGTAGTTGTTTAGGAAGAACAGGCATCGGCGAACGAGCATAGACAAAGAATTATTCAAATATGCGCCAATAAACATCTTCAGGTCAAATCCTCCGCTTGAGGATTATGTGTTCCTTAAGTATTCGCTGCTAAAATATGAATGCACATATGTAGCCAATAATGCTTGTATCGATAAAGGAATTTATCATAATAATACCTTATTTGTTATTGAGCACAGTTGATAGGCACCAGAATTTCATCGGATTAATATCTCGAAAACTTCAGCAATACAATCATTATATATATGATGGACTCTCCCGTCGATTTCGACGTATGAGGTTCCGCCACAACAACTAAGTTGTTCGGAAATACACACAGATGATTTGTTTATAGTGGTGAAGGCTTTGTGTAGAACCAACCATGTTTTTTGGTATTACTGCTACTCTTTGTCGGTACTGTAGAGCGCAGGTTTTTACATCAGAGTTACTTTCTCCTAGATGCATGCCTCAACGAAGACTAGGGGTGCATCTTCCCCAGTGAATAATTGCGTCCTCAGATACCAACTTGGAAATTTCTACGACTCGGCGCGGATACATACAGCACCTAGCCATTCTAAATGGTCACCAGTCTTGTACTGGCCAGGCTGAACGTTGCTTAGCTTCGGTGATCTGGCGAGAACCGGTGTGTCAACGTGATTGTGCCGTATATATATATATATATATATATATATATATATATATATATATATATATATATATATATATATTCTGTTTTCCGTACTGCATGTGTTGCATTTGTTTATATTTTTATTAACCATTATGATTGATTTAATTGTAAACATCAATATCGTCATGAACATTGAGGAATGCTAACGTTTTTAAATGCTTCTCTCAATTAAAAAATTAATAGACACCGGGATTCATGTGTGTGTATGTATGTATATGTGTTTATGTGTATCTATATATATGTACATGCATGCATGTATATGTATTTATGTGTGTACATCTATATATTGGTAAATGTGTGTATGTAAGTATGTGTGTACATATATATGTATATTTATATATTATGCATGTTAGATTCATTTGATACTTACCCATCACCATCATAATCATCATCATCGTCGTCGTCATGAATGCTCCTTCACGTATAGTCTACATGTACGTATATGTGTACGTGTGTATATGCATATGTATGTATATGCGTCTATTCGTGTATGTACATGTCAGCATGTGTACATGTATATATGGATGTGAATGCATGCATGTACGTGTGCGTGCATGTGTTTATTTGCATGCGTATGTGGGGTGGAGAGGGCTCCCGTAAGCCGTGGCGAAGGCAACCTCTCTAGGAGAAGCAAATCTCTTATTGAAGAAACCATAAAGCGGCAGACCAGTACCCGCATTAAACTGGTCTGCAGTATGACTTGTTGCTGGCTATCTTGCTCTTGCTTGTTGCTGGATCTCAACATTTTAAAACGAGATAGATAGATAGAGAGAGAGTGAGAGAGTGAGAGAGAGTGAGAAAGAGAGACTTAGCTGTCGTTCAAAGCTAAAACTCTTTAATAACATCTTTGTATAGATACTCCCTCAGACATTTGTCTAAAAAAATAGTCATGTGGCTATAAAAAAGTTTTGACCCAGGTAAGCCTGAAAGGCTGAAAGCATGCAATAACTGATCTGCCATCATTATATGTATGTATATATGTATGTATGTATTTTTTTTATTTAAAAAAAAAAGTGTAAGCGTCTTTAATACATGACGGTTGGATTGGATTGTGTTTACGTTTGATTCGTCGTCGATTTTATTTGTGAAATAATATGTGAAATTGTCCACATAATCATCATTTTCTACTTCAAAAGTGATAGTCTTATAGCGAACCTTTTTTTTTTGTAAGAATAAGAACAAGATGTAAATCCGTGCCTTTTTTTTAATCTCTTTTAATCGTGCCCATCACCATCATCGTCGTCCTGATCATTGAATATTTAAGACTTTTGGAATGTTCCTTCAGGTGTATTATGTGTACGTATGTATATGCATGTGTATGTATATGCGTATTTGCGTGCTATTATCTATGTATGTTTGCATGTGTATGCACATGCATATGTATGTTGGCATAAATCTATATGTATACATTTGTTAATTTCCATGCGTGTGTGGGGTGGAGAGGGCTCCCGTAAGGCGTGGTGGAGGCAACCCCTCTAGGAGAAGCAAATCTCTGATTTAAAAAACCACAAAGCGGGAGACCAGTACCCGCATTAAGCTGGTCTGCAGTTTGACTTGTTGCTGGCTATCTTGCTCTTGCTTTTTGCTGGATCTCAACATTTTGAACCGAGAGAGAGAGAGAGAGAGAGAGAGAGAGAGAGAGAGAGAGAGAGAGAGAGAGAGAGAGAGAGAGAGAGATTTAGCTGTCGTACAAAGCTAAAACTCTGTAACATCATCTTTGTATAGATACTCCCTTAGGCATTTGTCTATTAAAAAAAAAGAAGTCCTGTGGCGATAAAAAAACTATGACGTTTGTACGCCTGAAATGCTGGATGCATGTAACAATTACTCTGCCCTCATTATATGCATGTATGTATGTATGTATGTATGTATATGCGTATGTATATTTATATATGTACATGTATGTGTATATGTATTTATATCTATGTGTATATATATGTACATGTGTCTGTGTGTATATATGTTTGTGTGTGTATGTATATACTTTTATATATGTTTGTATGCATGTATGCGTGTATATGCATATATGTGTTTATGTGTATGTATGCACATATATGTGTATGTGTATGCATGCATGTGTGTATGTATATGTATGTGTATATGTGCATGTATGGGTGTATGTGTATGAATGCATATATATGTATGTGTATGTATATGTAAGTAAGTGTATGTATATATATATATGTGCATATGTGTCCGTATATGTATGTGTATGTGTAAGTATATGTTTGTATATATGTGGATGTATATGTATGTATATGTGTATGTATGCATGTGGGTATGTATATGTATGTTTGTGTATTATGCATTGTTTATGTATATCGGTATATATGAGCGTATGCTTATATATATGTATGTATATATGCATGCACATATTTATATGTATGTATGCCAATGACCGTCTTGTGTATGTTTGCATGTGCGTGTGTGTATGTATATGTATGTGTGCATATTATGTATTGTGTATGTATGCATGTATATATGCGTTTGATATGTGTACATATGTATGTGTGCGTGCGTGTATATATATGTATGTATACCAATGACCGTCTTCAGTGTTATGTCTGCTTGAACATGTGAATTCGCCGGCAGGACTAAATGTCATTTTCGGGCTCATGAACTTTCAGTGTCTGAGGGAGTGGCATTCGTCTAACAAGACGTTGCAATCATCATGTTTAGAGATAAATATGTGTGTATGTATATATGTATATATGCCATTGACCGTCTTGTGTATGTGTACGTATGTATATGTATGTGTATTATGTATTGTGTATGCATGCATATATGTGTGTTATATATATGTGTGTATGTGTATGTGTATGTATATGTATATATGTATGTATTCGTGCATGTATATATATATATGTCTTCAGTGTCCTATCTGTTTGAGCTTGTGAATTTTGCCGGCAGGACTAAAGTCATTTTCGGCTCATGGACTTTCAGTGCCTGAGGGAGTGGCACTCGTCTGACAAGACGTTGTAATCATCATCATGTATGTATGTATATGTATGTGCGTATATGTTTAAATATGTATGTGTGTATGTTTATATATGTACATGTGTATGTATATGTATGTACATCTATGTGTATGCATATGTATGTATATCTATGTGTATATATATGTGTATGTGTATATATGTTTGTTTTTATGTATGTATATTTGTATATCTGCATGTATATGTATGTGTATACATGCATATATGTGTATGTGTATATATATGCATATATGTGTGAGTATATATATGCATATATATGTATGTATATATGTGCATGTATATGTGTGTATATGTATATGTAGGTATATGTACGTGTATGTGTGTATGTATGTATATATATGTGTACGTATATATATATATATGTGTGTATGCATTTGTATATGTGTGTATGTATTTGTATGTATGCATATGTGTATGTACATGTATGTATGTGTGTATGTATGTGTATGTACATACGTATATATGTGTGTATGTTTATATATATGTATGTGTATATGTGTGCGTATGTGTATATATGTATATATATGTAAGTCTGTATATATATATATATATATATATATATATATATATATATATATGTATGTATTTATATAAAATGGGTTAAGAGATTCCAACGAGAGAAAGATGTATATTTAAATATGGGGATGGTCACCAACAATGTGTATTTTTAAACATTATTTTATTATTCCGTGGTTTGGTTTTTCATTGAAAATTATGTTTAGATCGTTGTAATAATGTTTTTAAATTTCAATGATTTAAAAATATTATTACAACGATCTAAATATAATTTTCAATGAAAAACCAAACCACGGAATAATAAAATAATGTTAAAAAAACACACGTTGTTGGTGACCACCCCTTTATTTAAATATACATATGTATGTATACTAATGATCGTCTTCAATGTCATGTCTGCTTGAGGGTGTACAAATCGCTGGCAGGACTATAAGTCATCTTCAGGCACATGGACTATCAGTGATTGAGGGAGTAGATCGCCATACATTATGTATTATAAATAATACTTAATTTTATTAACCTAAAGTCTGGTTAAATCTTATGTAGGTAATTTAAAATATTAAATATAAAATTTTAATTAACTCTAATATTCATTTTATAAAATTAATTAATAAAAAATGAAGAAGTTAACAAATTAAATCAAAATATAAAATACAAAGTTAATAAAATCAAATCTAAAATATTAAAATATTAAAATTAAAAAAATATATATATATTTTAAAATATTATGAAACTTAATAAATTAATTCACAGTTGAATTATTAGAACTAATATGGCATATAAAATTTCAAAGTAATCTCCCCCAGCTGCAATGCACTAATTGTATTGTTCCAACAATTTCGTCACAGCCCCTTTCATCTCGTCAATTTTCTCCTAACGACAGCTCCTAAGGGGTCAAAGTTCAACGATTTGACCTTTGAGAACTCTACCAAACTCCTCCGACAATTTTCGGTCTACGCACTTGAAATTTTAGATATAGGTTCATTGGACATGGATCTAACTTAATAACTTGATTTGAGCAAAAAACAATAAATTTTAAGAGGTCATAATAGGGGCCAAATGTTAAAAAAAATTTACCTCTGCGGTCTCTTCCAAATTACTCAGACAATTTCTGTTCTGAATATTTGAAATTTTACATAAAGGGTATTCAGAGATAGGGCAAGCTTTTTCATCAGTTTGGGTTGAAAATCTTTAGTTGCCAATATATAAAAGTATGTATATATGTCTGTTTGCATATCTGCCTTAAACTTTCAATAGAGGCGACGGATTTTACCAAGATCAGTATCGTTTTAAAGTTCGATCTTTCATACGCCAAATATCGAAAAATTGGCTAAAAACATTGATATCTTCCCCTTATACTAGGCTCTTTTCTACAGAGAGGTCACTTTTTTTCGCAGATATTTTTGAAAGTTATCCTCTTCTTTAGATTGTTTAGCCTTAATTTTAAAAAATGTCACTTCCGGTTTGGCGGTGGTCGTAACAGCATAAACATTAGGTTTTACCCCGTTCTTTTCCTCCTTTGCGGTACGGGTTCGAGCCTGCCTTCCTACTACCACTTTTTTTTTGTTGCTCAACATACACATCCAAACACCCGGGCAACGCCGGGCGCCCATGCTAGTTTATCTATAAAAGTGAACATGTCTGTGTGCCTGTCTGTCTGCGTGTGTGTCTGTGTACATTTTCCTTCGCAATAACTGTTAATTTTCAATCTACAGACTCGAAATTTAATAAACAAAAAAAAAAAAAAATCTATGTGATCGGGGTTCGGCCAGAAATTTGGCTGGTATGGGGTCAAAATTCAACGATTTGACCTTTGAGAACTCTACCAAACTCCTCCGAAAATTTGGAGTTTAGACACTTGAAATTTTAGATAAAGGTTCCTTGGACATGAACCTAACTTAATAACTCAGTTTAATCCCAAAAAGATAAATTTTAAAGGGTCATAATAGGGGTCAAAAATTAGAAAAATGGACCGTTTTTGTTTCTCTTAGTTGTTTTTTAAACTCAACATACACCTCCAAACACCCGGACAACGCCGGACTGAAATGCTAGTATATCTATAAAAGTGAAAGTGTCTGTGTGTGTGTGTGTGTGTGTGTACATTTCCCTACGCAATAACTCTGTCAATTTTTAATCTACGGACTCGAGATTTGATTTACCGGCTACTGAGATTTGGAAAAATCTTTGTACTGTGTTTTCGGATAGAAATTTGGCTGTTAAGGGGTCAAATTCAACGATTTGACCTTTGAGAACTCTACCAAACTCCTCCGACAATTTGGGTCTAAACACTTGAAATTTTAGATATAGGTTCCTTGGGCATGGATCTAACTTAATAACTTGATTTGAGCCCAAAACAATAAATTTTAAGGGATTATTATAGGGGTCAAAGTTTAAAAAAATTGACCTCTGCGGTCTCTACCAAATTACCCAGACAATTTATGGTCTAAACGTTTGAAATTTGACATAAAGGGTATTCAGAGATAGGGCAAGCTTTTTAATCGGTTTGGGTCGAAAATTTTTAGTTACCAATACATTAATGTATGTATGTATGTATGTATGTATTTATGTACGTATGTATGTTTGCATGTCTGCCTAAAACTTTCGACAGAAGCGACGGATTTTACCAAGATCAGTATCGTTTTAAAGTACGACCTTTCAGACAACAACTATCCGAAAATTGCTAAAAACATTAATATATTCACCATCAACTGGGAACTTTTCTACAGGGAGGGTGTCGCTTTTTTCGCCGATATTTTTGAAAGTCATCCTATCCTTTCGATTGTCTAATCTTAATTTTAAAAAAAAGTAACTTCCGCTTTGGCGGTGGTCGTAACAGCATATACGTCAGGTTTTTTTTCCCGTTCTTTTCCTCCTTCGCAGTACAGTTTCGACCCTACCTTCCTACTACCACTTTTTTTTTTTGCTCAACAGACACATCCAAACATCCGGGCAACACCGGGCTGAAATGCTAGTATATGTATAAAAGTGAACGTGTGTGTGTGTGTGTGTGTGTGTGTGTGTGTGTGTACATTTCCCTACGCAATAACTCTGTAAATTTTTAGTCTACAGACTCGAAATTTGATATACGGGATATTGAGATTTGGGAAAAATTTTGTGATCGGTTTTCGGCAAGAAATTTGGCTGTTAAGGTGTCAAAGTTCAACGATTTTACTTTGAGAACCCTACCAAACTCCTCCGCCAATTTTGGGTCTAAAAACTTGAAATTTTAGATATAGGTTTCTGTGACATGGATCTAACTTAATAACTTGATTTTAACCCCAAACAATAACTTTTAAGGGGTCATAATAGGGGCAAAAATTAAAAAAATTGACCGCATTTTTTATTTTTTTTTGCTCAACATACACCTCCAAACACCCGGGCAACGCCTGACTGAAATGTTAGTACAACTATAAAAGTGAAAATGTCTGTGTGTCTGTCTGTCTGTGTACACTTCCTTACCAAATAACTCTGTAAATTTTCAGTCTACAGACTCGAAATTTCATATACAGGATACTGAGATTTGGGAAAATCTTTGTGATCGGTTTTCGGCAATAAATTTGGCTGGTAAGGGGTCAGAGTTTAACGATTTTACCTTTGAGAACTCTACCAAACGCCTCCTACAATTTTCGGTCTAAACGCTTGAAATTTCAGATATAGGTTCCTTGGACATGAATCTAACTTAATAACTTTATTTGAGCCCAAAAAAGTAAATTTTAAGGGGTCATAATAGGGGTCAAAGTTACAAAAATTGACCGCTTTTTTCTGCTCTACATACACCTCCAAACATCCGGACAACGCCGGAATGAAATGCTAGTATATATATATAAAAGTGAAAATGTTTGTGTGTGTGTCTGTCTGTCTGTGTACAGTTCCTTACCAAACAACTCTGTCAATTTTCAGTCTACAGACTCGATATTTGACATAAGGTGTATTGAGATTTGGAAAAATCTTTTTAATCGGTTTTCGGCCAGAAATTTGGCTGTCAAGGGGTCAAAGTTCAACGATTTGACCTTTGAAAACTCTACTACAAACCTCCGCTGATTTTGGGTCTAAACACTTGAAATTTTAAATGTAGGCTACTTGGACATGAATCAAACATTTTAATTTGATTTAAATGTTAAAGGGTAAAAATTGGGGTCAAAGTTAAAAAGATTTTACCTTTGCGGTCTCTTGCAAACTATTCAGCCAATTTTGGGTCTAAACATTGGAAAATTTTACATAAAGGGTATTCAGACATGCAGCAAGCTTTTTAATCAGATTTTGGGCGAAAATTTTGCTGGCAAGAGGTCAGAGTTGAACGAGCTGACCTTTGCAGATCCTACAAAACTCCTCCGCCAATTTTGTGTCTAAACACTTGAAATTTTAGATGTAGGTTACCTGGACACGAGTCCAACATTTTAATATATATATATTATGAACAGTACCTAGGGATCGAGAAAAGTCTGGCTGAATTGCTAGTATCTCTATATAAATAAAAGTGTATATTGTACATTAATATTGATACATGTAATGATAAGATATATTAATAATAATATTAAACTATTTAATGCTCATTGAGGTCGTGATAGACCCATTATTTAAATGACAATTATTTATTAAACGATTAAAATATTTTAAAAGTTTAAAAATACTTATATGATAAAGCAAATAACTTGTATCTAAAGGATTATTTGCAAATGCTAAATTTAAAAATCCTTTGCGGTTATATCCAGAGTATTAAAAAATAACTTTATAAAAACGAAACGCATTTATCAACAACTATGCGACGAAACGAAAATAACGAAATAAGATATAAAAATAAAGTAAACCACTTTTTTTTTTAAATGGCATTCGGTTAAATAGTCGTCCATTGTCGTGGCTAAAATTCCTTCCCAATTAATTTGAAATTCCTCCCTTTTTAGAAATTCCCGTCTTGTTCATGCAAATCTGATTTCGTTAAGATTTACTTCCAGCTTTTACTTTGTTTTTTTTTGTTGTATTTTATTTTCATTAGTTTTTTTTTTAATTTCTTTTGACTCTCTTTTTATCTTTGTCCTTACATTATTTTTAGAGGCTTTGTCTGTCCGTCCCTCGTTCCGCGAAGATTGAATCGGCGCATATCATTTGAGCTGCGGGAAGTAGACGGTGGTCAAATTGATAACGACACGGACTTACGACCCGGATGTTCCAAGTTCGAATCCAGTTCATACCACAAAAAAATCTCTTTCATTTAGGATGTTTCCAACTTTCACCTGGTCCCTCTCATATTGTACCTATTTACTATGCCTCCCCACGGGACAGAGTTAGACACCAGGGTCGTTTTTTTAACGTGGGGAAAAGGTACAAAAATAAAAATTGTCTCAGTCGTGAAGGATTTCTCCTCCACCGAAAGAGAACAAGAAATAGAAGTGCAGCATCTGAAGAACAGATGGTATTTATTTGCTCCCCCACCGAGCAAATATGGCACAAGGCCGATTTTTAATGTGAGGAGTGAAGGGGAAATGGGGACCAACTCACCGGAGAGTAGGGGAGCTGGATAGTGACAATTGGTATGAAGGGTTGCCCCTACATTGACCAAGGTCTTATATGTGGGGGCAACCCCACATATGGTCTTTGCTTGCAGTATCTGCCGGAACAGATGGTATTTATTTGCTCCCCCACTGAGCAAATTAGGCACAAGGCCGTTTTTAATGTGAGGTAAAAACCAGCTCCCCTAAAAGTAGGCAAAAAGGGGGCACTCTGGTTACCAAAAATAATAATTGTCCCAGTATAGAGGGTTTCCCCTCCATTGACTGGTACAAATTATCTTAAGTGCAGCATCTGCCGGAACAGATACTACACTTTGATCTTGTCCCGAAGGCCAAGAAAAGAATTTTGATTAGAAAAATGTCAGGAAAACCAACACTAGTCCTTATATGGCGCAGTGGGTTAGAGTATCTGAAAAAAGTAAATTGTAAAAGTGGTATTCTCCTGAAGGTTGAGAGTTCAATTCTTAGGACCTCTATCCATTCTTGGCTGACAAATCTCAAGCATATTACTCGCGTGAAGTAAATAAAGGATTCCCTTCGAAATTCAGTCCGAATTCGACAAGATACATCTGAAAAAACTCGTAGGTTACATTGACCGAAACGTTGTGAAAATGACACAAGATGAGAACAGTAGTCACATGAATCCAAATAATACGAATAACCAATCCATATCTAAAAAAATTCAAAAACGTAACCTCAGTTGGTAGTTTATTACATTTCAAGAGGAAAATTATTGCAATATTGTTTCATCTGCAACTAATAAGTCAACAATATATAATAATAATAATAATAATAATAATAGACAAAATGTCATGTTTAAGTTTCAGATATCATTTTCGTTGCTCTGTCAAGCATAAATTAAAATAACGCTTTATCTTCCATGCTTTAGTTTTAAATAGCCGGGAAACTCGACGTTGTTCGGGTTTGAATGAGGATTTACAAATGTTCCACGCTTCTAATACTTTATTGCTATCGAAATCGGCGAAATCGCTCATTCATCAATCAAATCAATCGATTACCTGCTCTAGTCACCAGGAGAAAGCTTCACATGCCTACCCGCACTTACTTAGTCTAAAATTCATTGTAGTCTACATTGCACTTTAGTGAACCTACCGTTTATGAAATCATTTTTATTTTTATATAATGGCTTGAATTAAAGTTTAAAATGCAAATGTCAAGTACCATGGTTTAATTGAGCTCTAAACAGGAGCATTCATTTTGAACGCCCCTGTCTTATCACGTAAACTACTGTTGACTTTAAACACCGGGCTGTTCTACTTGTGCAGTGATAAAAGTTCTCAAATGCACTTGTGATGCCAGGCTTGAATAAAAGTGTTAATTTTAGTCAAAATTGCATTGTTTCTTTCTTTAAGAGGGTTTCTTCGATTATCGATTTTCGATACTTATCGGAGGCATTCCGATACAAAACCTATCTAAGAACGCTACCAGGCACATAATGTACATGTGTATGAAATTTCAAAAAAAAAAAAATGGGCTCGGTCGTTTTGGAGTCCTTAGGGAACGAACTATCTCTCTCTCTCTCACACATACACAGCGACAAAGTGCCTTTTTATATATAAGTAGTGATTATTGTCCGTCTGTCACGATAGCTTCAAATAGAATTTTCATTGCGCTGCATAGCATACGTTTGAAATAGATTTCTCATTGATTAGTGAAGTTTAAGTTTGAAATGAAGTTTTCCTTGAGAAGGACGTTGTGGTTTGCTTGCAGCATTGTATGTAGATTAAAAGATGTGTTAAAGGCTTAACAATGCAGAAGACGAGATATTTTTTAATACAAGATAGGTAAATTAATAATTGATAATATTGACAAATTCAATAATTTTCAATTTAAACATTTATTTACCACAGTGGCGGCTGTCGAGGGGCGCACAAGTATAAAATTACATTAAATATGCACAAACTTCGACACATTCTGCAAAATCTCAGTTGCATTGTGGGTGTGTGTGTGTGTGTATGTGTGTGTGTGACGCTAAGGTCTCCATCTATGTCTTCTGCCGAGGTCTTTTTCGTTAGTTGCAATCGGCTCATCTCGTTGATGTGTACCGACTCACAACCTGCGTTATTTTGTGTCTCACTAGCAACTGTCGTCAACCACCGCAAACAAAAGACTGTCTGCAAATTGTTCTCAGCCTCAGTTAATAGTAGCAAAACTCATTTCAAATCCTAAAAGTGACTGTAAACTAATTTTAAGCATATTGACCTTCCTTTTCCTACTCATCGCCACACCTCGATCAACAACCCTATCTCAGATTCCTTTTGTGTTCCTTAGTGAGCAACTTCCTATTCATTGTTATGCTGATAAACCTATTTGCTCTTTTTTGTCATATTTCTTTTTCTCTTTCTCTTCTTACAACTTGGGGAGAGAACGTCAATGGTATCATACGTAACTCGAGACAGTCAAATAGCATTTCGTTTGCCTGTTACGCTTAAATTTGAAATAGCACTTTAGTCTATCCGTAACGTTTAAGTTTGAAAATAACATTGTCATCGATAACGGCGTTGACTAAATGAACGCATCTTGTTGTTTATTTAAAAAACAAATATTCAATGTTTTCTTTCCTTGTTTTTTCTTCTTTGTTCTCTCAATTGCTTGCATTTCCATCGGAATTCAAAGAAGGCATTTCTCGCTACGCAAAAAAACAAAACAAAAAACAAACAGAAACAGATTAAAGGCAGGACAACACACAGAGCATTAATCGGCGTAGCTGCTTCCTCATGATTTACATTTCCTCCATAATTAAAAAGAGGTATTCCCACATAATTGGAGTAAAGGCGATACCTATAAAAGGCCTAACAAGTAAGATCAACAACTGTAGCTTCAGAATATTTTCAGCAGTTAATCTGTTATTAATATGCAATAGATATCTAATAAGTAATGGGGAACACTGAGCAACATACAAATATCCGTGCATGAGGTCGCCAAGCTAATCAAGAACCTAGATTCCAGTAAAGCAACTGAACCTGATGGAATCCTAATTATAGTGTTAAAAAAGCTTCAACCAGAACTTGCTCCCATACTTACGAAACTATTTAAACGCTGCCTTAAGGAGAAGTGCTTTCCGACTCCCTGGAAGACCTCATCAGTTTTCCCTGTATTTAAGAATTCAGGTGATAAGTTATCTCCCTCTCAGTACAGACCAATAAGTCTCCTGTGTGTTATGAGTAAGTTGCTGGAATCCATATTAAATAGAGAAATAATCAACCACCTCAGCAGGAATAACCTTCTTAGTGACACACAATATGGTTTCCGCTCTGCAAGATCTACCGCAGATGTGCTGACGGTTATATCCTATAGGATTAGTGAATCTCTTGACAAAGGCTTCCTTTCTAGGGCAATTGCTCTTGACATATCAAAGGCCTTCGACAAGGTATGGCATAAGGGTCTACTTCACAAGATTTCCAGCTACGGTATAACTGGAAATGTTTTCTCAATCATTAAATCATTTCTCTCCGATAGGCTCATAAGAGTAGTGGTAGATGGACAAAAATCGGAGGCCTGCAATATAAATGCTGGAGTCCCTCAGGGGTCCATCCTGCGCCCAACTCTCTTCCTGATCTACATCAATGACCTCCCTAAACACATGCTTAAATCATTCGTTAACATCTATGCTGATGACACGACCATCTACGGCAACACATCAAAGGCTGTAAATGACAAAGTTCTCTCTAATTCTCTCTCCTCTGATCTAGAGCGCGTTATTCAGTGGGGGAAGATGTGGCTGGTTACCTTTAATGCATCCAAAACCAAACTCCTATCCTTACATCATCAACGCTCTGATCCCCATCTGGCATCAATTGTGATGGATGGCTCTCGTCTAGTTGAGGCCCCGTGTTTTGACAAGCTTCTGGGTTTGACCTTTACTCCTGATCTGAAATGGAACACGTACATCAAGTCTGTTGCCAAGGTTGGGTTCCTTCTACCGCTCCAGAAGATATCTCACTACTGATGCAATTCTCTATCTATATAAAAGCCAAGTACGTCCAAGGATGGAATACTGTTGCCATATCTGGGCAGGAGCTGCTAAAAACAGCCTATCCTGCCTTGACAGAGTACAAAATAGACTTCGTGGCTTAGTGGGAGGTGCCCTTTTCTCTACTCTGCAACCTCTCCCCCACAGAAGAGACGTTGGGAGCCTATCCTTGCTTTATCGTTATTTCCATGGCAGGTGCTCGTCTGAACTCCAATTTCTGGTCCCCCCTCGCCAATCTTTCACGAAAAACACCCGTGTAGCTGAATCCACTGTGAAAAATTTCCCCCACTCTATATCTGTTCCTAAATCAAAACGCGGATTCCATGAACAAAGCTTCTTTCTTAGAACTGTACGCCTGTGGAACTCTGTTCCGTCTGCCTGCTTCCCACCTAACTACTACTTGGATGTGTTCAAGTCCAACGTTAACAAATTCCTAATGAACCGCTCCCTTAAGTAAACAATTCATCAAATCTCCACACTAACGTAATGTACTGGCAATAACTCTTATCCCTGAGTGGCTTCCGGGCCTTGATAAGTGGTGATCACTGTGTAAAAAAAAAAAAAAAGTAAAAACAACTCCTGCTTTTCGATGTAACCAGATATGGCGAGTTCTTCAAGCTGAGATCCAAAATCTGACCGTCGGACAGCAGAAAAATATATTACCCATTCGCCATCTTCTTCACTACTAAAATATCTTTATACCTGTTTGCATTATAGATTATCGATAGCTAATTTTCTATTTACGAAAAGCAATGATTTGTGCTAATTGGCAAACGAAATCAACGAAAAAGTACATGTATATCATAAATACATATTTTTCTTTTTCATTTTATTTGGGAAATGTTTAAATCGAATTATTTTTTTTCCTTTCTAAAAGACGAATATTTGGTTATTACTTCAGACTATGTACTTAAATTATATGTATACGTTCCTGGGTTGCAATGAGATGCTGTTGTATTCTCGGGAGGTATATGAACGAGTGTCCACAAGAGCTGACTTGTATATATAAATGTGTTTTCATCGACGTGTATAAATATATATAAGTCTGAAGAACCCTAGAGTGAATGAAACACGGAGTATTCAGTGTAGCTTAATCGCCATATATATATATATATATATATATATATATATATAAAATTATCGTCTAGATATGAATGTGCCTATTGATCGTCTAGTGATTGTTTAAACAGGACATATAACAATTACAACATCAAGGGAAAATAAGTCTCTGGGGTTTTACATCGGCCAATGGTAAATCATACCTGGTTCATCTTTGGTTGTTCTTGATTTGACTGATCCTCGGAAAAGCTGCAAACGAAAATTCCTACGACCCGAAGCCTTGGTGGTATTTGCAGCAGCTTTATTTTGGACGTTTCCCCCATTGGAAAGCTGCAACGCTGGTCCTAGATTTTTACTATCGACATTCTCTTCTGCTCGGAGCCATTACTGTTCACGACCATCTCTCCTCTCCTCCCCCCCCACTACCGACTGGTCTGTTCTCTCTGACTTTTGACTAACTGATACGTGTATTTTTAAGTTATCTCGTTACGTCATTTTTTATGTTCTAAAAATTGTTACCTCCCTTTTTGAAAATTAACTATGACTATGAAGACATGGATTTCCGTAGATGATGGTTATGACATCCCAACAAGTTTAATCCCCCACAAAGGGTTACAATGTATTATTTTAAAGGCCACCAAATTCTAATGAAAGTCTTTGTCAATTTAATTCACGCAATAAAGAATAATGGAAAATACAATATGATCTAGTTCATGGAAAAAGAGTGTGACTCATTGGTCATTATTAATTAGAAAATAAGCAAAGAAAACAATTTTAATCATTAAATTAAAATAACTAAAAGTGATATTAAAACTGACAAATATAATGCCAAAAATTTATGTTCAATGTAAAAATAAAAAGAGCAGTTTTTCTTTACTTTTAACGAGTATTAGGAAAAATTTAAAGCTGGATTGATCAATTATTATGAAGGAAAAATTATAAAGATAAATATAGCATATTTTACCATAAATGGCGTTTGTAATTATAATTTAATTCAATTATTCAAAAAAATGTATTTGTCTGTCAAGTTACATTAAAACTCATAAAAATGCTGAAATAAATATTTAAACGCGACTGAGTTCCCATACCTAAAATCCAAGATGGCGGCCGTATGTAAAATGTCCGAGTTCATGATAAAAATGAAATTATTTGAATTCATTAAAATATAAGGTAATTATATTCTAATATTATTGCATATTATTAGAGCCAATCATAGTAAATTTTATTTAGACATAAAACGTTAGTTTCATTGATTCGAAAACATTAAAAAAATATATTTATGTTTTATTTACATTCTGCAAAAACAGGGTTAAGGGCGTTTTATTTTGAAACATTTAAAACTTAAAATTCTATTAAAAATTCTAGAAAAGTATTATATTATTCTGCTTTTAACATAATAAACTTCAGAGGTTTATCCTTCTGATAAAATCAAAAGTTGTTCAGAAATATCGGATTTTCATAGATTTTAATAAGCTTTAGAAAAGCAGTTTTTGATCGATTGGCGGTCACTATATATATATATATATATATATATATATATATATATATATATATATATATATATATATGTGTGTGTGTATGTGTGTGTGTTTGTGTTAGTGTGTACTACACACACACACACACACACACACACACACACACATATATATATATATATATATATATATATATATGACAAAAACTCTATATTCTAAATTCCAAGATATTGTTTATTTTACCGTTTATTTCTTTCAGCATCTTAAAATGTTCAATTCTTGACAGCATCAGTTTCGTAGCGCAGAAAAAAAATCATATAATAATTATGTTAATTTTTTAATGTTTTCAGCCCTGACTAACCAGAAAGAAAAAACTCCTTACTTTTATAAACAAAGGAAAAAAAAAAAGAGTTTGGGCATGATTACTTCAATCCGAAAATGATCGAAGAGTAATTACATCGTTTTAATCATATTTACGCCATCTTTGATTTTTATCACACACACACTCACGCACACACACACTCACGCACACACACACACACATTTATATGCATAGTATTTTTTTTTTATTTTTGAGGAGGAGATTTTTATTTTCGTCAATTTTATACGATGTTTTAAAATTACAGAATCGATATAATCCCGTCTAGAATGTCAAGCAATTACGTAGAAGTGGTGAAACCAACACACCTCACGCGAAGCTAAAGTAAACACTTGTTTTATTGCTAACTTTTATTATTATTATTATTATTATTATTATTATTATTATTATTATTATTATTATTGCCTCACATGGAGCTTTCACACAACACACACTCTGATTGGAAACCTGTGGTGTTCTCTGGAAGCTGAATGACAACAAGTCTCCGCAGACGTCCAGCTCTCTCCACCTCCTTCGATATCATTTACAAATGAATTTGCGTTATCGCAACAGCCTCTTACCATTGATTTGTCGCTGGCAATGGCCATTGGTTTATACTGAAATTTGAGTGGCACTATTCCTAGCATGGCTACCCGACGTTACCCCTGGTGCATTAACAACAAGATCTATTTTTAACAGGTGATACTACTTTTTGTGATATTCGCTCAGCGTCGGACATTTAGTTTTCTATTGATATGAAAGATTATGGGGAATACAAATTCACATGCACATTATATTGATTATTCGGCTACAGACCTCATCTTGAGTGTTATTAGCAGGACGTTTCGGCCGACGGAAGCCCCGACCATCTTCAGATGTATTTTGTCGAAGTCGGGAATCTTTCTGTCGAACTAAAAAATCTGCACGGAATTCCGAACGTAACACTTTATTTAATCCACGGAGCAGCATACTCTCGTTCCATCAGCTATGATCAAGTAGAAGTTCTAATTCACAATTTGCTACCTATCTCTATACATTGAAATATTGAGCACTCCTGAAAATCGATGCATAAAATATGTCCACTTATAACATTGTATGTGGATACATGGAATAATGGTACATATAAACTTTCTCAGTCACTGATTGGCACGACTAATAATATGCTAGCTGAAAGTTCTTCGTTCAAACTCTTTGGCTTAACATTCACAGGCGGCATGAATTGGAACAAATACATTGAGGACATTGCCAAGGCTGCTGCAAAGAAGGTGGAGTCTCTCTACTTTGCTAAAAAAATTACTCACACCTGAGAGTATACTATATCTCTTCAACGTCACTATCCGCCAACACATGGAGTATTGTTACCACATCTGGTGTAATACATCCTCCACTAGTCTCATGCATTTAGACATCCCCCCAAGTCCCCAACCTGATTGATAACGCACTATCAAGAAAACTCCAATATCTGTCCCCTCACTGAAGTGTTGTCCCCTCACTGAAATGTTTTAAATAGAATGTGTCCCGATGAACTCGAAGCACGTGTACCCCCTCGATGTAAATGCCCCCGACTAATCCGACCAGCAAAATTCCACCCCTACACTGTTGAGATCCGTAGATACAGGAAAACTTTCTACTCTAATAGTTTCTTCCTTCGAACTGCTGGGATTAGGAATTTCTTTCCCGGGTCCCTGCTTCCCTAACTGTACTGATATTTTTTGTTATTTGAGAGTCACCACTTATCAAGGCAAAGAGGCCACTCTAGGATAAGGGTTAATAAGCGTTAGGGAAATGGTGAGACAACGCCATGATGATCAGTAATGATGGAACTTGGGTAGGGCTTGGTTATTTAAAGGGACGGCTTAACAAGAATTTATTTACATTAGAATAAAAATAAAAGCACGCTATAGTCAGCTGGGAAGCAACCCCACAGTATTGTGTTCCACAGACAGAGAATTCTGGGTAAGAAACTCTGCTCCTTGAATTTTCACTTAGTTTTAGGCATATATAAAAGTAAGGGAAATTGTTGACAGTTGTTGTAGATAGATGAGTAGTTGTTGCGAATGTTTTACATGTGTAGGACAATAAAATGAAGCTCAGTCGAGCACCTACCACACACGTAACGATAATGCAGAGATAGACTCGTAACGTCTCTTCTGTGAAAAAAAAAAGAAGTAGGGAATCGAAAAAGTCCTCGCATACTTAATTTCGAAGACGGTTTTGTACTCTGTCAAGGCAGAGAAAGATACTCATAAGAACTCCTCCCCAGAATTGACAACAGTAGTCCACTTTGGGGCGCATTTGACTCTTGTACAGGTAGAGAACTGCGACGGGGGTGCAATACTTTTTGGGACGGTAGAATGATCCCACCAATTATCCAGTGATTTCGGCAACGAATCTGATGTATGTTTTCCATTTACAGGTCAGGAGTGAAGGTCTGTCTGAGAAGTTTGTTAAATCAAGGTGCTTCCTCAATACAAGAGCCATTTATTTAAATTAGGACCAAGTGGGGATTTGAGATATGATGGTGAATAAATAGAAGTTTGGTTTTACATGCATTAAAGGTAACTTGCTATCTTTTACCCAATTGTACCACACGCTTCAGGTTGGAAGAGAGAGAGAGAGAGAGAGAGAGAGAGAGAGAGGGGGAGAGAGGGAGAGAGAGAATCAAAAAGATCCTGATCATTGCTGGTCTCTGAAGTGTTGCCATAGATGGTAGTATTGTCTGCATAGATGCCGAGGAATAACGTCAACATTTGATTTGGAAGATAGTTGGTGAAAATCAGGAAAAGAATTGGACCCAGGATGGATTCCTGAGGTATGCCAGCGTTAATCATGTGAGCTTCAGATTTCTGCCCATTAACGACTACTCTAATAAACCTATCGAAGAGAAACAATTTGATGGCTGAGAAGACAGTTCGAGCAATTCCGCTGCTAGAAATCTTGTAAAGTAGACCTTTTTACCAAACCCTATCAAGTGCCTTATATATGTCAAAAACTATTGTTCTAGAAACGAAACCATAGTCAAAAGATTCACTGATCTTGTGATATTAGTGTCAGCACATCAGCTGTTGGTATCTCAGAACAGAAACCATATTGATTGCCGCTGAATAGGTTATTCGTTTCCTGGTATGGTTGACAACTTCTCTATCACAGATTCAAACAACTTACTCATGAATCGCAGGAGACTAATTGATCTGTACTGAGAAGCAGAAAATCGATTCCCCACATTTTTAAATATTGGGCAGACTGCCGAGGTTTTCGAGGGAGAGGAATAGCATCTTGTTGTTGCAAAGAAAAAAAGAGTACACAAAACCTCAGCTCACTGCAGCAGCGTCGTCGTCCGTCGGTACTTTCAGTAGACTCGTTTTCACGTCAATCACCATCTGCTCCAGTGGCCTGCTTTTTTTTATAAAATACAGAGTCCTCCAAATTTGCATATTTGCATATGTGCACA
This sequence comes from Euprymna scolopes, assembly GCF_053919585.1. NCBI lineage: Eukaryota > Metazoa > Mollusca > Cephalopoda > Sepiida > Sepiolidae > Euprymna > Euprymna scolopes. The sequence continues at coordinate 67,104,002 of NC_136508.1, forward strand.
AGAGCTCACGAGATTCTGCGAGACTGCATTGTTATATAAGGCCGCTGGCGCCATCTTGGACCCTTTTTCAGTATTATGACGCTGCGTCGGCAAAGCGCACACCGAGGCCGTTTAAAAGGTAAGCCTGCGTTCTCGCAATTTTCGCCACACATCTCTCGTTAAGGAAGCGTTTATATAATCTTGTTAGTATAGAAGCTAGTTGCGGTTGCAGTTTGTCGAGCACAATAATTAAAATGTTGCCAGGGTCAGTTGCTTTGCTGAAATCAAGGTTCCTGATCAGTCTAGCAACATGGATGTTGTTCAGGGTATTTTCAATCCTTGGAGGAAATCCAAGAAGCAAGCAGCCCTGATCACACAGGGTGGAGTTTAATGCGAAGCTATTAGCGAAGTGTTTGACTTCGTGTGTAGCTGACGTAAACATTTCAGGTCCGTTGATAATAGTTTAAATGGAAGATACGCTTTTGTTCAGAACCATGTTTGTTATGTGTCAAAACTTGTGGGAACTAAGCCTGTTATCAATACTTTAGTTTTGACAAGGCAAATGATTCTCTCGCGTTTTATTTATTTGCAGTAGTTACTGGTATTCTTAAAGGTAGTTTGAGTTTCTGAACATTCGTCATTTTTAAAGCAATTTAAATACTTATTTCTGTGTGAAACGGTAGCGTTACATTCAGGGTGTGCCACGATTTGTTATTTGGTTTCAGTTGGAGTTTTTTTTAGGGTATATAACTGTCTATACCTACAGTTAGCCAATCAGTTAAGTCGGATGCTATAGAGAACACGCCCTTTTTTTAACATACAGTATGGTGGAATTTTTGATATGAACATTCGGAAATCATCGGATAGCGATACATAGTACGGTGGAGAGGGACTTCTGGTGTCTTGTCTTAATTGCGACAACCAAGTGGTTGGAGGATCATAGAGGAGACAGAACGTAGAATGAGCAGAGTCGAGGCCAAGTTGTCAGAAAAAGATCTGCATCATCTGCCTTGTTTGAGTGGACCGGCCATTCAATTTCGAGAACGATGAAATCTACACAGACGTGAATGTTGCCAGAGGATAGGCAGACAGGATATGGTCAATTTTCTCTTTGATACTCTAAAGGAGAAGTGCTTTCCGACCCCCTGGAAGACCTCATCAGTTTGCCCTGTATTTAAGAATTCAGGTGATAAGTCATCTCCCTCTCAATACAGACCAATAAGTCTTCTCTGTGTTATGAGTAAGTTACTGGAATCAATATTAAATAGAGAAATAGTCAACCACCTCAGCAGAAACAACCTTCTTAGTGACACACAATATGGTTTCCGCTCTGCAAGATCTACCGCAGATGTGCTGACGGTTATATCCCACAGGGTTAGTGAATCTCTTGACAAAGGCTTCCTTTCTAGGGCAATTGCTCTTGACATATCAAAGGCCTTTGACAAAGTATGGCATAAGGGTCTACTTCACAAGATTTCCAGCTACGGTATAACTGGAAATGTTTTCTCAATCATTAAATCATTTCTCTCCGATAGGCTCATAAGAGTAGTGGTAGATGGACAAAAATCGGAGGCCTGCAATATAAATGCTGGAGTCCCTCAGGGGTCAATCCTCGGCCCAACTCTCTTCCTGATCTACATCAATGACCTCCCTAAACACATACTTAAATCATTCGTTAACATCTATGCTGATGACACGACCATCTACGGCAACACATCAAAGGCTGTAAATGACGAAGTTCTCTCGGATTCTCTCTCCTCTGATCTCGAGCGCGTGGTTCAGTGGGGGAAGATGTGGCTAGTTACCTTTAATGCATCTAAAACCAAACTCCTATCCTTACATCATCAACGCTCTGATCCCCATCTGGCATCAATTGTGATGGATGGCTCTCGTCTGGGTGAGGCCCCGTGTTTTGACAAGCTTCTGGGTTTGACCTTTACTCCTGATCTGAAATGGAACACGTACATCAAGTCTGTTGCCAAGGTCGCAGGAAAGATGGTGGGATCCTTCTACCGCTCCAGAAGATATCTCACTACTGATGCAATTCTCTATCTATATAAAAGCCAAGTACGGCCAAGGATGGAATACTGTTGCCATATCTGGGCAGGAGCTGCCAAAAACAGCCTATCATGCCTTGACAGAGTACAAAATAGACTTCGTGGTTTAGTGGGGGATGCCCTTTTCTCTACCCTGCAACCCCTCTCCCACAGAAGAGACGTTGCGAGCCTATCCTTGTTTTATCGTTATTTTCATGGCAGGTGCTCGTCTGAACTCCAATCCCTGGTCCCCCCTCGCCAAACTTTCACGAAAAACACCCGTCTAGCTGAATCCACTGTGAAAAATTTCCCCCACTCTATATCTGTGCCTAAATCAAAACGCGGATTTCATGAGCAAAGCTTCTTTCTTAGAACTGCACGCCTGTGGAACTCTGTTCCGTCTGCCTGCTTCCCTCCGGACTACAACTTAGATGTCTTCAAGTCTAATGTTAACAAATTCCTAATGAACCGCCCCCCCCTAATTAAACACTTCATAAAATCTCCTCACTAACGTGATGTACTTGCAATAACCCTTATCCCTGAGTGGCTTCCGGGCCTTGATAAATGGTGATCACTGTGTAAAAAAAAAAAAAATAAATAAATAAAAGATAATAACGTCATGGGGACGTTATAAGGCCGAATATAAACGCAAAGTTGCTAATAAGTGCTACTTGGAAGCACATGTAGGGCAGTTTAGGATCTTATTTGGCAATGCCCCTGCCACAAAGGAAATCATGCCTAATGTAGGCACATATTCCTGTCATTGGCGATTTTGGGGGTCAGGTTTGGAAGTTAAGTTAGAATAGCCTTTAATCGGGAAATCGTGTAAAGAAACAATTGAGACAATGACAGTTTCGCATGGGAACAACAGGTAAGTGGATTCCAATTTCTGGAAATTAAGGAAAAACCTAGTAGTAAGGGCAACTGGGTTTAATTTTTTTCAAAATTGTTATTTTTCTATTTAAGATGAGGTTGGGAAGTTTTGTCGAAAAAGCAAGCGGAATTGTTGAGAGAAAGGCATAGAGAGTAAGAAAGAGTAAGAAAGAGAAAGTTTGACTTTTGTTTGTTGACCAATGACTAAGAGAAGGTCGTAAGAGTTGATACTAATATGGTATCGAGAGGACACACAAGAAATACTACATGGTTCAGACTCCATTCAGCAAATGGCAATACAGCAGTCCCAGTACTTTACAACTGCTGATGAACAGTCTCCTTGGGAATTACACCAAGTTCGGAAAATTTTATATAGTTTAATTGCTATATATATATTTTCAAACATTATTACCTAGCTCTATTTACGTATCGAACACTGTCGCGTAAATACTGAAAATAGATACATAACATTTTATGTAGATACATATAATAATAACAATAATAATAATAACAACACACACACACACACACACACACACACACACACACACATATATATATATATATATATATATATATATATATATATATATATATATATATATATATATCCACGCCAGATATGGCAAAGTTTATTTCTCAAAAACTGAAAATGATCCTGAACCATTTTTAATTTTTGAACTTTTAATTTTTCTTGCCTGATGATATCTATTATGATCGAAACGGTCTGTACATCGTAGCAAGATATGAATGTATTTAAGTAAAGAATAATAAAAAAAAATATATAATTTGTTCTCTTTAATATTGAGCTCTATCAACGACCGTTGTTAAAATGCAATTACTTTTCGTTTTTGGATATCTCCTTACCTGGAATATATATATATATATATATATATATATATATATATATATATATATATATATATATATTCCAGGTAGGGAGATATCCAAGAGAGAGAGAGAGAGAGAGAGAGAGAGAGAGAGAGAGAGAGAGAGAGAGAGAGAGAGGGGGGGTGAGAACAGGTTTTATGTTTTCTTTTTCTCACAGTTAGTCATGAGCAGTTGAACGTTTTGTGTGGGTATCTGTCACGTAAATGGACACTAACAACGCTCATGTTTCGCTTGAGTAATGAAGCAATTAATCTAGTCAAGATTCGCACTTCGTGCTCCGCTCGAATCATCTGAACAATATCATAACAAATCCTGACAAGCCCGAGTATAACTCGCAGGACAACATTGGTTCATTTTGCCGGTCAGCGTATTCAGTTAAGCGTGGGCGTTATGAACGATGTAATCCATCTCCCACCGAATATTTGTATCGAGTCAAAAGCGTTATGCACTGTTGGATTGTTAAAATTAAATAAAACATTAACTGCACCTACCCAGCGTTATCCGGGATGCAATTATATCATTTTATTGTTTAATTTTATTCGTTTGTACATTTCGAAATTTAAGGTAGACAACAACTTTTATATTTTTCAATTTGGAATTAATTATTCCCGCTGTTGAATGCTATTTAAAAATCGTTCATATTAAGCGTCGTCTTCGTTGGACTAAATAATCTTCAAACTAAACTGAAACTAACTACTATTTTATATTAATAATTATTATTAATTAATTAACAATTTATTAATATTATAAATCCAAAGATTCTATTGTTGGCATTGGTTCTTTTTTTTTTTTTTTACACAGTGATCACCACTTATCAAGGCCCGGAAACCACTCAGGGATAGGGGTTATTGCAAGTACATTACGTTAGTGTGGAGATTTGATGAAGTGTTTACTTAAGGGGGCGGTTCATTAGGAATTTGTTAACATTGGACTTGAAGACATCCAAGTTGTAGTCCGGTGGGAAGCAGGCAGACGGAACAGAGTTCCACAGGCGTGCAGTTCTAAGAAAGAAGCTCTGTTCATGGAAACCGCATTTTGATTTAGGCACAGATATAGAGTGGGGGAAATTTTTCACAGTGGATTCAGCTATACGGGTGTTTTTCGTGAAAGATTGGCGAGGGGGGACCAGAGATTGGAGTTCAGACGAGCACCTGCCATGGAAATAACGATAAAACAAGGATAGGCTCGCAACGTCTCTTCTGTGGGAGAGAGGTTGCAGCGTAGAGAAAAGGGCATCCCCTACTAAGCCACGAAGTCTATTTTGTACTCTGTCAAGACAGGATAGGCTGTTTTTAGCAGCTCCTGCCCAGATATGGCAACAGTATTCCATCCTTGGACGTACTTGGCTTTTATATAGATAGAGAATTGCATCAGTAGTGAGATATCTTCTGGAGGGGTAGAAGGATCCCACCATCTTTCCAGCGACCTTGGCAACAGACTTGATGTACGTGTTCCGTTTCAGATCAGGAGTAAAGGTCAAACTCAGAAGCTTGTCAAAACACGGGGCCTCACCCAGATGAGAGCCGTCCATCACGATTGATGTCAGATGGGGATCAGAGCGTTGATGATGTAAGGATAGGAGTTTGGTTTTGGATGCATTACAGGTAACAAGCCACATCTTCCCCCACTGAACCACGCGCTCGAGATCAGAGGAGAGAGAATCAGAGAGAGCTTTATCATTTACAGCCTTTGATGTGTTGCCGTAGATGGTCGTGTCGTCAGCATAGATGTCAACGAATGATTTAAGTATGTGTTTAGGGAGGTCATTGATGTAGATCAGGAAGAGAGTTGGGCCGAGGATTGACCCCTGAGGGACTCCAGCATTTATATTGCAGGCCTCCGATTTTTGTCCATCTACCACTACTCTTATGAGCCTATCGGAGAGAAATGATTTAATGATTGAGAAAACATTTCCAGTTATACCGTAGCTGAAAATCTTGTGAAGTAGGCCCTTACTCCAGACCTTGTCGAAGGCCTTTGATATGTCAAGAGCAATTGCCCTAGAAAGGAAGCCTTTGTCAAGAGAATCACTAATCCTGTGGGATATAACCGTCAGCACATCTGCGGTAGATCTTGCAGAGCGGAAACCATATTGTGTATCACTAAGAAGGTTATTCCTGCTGAGGTGGTTGACTATTTCTCTATTTAATATGGATTCCAGCAACTTACTCATAACACACAGGAGACTTATTGGTCTGTACTGAGAGGGAGATGAGTTATCACCTGAATTCATAAGCTAGAATTTTTTTCTAGAAAGACTTCGAACAACGAAAAGATTGCTAATAATCTAAGTGAATGTGATTTTTGTGAAACGAACTGGATTCGAACACTAAACACCCAGGTCGTCAATTCGTGTAGTTAACCATTTGACTACTGTCATTTCCCATATTACACATAATACTGTACACAATAATAAAACCCCCAAAACAACAGCGAATATATCGAACGCACATACACGCAAGACAATGGTTGAACAACAACCCCCCTTTTATTTCTTCTCATTTCCCCTTTCTCTTTCTATCTCCCCCACTTCTTGACCGGTTTCCTAACTTTAAATGTACCAAACATTAATACTGTAACTCTTTTCCCTCTTCCATTGCAAAAGTCATTCATGTTCTTCACGGCAGGGAACAAGAACAATAAAATCTACTATAAAACAATCAAACCAAACCAAACACAACAAACTAGCGATTGATAATACAAAGAGCTTGAAGAATAAAAACTTTCTACAAAATAACTGGATGCAACATGAATATTATTTACAAAATAACTGGATCCGGCATTAAATAACCCGAAAAAGGTTGATATGCCGTAAAACAAAGCAGCCAAACAAAACAAAATGGTTGAATCTTTAGAAAATGGCCTCCGTTATGTGATGAATTAAAGCCTTAAATGGATGCTTACATTTAATATTAACAAGACAAAGCTGTTTTCCTTTAACGATTATAAGGAACCTTACCAACCACCGACTAACATAATAATATTCTTTCTGATAGTTCCAAATTCAGTATCCTCGGCCAAAAGTAAAGTCTCCTATTTGCTAACTAAAAACATCAAAGAGTTACGAAGACGGGAGAGGTACCATCAAAATGAGCGATCTTTTATGACCCAGAATTTATTTTTCTACATAGTCATCCTTATTCCCTATGCACTTTTTGCAAACGGTGAATCATGGCTGTGCATGGGCGCCCAGAGCACGCTTTGTGATTAGAAGGTCGTTCCAAAAGTAAAGTCTCCTATTTTTGAACTAAAAAAGTTAAAGAGCTATGAAAACGAGAGTGGTACCATTAAAACAAGCAACCTTTTGTTCTCTAGGATTTATTTTCCTACATAGTCACCACTATTCTCAATGAACTTTTGCCGGGAATTCAATGACTCACCACTGTTTCTGAAGCAAATATATAAAAGGGGTTGCTTTCGTAGAGTTTCATACCGTCAATATCTACATGACAGAAATGAAACTTTACGGTCGTGAATGCATAAGTTCAGTCATCATAACAATGCCATTTGCAATCCCATCTCAGCCATTCAGGGTGGGGATAGGAGACATTACCTTTCGCACGCTCCTCATAAGATAAATTAGAATAAATACATAGAAGATACTGCCAAGTCTGATGTAAAGAGGTAGCCCCCTCTTACCAAAAGAGAAAACTTTTCATGCATATAATATCATATATCTCTATAAAGTCACAATTCGCCAATGCATGGAATATTACCAAAACATAAAGAGTATCTACTAGGCCCCACGCTTTGTATCAAGCTGCAGCTCCTACTCCATCACACCAGTGTTGCATCCCTATGCTGGTTTTACATGTACTTCAACGTAGTTTGTTCCGGAGAACTTGCTGCACTTGTTTCCACTCTGCGGTCTCCATTTGCTTTAGTTCTTTATTGCTCCAATTCTTTGATCCCCTTGTCTTTAGAACTCCATCCGTACACTCTGTTCGATGGACTCCATTAACATACAGGAATTTAAATGTGATGTGAACAGGTTTCTCGCAAGGTGGATGCTTGAGTGGTTGGTTAACAGAAGCGACAACGTAGGGATATTGATTACATTTTATTTATTAATAAACAGGGAGAGAGAGAGAGAGAGAGAGAGAGAGATATATAGAAAGAAAGAAGGAGAGTGACTGAGTGAGTGTGTGCGTGTATAAGAAGAGGAACAGAAAATGTGTGTGTGTGTGTGTGTGTGTAACAGAAGCGATAGTGATAGACCATGTTAAAATCAGACCGGCCGTAAAAATCACACAGAGGAACAAACTACACACACTGATGGTTAAATTGATAGACAGAAATTTAATAAGACAAGAGTTACTGGGCGAGTTAATTGCAAATTACGATTACTTATATAGTCAGATGTCTTACGAATTATATTTTTTTTTATACTTACAGCATGGAAATGGCCAAATTGGGATCTATTCACGGATAAAATTAAGAAAAAAACATTCAACAGGTATGTTTTAGAAAAAAACATTTATATTCTATGATTCCTCCCTTTCGATCATCTTCGACGCTTTACCATATAAAAGCTCTTTCATGGCATAACTGAAGGTTAGTGATACGATCGAAATATCGGTTGGCTTTCGAGATTTTATTATTTTTATTTGTATGCTTATCTATTATTTCATGACATAAATATTTTAGATGTTAAAAAGTGTACTAGAGTAATGATACTTATAATTAGAAAAAAATAACAGAAAAGTAGAACTAATAATGGTAAAATTAATATATAATACTTACCAAAATGTAACACAGTAGTCGTACATTTATTGATCCCGGATAACACCGAGTAAAACAAATATTATTATGGCGTTCATATTTTATTTTGTCTAACTTCTTTTTCTTCAATGTGATCTAATCTTGACAAATAATAATGCTTTATTTTTAGATTAAAAAAGGTAAAAATTAAATTACTTTACCGTGGAGCAGTGGACAGAGACGTTGAAACTCTACGGTCCCAAGTGAGAATTGTCTGAAGATAGCGGTTTCAATCCTACTCAAAGCCGGCTAGAGGCTTACTAGGCCAAAACGTGGTGAGACGACAGCAACTGGATGGCAGCAATTGCTGAGAATGCAGTTAGGAGATTCGGAGTTCCTATCCCGTCGCGGTTACCACCTGACGAAGGCCAGGGGAATAGTTAGCCGAAACGTCGTGAAATAACATCGAAGAAGAGATGAGTATAATAGGCCGCAATAAATAAATTAATACTTTTAATGACTTCTTTCAAGCTCCTCGACCTAACGTTCACAGGGAACATGAGTTGAAACAGATACATTGAGAGCATTGCCAAGGCTGCCGCAAAGAAGGCGGGCTCTCTCTCTCTCTCTCTCTCTCTACCGTGCTAGAGAACTACGTACGCTTGAAAGTATCCTGTATCTCTACAAGACTACCATTCGTCCATGGAGTATGGAGTACTGTTGTCGCATTTGGGCTGGTGCATGTACTACTAGTCTCTCGCTCCAGCACAGAGTTCAAAAGAGAATCGCCAACCTGATAGGTCCTAAACTGTCATCTAAGCTTCAACCTCTGTCCCATCCACATAATGTTGCATCCCTATGCCTGTTCTACACCTATTTTAATGGTGAATGCTTCGACGAACTACAAGCCCTTGTACCCCACAACGTAAATACCTCCGACAAGCAGCAACTTCCCACCCCCTACATAGTAGATATCCCTAGATGTAAGAAAGCCTTCTACTCTAATAGTTCCTTCCCCAGAACTGCTAGACTTTGGAACTCCCTTTCGAGTTCCTGCTTTTCACAACTGTACTGACATGCCGAAGTTCAAGTGTAATGTGAACAGACATCTTGCTGCTCAACTCCCTACATAATATCCCTGCAACTTATGTCCCCGATAGTAGCTACCTACATCAAAGTGGCACTGTGCCTTGTTTGGGGTGAAAATGGAATAAGAAAATTACTTATTTTGAAAATGTACTTTAAACAAACATATATATTTTTGTCGTCCATATTTCAATTACTTTCTCTATTGTTGAAAGGTTACGAAATGATGCAATCACATTAGACCCAAATACAAATGATTTTATTAAGCACATAAGATGTACAACGAATACAAATTAAAAGTTTGAAGTATAGTTTTAAGCCAGATTATAACTAAACACCGCGTATTTGTTATTTTAAAATGATTTGAGCCGTTTTGATGTTTACATGAGTGTGTATATAGTGGTAAAATGTTTCACTGATTCGTGTATACATAGCGGTCACCCCTTATCAAGGCCCGGACGCCACTCGAGGATCAGGGTTACTGAGTGTACAATAGTCAGTGGAATCGTTAGTAATGGAAATTTGGTAAATTGGGTTACTTAAGGGGCGGCTCGTCAAGAACTTGTTTACATTGGACTTGAAGTCAACCATATTGTAGTCAGATGGAAAACAGGCAAACGGAAGAGAGATCCACAGGGGTGCAGTTCTAAGAAAGACGCTTTGTTTATGGAATCTACGTTTAGGTTTAGGCACAGATAAAGAGTGGGGAAAATTATTGACAATGGTTTCAGCTATTTATTGAAAGTTTGGAGCTCAGACGAGCACTTGCCATGGAAATAACAACAAAGCAGAGACAAGCCCGCAACGTCTCTTCTGTGGGAAAGAGGTTGCAGGGAAGAGAAAAGAGCATCCCCCACTAGGCTACGAAGTCTATTTTGAACTCTGTCAAGGCAGGATAAGCTGCTTCTAGCAGCTCCTGCCCATATGTTACAACAGTACTCCATCCGTGTACTCATGAGCATCATCAAATCCAGGAGTGTAAATTATGTAAGTCTATATCGAATCGATGTATTTTTAATGTATTAAGTGTAGTTTCAGGTAGTTTGAATTTATTTATGAAACTTTTTAATTTATTCTGTTTTATTGGTTATATTATTTGGATTCTTTGGACTACTGAACTTATTACAGGATACAAGCGTGTTTCTCATGAAACGGCATGATACGTGTAACCAACTGATATAACAAAAGAGGGAGCGGTCTTCGGTTGTGTGTTGTCAAACATGTTCTTTAATGTTTCAATATTTTATGATTTTGATAAATAATATTTGTTGTACGAATAAGAGGAAGAATGTAATGGAAAGAATAAAAGAAGGAGGAGAATGATAAGGACGATAACCCCAATATTTAGTTTGATTTTCAGTACCTAACAGACTCCCATCAATGGAAACATTTTACTCTTCTGTTTTAAATAGTGTCTTAACTTCGTACACACTTTTTAAACTCACAAAATCAACCGTGTAAGATCTTTTTTCCGTACACTATTTTCACTGGTATTATTTAATTAATTCTATTTGTTTGTATTTTCAGAAATAGTCTACCCTTCAGAAAATGCAGAACTGGTCGGCATGAGATGGACACAAAAGTGAAAACAAACGCGATTAATGTTCAAATAAACAACGAAAAATTGACCAATCAAATCACTTGTGTTTATAGCCAATCAAATTGCTTGGATTTATAGCCAATAAAATCAGTTTATAATAGCCCTACAACTGAAGATATAGCCATGACATAAGAGAGATGTAATATGTACTGTTCCATTATATTTGATTATTTACGAAAATATCGACTGTAAATCTATATATTAAATAAGTTCTTAAATTATACTTACAATAAGAGAGTATTTGCAATATTCAATGTACGGGGTTGCTATTCTTATCTGATGTCAGATTTACGGTGTTTTGACTGCT
>NC_136508.1:67120474-67257974 GCF_053919585.1 Euprymna scolopes
AACTGGAGATTTGTAGCGTGGACAGCGTTCATTCCTAGCAATCATATTCGAAAAAAATCATGTGAATAATTTTAGCCGTTTGTGGAAGAAGATTGTGTTTTTCAGTATTTTTTTAATGTTGTTTAATACAAACGGCAAAAATGAGACGCAATTGATTTCAAAATGTATAATGGAATAGAAATGAAATTGTTAAACAGTACAAATAATGTAATTGATGGTTATGAATAATAATAATAATAATAATAATAATAATAATAATAATAATAATAATAATAAAACTACTGAAGAGGGCAGAGTTAGAAACAATGTCGGCTTTTTTAATGGTGAGTAAATTACGTCTCTCCCTCAATAAAGATTGGACGAACGTAGATAAATAAATAAATAAATGAATAATAATAATAATAATAATAATAATAATAATAATAATAATAATAATAATAATAATAATAATAATAATAGTATAAATAATGATATTTATATTTAAACCATAGACCAATATTAGCTTTTAAATAAAAACATGTGCATAAGGGTGCAGGTATATATATGCATGCACAATTAACACCCATATATACGCATACATACCAATACATAGTCATATTCAACGACCAAATATATAGAATACATGCACCCCTCATACATATAATACATATATAAATAATAATATGCATAAACAGATATGCACGCATGCACACACATATACGCATATATATCCATACTCATACTCATGTATATGCATATATGGAGATATTTCGGCAGGAGGGATCACTGTCCTAAGAAAACTCACGATTTTGTGAAGCTCAAAAAATAACGTTTATAAACATTAATACGCGCATTTATTTGGGTAAATGTGTAGTTTAGCGGCGTAAATTATTTGCCAGACAAGAAAATATAAAAACTATTTATTTTTATATAAAACACATTGTTAGACCCAAAGGCTGAAATAAAACCAGAAAAAAAAATTCATTTTTATTATTTTTTTATCATTTATATTTATTATTCGAGGCCACTATATTGCTTTTAAAATTTGGCCTTTCTAATGTTTGGCAGATTGGCATTTTAAAGCTCTTTCATGAATTATGTTTTTGGCTGTCATATATTTTTTTTGTAATGAAAGAGCGTAAAAAAGCCAAATTTGGCCTTAAAAAAGCCAATCTGACAAACCTAAAAAAAGGCCAAATTTTAGACGTGTAAGGCGTGCACATAATAATAAAAATGATTAAAAAAAACATAAAAATAAATTTTTGTTTGTTTTATTTCAGCTTTTGGGTCTAATAATGTTTTATATAAAATAAATAGTTTTTATAAATTTTTGGCTGTCAAATAATTTACGCCGCTAAACTACATACTTACCTTTATTTTTTGTAAGGACACTTTTTACTGGCTTTTTTTTTTTATAAATAAAGGAGATTTTATATTTGCTTTTTTGGGGGGGGGGCTTTTCGAATTGCTTTTTATTTGTCGTTTTATAATATTTTGGGCATTGTTTTAATAAATTGTTAGGTGAAAGTAGAGAATGGGCTCATAAAAATAATTAAATTTATCGTTATTTTATGCTTCCAACGTAATCCCCCACCAGAAAAAAAAACAAATTTTATTTGTCAGATTTTGCCGTCCCCTTCAATCGCCACACTTGAAAAAATGCTACAGGTGATATGTCTCGTTAAACGCTTGGTGGCCAAAAGGTGGGTGCTCATTTTAAGTTAAATTTATATTAAAAAGTGATCCCCCATTCTAACATGTTATTTTATTATTTTTTTTTTCAAAATTTATTCTCATAACATTTATAAAGGCTGTTTAAATGTATTAGGCTGAAAAAAAGTAGATCTCCATTTTTTCATGGTTAAACGCCGTTGGGTTACCTCGTATAAACTTACCTTTCTACTTAGAAAATTAAGTTTGTAATCGATGAAATGAACGCGAAAAAAGAAAAAAAAAAGTGTAAATTGTGGAATTTAGAGGGAGGGGCAGTAGATCTTCAGTTTTTTAGGTATTAAACGACGCTGAATTACGTGGTAAAAATTTACCGATTTCTGTATTGCCGTAAGGAATAAAAGAAAACAAACAAATGAAATCTTTTGAGTTTTTTTCGTAAGTGTTTGTTTATTTATTTTTATTTTTTGAATATTTAAAACAAACAATAAAAGCCAAACATTGTTTCTATCTACACGGAATTATTTTTCCAGCTAGAAACTTAATGAAATCACCAAATGATATTTTGTAAACGTTTTTTTTTAATGGATAGCATCTGGGGGCAAATAACTCTAAAAAAAGTTTTAAAAAAAGGTCGCTGTTGGAAATATTAATTCCAAAATAAATTAAATTAAATATATTATCAATGTAATTGCTGTTTAACATTTATTAAATAACAATTTTAAATAGAATACTTCAAATAATTCTCTCGCTAAAAACATTAGCTAAGATGCCGCTATTTAGTAAAATCAATTTTTCTTAATGTCATATGCAAATAAGATGATCTCTTAATTGTATATTTTCCAAGTATCATACTATATATAGAAATAAATGAAAGATTAAAGTAAGACACGTTTTGTATATATTAATCAAATTGTGAACAAACAAACAAACAGACAGAAATACGAATTTATATATATATATATATATATATATATATAAATTCGATATATATATAAGAACAAGTAGTTAATAAAACATGTGTTTGAAAAAGAGTTAAAAACATATTTAATTTTAAAAAGAAAACACAAAATAAGTGGATAGTCCTTAATCCGCGGAGTTTCGAAGAAATACTTTCCTTCTCATCAGAGGGTAGGAATTAGCAAAATGCGGGATCGGATTTTGATTCGAGCTTTTACATCTGGTTGAGGTTACTTTATAAATATTAACTCTTTAATATTTATAATATAATTTAGATTTGCCATCTTGGATTATCTTGATAAACTTAATTGTAATTCTTATATATATATATATATATATATATATATATATATATATATATATATATATATAGTACTGCTCATTAGTGCGGCTAGACAAGCAACTACCCCAAATCAGGATCGAAACTCAATTGCCCAAACGACAGTCTGAGCTCTAACCGTTGCGCTATACGGCTGCTGATATGTGGGCAGTGAATTAACAATGTTTTGACATTGTCCAAAGTACCTAAGCTCAATTTGTTTACGCAAAGAGCATCGCTTCATACGCTAATGGTAATTTGTATATCACTTCCCAAATGCCCAACCTAAGATAGAGAGCATTATATATATATATACATATAGATATGGATAAAAAACGTAATATATCGTGACATGAAATAAGTGGAGACATATGTATGAAAATGCAAAAAAGGAAAAACATTAAACACAAGAAGAAATATAAATCAAACGAAAAATCCACCGATCCCCTTCAAATACAAGAACAGCTTAAGAAAAAAAAAGTGAATGTTTGAAATTTATTAAAAAACGGTAAAACATAGAAAAACGACGCGAAAAAAATTAAAAAAAAACTATTTTAAAAAAACATGTGGTACGTGCGGAAAAGGTGTTAAGTTTTGAAAATAGGAATAGACTCAGCAAAGATAACAGGAAAAGATAAAAACGTAAACATGGATAAAATTCGATTCGATGCCTCCGTTCAGTCTCGAAAAACAAAGGATATCCTCCTGTAGGCGAAGCTGCGCGTGAAATTGTGTGGCAAAGGTTGCGCAATCTCCAACCACACCTTTCCGGAATCGTAACTGCTTGAGGGCAGTGGCAAGGAGAAGTCCAGGACGACTGGAAACAATGCCGAGATAAGCGGAGAGCACATACAGCACCTGGACGTCCCAAATGGTCACCCATCTGGTACTGGCCAAGCTTATCGTTGCTTAACTTCGGTGATCTGACAGGAACCGGTGTGTCAAATATGATTATGCTGTATATGGATAAAATGCAGTAAAAAAAATAAGTGGTACTTAATTGGGATCGGAGTTTATTATGCAATGGCGAGGTATATTGCACTGTTTGAGTGCTATGTTTGTCAGGCGTTTGTTTTATAAGTAAGATCCAAGCTTAAAAGTTTGGGTAGACGGTAATAAGAGAAGGATTGTAGCACTTTCGATGCACTTGTGGAGCGGAGGAGAATAAAATTCAGTCTTAGGGAAGGTAAAATTTGTAAAGGAAAAATGTTTTACGGAAGAGCAATGCCTTAATGCTAGTGAAAAATCATTTTTTCTTTACCAGTGTACTCCTTTTATAGAAGAATCTGCAAACACATAC
The DNA here is from genome assembly GCF_053919585.1 of Euprymna scolopes. Lineage (NCBI taxonomy): Eukaryota > Metazoa > Mollusca > Cephalopoda > Sepiida > Sepiolidae > Euprymna > Euprymna scolopes. Next base: position 67,124,704 of record NC_136508.1, read on the forward strand.
ACACAAATGCACACACACATATATTTATATACGGTTCATCAGCGTGGCTAAGCCTAGTATGCTTCGAACCCATTTTCGAAACTCTATTTGTGCGTCTGTATATATATATATATATATATATATATATATATATATATATATATATATATATATATATATATATGTCTGGGTAGGTTTATCCATTAAAGGCGTTGAGGGACTCAGCGCCTTTAATGGATAAACCTACCCAGACTTTCAAATCACGCGCGACTACGCGTAATTATCCGGCTACAGAAAAACCACAGTTAACATCAAATGGACTTAACTTAAAATTCTTCCATTCAACATCATGACGAAGAATAAGAGGAAAAAATATATATATACAGATTGAAAAAGGAGTGTATATTTCCGAAATATATATATCTCTCTCTTTAAAAATAAACATTCGTTTATTTTATAACGGTTACAAAAAATTCGCGTTGTTGTTTGGCTTTAAAGTGTTAAATGTAACACGTCTTTTATTAGATTTATATATATATATATATATATAAACTTAAAAAAACCTTGGTTTGTAGAGATGTAGGTAAAATATTTTCTCATAGTTTTCCTTAAAAGGGAAATGAATTCCATATTGTTCATTGTAAAACTTTTTCTTTCAAAACGTTTGATGAGCGGTTCTTGTGAAAAATTTCGAACGATATAGGGTTTGAATTGGTATGAATGGTCTTGAAACAATTGTAATGAACGATGAAATACACTATTTGTTGCTATTAATCCATTCTTTGATGTCTTGATTTTGTTAAAACTATATATATATATATATATATATATATATATATAGTTTTAACAAAATCAATATATATATATATATATATATATATATATATATATATATATATATATTTCATTAAAAAATTTTCTGCCTATCAATTCTGTTTCTGATCCTTTCTAACTTCTGAATAACAATGTTTACTACTGGCTGATGTAATCGTCATATTTATCGAAAGTCTGAATACTTTCCAATCCTTCTAGATTCATGGTCAGGGATACATTATATCAGCAAGTGCCTGTCAAAAGTGAAGACCGTAAATCGGAAGTTGGAAAGGATAAAAAACGGAATTAATAGATAAAATCATTTGATTTAATGAAAACATTTTTTTTTTACACAGGCATCACCACATTATCAAGGCCAAGAGGAAACTCGAGGACAAGGGTTAAAGAGTGTACAGTAGAAATTGGAAAATATAGTAATCAATTCGGTAAATTTGTTAACTTGTATGGAACGGCTCATCAAGAACTTGTTCACGCTAGACCTGAAGACAACCATATTGTAGTCAGTCGGAAAGCAGGAAAACGGAAGACAGTTCCAAAGGCGTGCAGTTCTAACAAAGAAACTTTGTTCATGGAATCTACGTTTAGGTTTAGGCACAGATAAAGAGTGGGGGGGGGGAGAATTATTGATATTGTTTTCAGCTAGACGAGTGTTTCTTGTGAAAGTTTGGCGAGGGGGGGGACCATAGACTAAAGCTCAGTCGAAACGCAATGCCTTAAATGAGTTTCCTGATTTTTTTTGTACAGCCATTTAAAATTGTCGTAATCTCTTAAAAATTCAGTATGTTATTGCTATACATCTTATGAGATGACTGATCATGATTTACGATTTCAGGTTCAAATGAACAGCTACAGCAGGAATTGGAATACATCCTACTAAAGCCTGATTATCACAGCTCGTGAATTTCAAAAATGCAATCTGGACGTGAGGACACTATGTACAAAAAAAAATCTGTTTTAAATTTGAAAAAAATTGCCACAGAAACATATGGAATGCTTTAGACTACTTTGGTTTCCATCTTGCATGAATCGAGCATAACTTTTTGAATGGCATAAGAGATTCAAGGAAGGCAAGGAGTCTATAAGGGATAATGAGAGGTGTGGGAAAAGTAAGGAAGTCAAAACAGCAGAGTTGATTGATCAAATAAAGAATTTAATCAATAAGGACCATCGTGTGTCTATAGAGACAATAAGTGCACAGTTTGATGCTAGTGTGGGAACTGCACACATAATTATTGGCGAGGAACTGAAGATGTGGAAGATTTGCGCGAATGCACCGATCCACAACACCATTCTTGTCACAGACAATTTGACCAAAAGTAGCATCAAGACAGTTCCTCACACTTCCTCTAGTCCAGATTGCTCCCTGTAACTTTTGGTTATTCTCTAAGCTCAAGGAAAATATTTGAAGCTGTCGGTGTGAGGCAATTGAAGAAATGAAAAACGCTGTGACGCTGTGACGAGGGTCATTTACACGCTAGAAGACTTTCATGGGGGCCTTCCAGAAGTTGTTGGAACGGTAAAACAAGTTCATTACAGCCGGATGAGATTAGTTCGAAGGGGACTAGAGTTTCATGTATGTACTATAAAAAAAAGTGCCCATACGAAAAACGTCTGAACATCTGGAAACTTATTGAAGACATATATATATATATATATATATATATATATATATATATATATATATTACACTATCATCTACTAGTATCATATCTGTGTCCATGAAATAGGTACACACACACACCCACACACACACACACACACACACACACACACACACACACACACACATATATATATATATATATATATATATATATTCGTCGTCATGATTAGCAGAACTCTGGTACGAATATACATTTTGCTTATTAGGATGGAGCCAGCCCCAGCTACATAGTATTTAAGTGATCCACTTCGTGTCGCACACATTTCAGATGTCACCATTCGCTGCGTCAAAGATGCAGGTTCAGTAAGACATATTGCAGCAGGTTGCTGGTTCACCAATACGTGGAATACCACCTTGTCACCTAGCTGCTAGGCGACTTTATTCATCTGCGCGTCTCCCCTAGTGAATCAAACGCGTCCCCCAGATATTAACCACGATTCGGCGCAGTGACACACACACACACACACACACACACACACACACACATTATGTGTATTGTATTTAGGTAACACTGTTTTCATTTAGGTAAGCGTTATTGTATACTTTTGTTTGGTGGGACGTTTCTATTATTTTTTTTTTTTTAACTTTTCGAATGGTCACCGTCGTATATCTCTCCGATTGGTGCATATAAGTTCTGTAGGTTCCTGTTCTATTTTTATTTCTTTGTTCGCAAGTATTCTTCGGTTCGATTCGTCAGGCGAGCTTAATCTTGGTGCATTCATAGTTGAGTTCCTCTAACGACCAATTATGGCTTGTAAAATGAATGTATGTGGTGATGAGATGCCGCTTGCGAAACTTTATCACGTGCGACGCTCGGGCAACAGTTTAAAAGGATAATTTAAAATTTGTTTTATATGTATGTGTGTTGAGTGTATGTATATCGGCACCGGGTTTTTGTTTTCCAAATGAAGGTTTATGTGTATGTATCCATAGGTGTGGGTCTTTATGAGTTTATGGATATATATGGAATGTTGAATTCTTTTATAGCACTTTCGACGTCATCCGCCTTTTTAGAAGAATGCCGCTTTTCTTAATTCTAATGCCATTAACCGCGAAGGGTAGTTCACTCATGAATGCAGTAAAATATAGTCGAAAGGTTTTAATAAAATTTAAATAAATATTATTAATTTAATAAAAAATAGTATAAAACATTATTTGTGTTGTAACTTCTTGAAATGACTTTACAAATAAATGTTAGCAATGTTAGCAATCTCTTCTATTATAAAAAACAACCACGCAAAACACATCGGATTCGGACTTCATGTAGCGGCATTCGTCAACAAGTACGGGCGTAGGTTACAACACGGCCATCGAGAGTAAGAAGAAGGCCTGTTAACTGAAAAATGCCTGCAGGCAGTGTAGGTAAGATTTGTCAGACTGCCAGGCTGTCAGTACTATGTGAGGGCCATTTGAAAAAGAGCAATAAATCATTTTTAAAAAGAAAAACGAACACAGTTCGATTAATACCGAAACTGAACTTTATTCAATATAAAATACAAATATTATCTATGTAAAATTAAGTAATTTTAAAGCAATATACAATTTAATACTTATAATTTATGAATTTACAATTTAATACTTATAATTTATAAATTTATGAATATAAAGAAACATTAAACACAAATATTTTTTGGCCTTCGGAACAAGATCACAGTGTAGTATCTGTTTTGATGCTACACTTCACCTTTTCTGTCCTCGGTCGATGGAGGAGAAATCTTTCATGATTGAGATTATTTTTGTTCTTATCCAGAGTGCCCCTTATTGGGAAGCTGGATTTTCCCCAGAAGATTATATGTTGAAATATTTAAATAACTATTACTTTAAATACAGAGATTATATTTAAAGTTTAGTTTTCTGTTCTTCTATGTCCATTTTTTTCCCCATGTTTTTCATTAAAATGTGTAGTGTATTAGTTGTCTCACAGGCCATAATCAGTGATCGCTCGCTGGCAGTAACCTGTGGTGTTCCCTGGAGACTAAGTGACAACAAGTCTTCTCAGATGTCCAGTGTTCTCCACCTCTTGACCACTTGTGCAGATAATTGCATGTTATCGCAACAGCCATTGTCACTGATTTCTCGTTGGCATCAATGGTGTTTCCTGGGGTTTGAGTGACAAAATACCTTCCCAAAGATTTGAACTGCACACTTCCAGTGGAGATTTGCTTAGAACTCCCCCGCATCGATGTTCCCATCCTCCCTGACCCTTCACAATTAGTTGGTGTGACGAGAGTCGATGTTATCTACACCAGTTTTTATTATTATTATTATTATTATTATTATTATTATTATTATTATTATTATTAGGGTATTTGTGCAGTGTACGTACGTGTATTTTAAATAGTATTTCCATGTTAAATTAAATTTTGGGTTTGTATTACTGTACACAGATTCGAAAAAGTTGTCAAAAAACAAATATATAACAAATAAATGTTATCAAAGGCAAGATAAGTTACTTTTCTACCAAACTGGATATGTTTTTAGTGTTTTTATTTAATGTAACATGTTTATTTTGTATAGAATCTGTGTATAGCAATACAGCCCCCCCCAAAAAAAAGATACCATAAAAATTTAAGGGTTTGTATTACAAGATAATATTAGAAACACACTCAATATATGTCAGCCTATGTCACGGTAACATATACTGAGTGAGATTTTAGCAGTATTTTGTATAGATTTTTAGTTTGAACTTATTTTCCCAAACTTAACGTATTCAACAGCTATCTCGCCGTCATTTGTTTTTTTTTTCAAATATATCGATTAGCGCTATGATTTTCGAACCGAATAAACATTTTGCATTAAATAAAAACACTAAAAACTTATCCAGTTAGATATAAAAATAATTTATCTTGCCTTTGATAACATTTATTTTTTATATCTTTGTTTTTGACAACTTTTTGGAATCTATGTGTATCGTAACCCCCCTTTTTTTCATTAAATTGTTAAGTGAAAGTGAAGAAAGCCCCCCCCCTCCCTCGTTAAAAATAACTTTCTTAATATTTCAGCACGGTACAAACAACATCTATTTATAAGATAAAACAATAAATTTTTTTCATTAATCTGTGTTGTTCGAATATCTTGAGAGAAAATAAAATTTTCCTATTTAATTTCCCATTTCAGTCAGGTAAATTATTTACAGTTAAAATGTAATAAAAAAACAAACACTTGACGTTTAAATATATTTCAAAGAAATAAATTACGCCCAGTGCTAAAATATTGAAAATTCATCGATCGTAAAAAAAAAACACACACAAAAAAAAAAAACTGTCGTGAAAAATGCTAACTTCAAAATATTTGGAAATACGAGGGGCGTGCAATAAGTAATACCCCCTGACCCACTTCCCATAGCAGTAGAGCAACGAAACTTGGCACAGTTATTAGTCTTTCTCTACATAGGAACCATCCAGAGTTATGCATTTCTCCCATCGTTTGATGCAGCTCTGGAGACCGTTTTTCTAGAACACTCCAGGTTGATCCTCCAACCACGACGTGACTTCAGCAATCAAGGCTGCATCATCTGCGAAACGTTTTCCTTTCAAAAACAACTTCATGGCTGGGAAGAGGTGAAAGTCAGAGGGTGCAAGGTCAGGAGAGTAGGGAAGATGGGGCAGAATTTCATAACCACACGCCCGTGCTCCTGATCTGGCGACATGTGAGTTGTGGACCGGAGCGTTGTCCTGCAGGAGTAGGGTACCTTTGCTGATCTTGCCCCGCCTCTTGATTTTGATAGCTTCCCTTAATTTCCTCAAAAGTGAAGCATAATAGGCTACTGTAATTGTGGTACTCATTGCCAGGAAATCTGTCATCACTACTCCGTCCTGGTCCCAGAAGACTGTGAGTATGACCTTGCCAGCGGAGGGCTGCACCCTTGCCTTCATTGGAGATGGTGAGTCCAAGTGCTTCCACTGCATTGACTGGGATTTGGTTTCTGGATCATAATGATAGACCCAGGTTTCATCCTGTGTAATCAGTCTTTTAAAAAAACTTTAACTCATCTTCTTGGCACATCTCCAAATTCATCCTTAAGCACTCGACGCGTTCTCGCTTCTGGAATGGTGTGAGCAACCTGGGAATCCATCTGACAAACACCTTATGCATATGCATATGATCATGAATGATAGTTTCCACAGATCCTGTACTAATCTTGACATCTTGGGCTATTTGGCGTATAGTAATGCGCCGATCTTCCAAAATGGCAGCCTCAACTTGATGGACAGATGCCTCATCAATGGTAGAAGGGGGGGCGACCAGGTCTGGGAGCTGTTTCCACAGATTTCTGGCCATGTTTTAATTCACGATGCCAGCGTTTTACAAGGTCATATGATGGGGCATTATCGCCATAAGTTTCTTTGATTTCATCAAAAGTCTCCTGTGGTGTGCGTCCTTTCAAATACAAAAACCGGATCACTGCTCGATATTCAACAGTCTTTATTTCACACCTGACTCAGTTCAAACACCTGTAAAACAGAAACCACAATTAGTTCAGAGGTGCAATTTGCCACATAACCCATAGAGATATAAAACATTGCACATGCAAAATTTCAGCTAAATCAGACAACTGGAAATGGGTCGGAGGTATTACTTATTGCACGCCCCTCGTACTCAGTGAAAAGTTTTATTTATTATTAAAAGAACGATCTGAAAAATATTATATAAAAATTGTTTGTTCTGCAGTAAAAAAATAAAAATAAATTGAAATATTCGACTTTCTCCGAAATAAAAGTTCAAAAACTAGTTCACTTACTATATTATGTTAGATTAAAGTTATCCCAATGTGCAATTCTAATAATTATTATCCAAGTGGATAATTGTTCTTTCTCTTTAGAAGAACATACATGGACATTCGTTAACACAGACATTTTTTATGCCTGTTAGCGTGACCACGTGGTTTAACACCGGAAACTTCTTATACCTACACGTTGATCAGAAAGTGACGTTACACTGTCATGTTCAGTAGCCTACTCTCTCGGTGGTGGTAGTTATAGTTAGTATTTCCTAACTTCCGATGTGCCGCTATCGGAAGCCGTGACAAGGCGAATCAGGTCATTCACATCTATTGTTCTTCAGTATTTCTGTTGTGAAGACATTTATTGAAATAAAATAAAAGGAAATGACATTATTGAAAAGTATACAATAAAAATGAACAAAATTATAAAAAGACAAAAATCGCACTGTTATTTAGTATTATTTATTTATTTGCACTTTTAATAACGCAATTAAAAAAAAAGGTTTATTTCATTTGAAACTTAATTTTTATGAACCGGCATTGCTTCATAAACTAAATTGTTCATTACTTAAGAGATTTTAAACGTGTTTTCAATAGTTCTTAAAAAAATAATTCAAGATTTCTTAATTAAAAATTTTAAACGTATTTTCAATTATTCTAAAAAAAAAAAAAAATCAAAAATTAATTCTAATAATTCTTCAATTAAAATAAACCCCCTGTATAAACTGTCACGACTCACCAACTTTATGATAATCATACTGACACACCGATTCCTATTAGATCACTGAAGTTAAGCATCATTGAGCCTGGTTAGTGCTAAAATGGGTGACCATTTGTGAATAGCAGGTAGTGGATATGCCTCCACTTAAAAAAAGGGGGAATAAAAAAGAATATGTTTATTATCTTCAAAGACCTCACTTGTCCTCTCCCCGCTCACAATCCTCACCCATGTTACATTCTAAGTTTGCAAACGAAATAAGAAAATGTTTTTGTTTGAAATATCAGTTCTCGACGATAATTCTCGGCCTGAAGACGTAATCCCCCAACGCGGGTGATTACAGAAACATGTATGCACATATGTTTCTTTAAATAAATTTCATATACCTGCTCTGTTTACTCATTGAGCACTCTTTGGTAGACACATGTTGTTTCATTGGATGTACTTCTAGGAAACTAAGCTCTTCTGGCTATATATATATATATATATATATATATATATATATATATATATATATATATATATATATAAATCGATGAACTTAGAACGAAACTTAATTCATAAGTTGTGAAAACACACACTAACCAGTGACCTAAATCGCTGCCGTATCAGATAAATCCCTATCCATCAATGGTAAATCCCCTTCTACTTATACCATGAATATGATATACAATCATAAATTTTAATCGACACTGGAATATTACTAAAACCATTTATAGTTTTTTTATACAAGGAAACCACCGCTTATCAAGGCCCAAAACCACTCGAGGATAAAGGTAAACGGATGTCAGGAGGTCGATGAGACAACACCATAATGATGGGTAATGGTAGAAGTTGGGTAGAATTAACGGTTCAACAGGAAGCTTTTCTTTTTTACATTGGACTTGAAAGCGACCATGTTGTAGTAATTTGGAAAGCAACCAGGTGGTATTGAGTTCCGCAGGCAGACAGTTTTAGGAAAGAATTTTGGTTCATCGAATTTACACTTCGTTTTAGCCATGAATAAAGAATAATGGAAATTATTGACACTGACACAGACGCGTGTTTGCTGTGAATGTTTTGCAAGGAGTAGGACAAAGACTGATACTCAATCGAGCACTTCTCATGAAAATAAGGATCTAGCAGAGATAGACTCGCAACGTCTCCCCTGCATGAAAGGTTTGTAAAGGCGATAAAAGCACATCGCGATGTATACACTGATTAGCTTTTACAAAGAATGGCGCATCTTCTCCAAGTGACGCTACCTCAAGTAACAGCAGGAAGCTGGATACTCCACCAGACTAGATAAATTCTTGTCCTGGAATTCAGTAAAATCAAGACACCAAAATGAAAGATATACTACAACGTATGAAAATGGTTAATTAGGAAGAGGAAAATTATGTTCTAAATTTCTTTACAGTGTTTGAGAGATAAAGAACTTTAATGGAACATTCGAATATTTATGTATCTCATATAGAGTTCAAGTGTTAGCTCCAGGTAGGAGGCCCCTTGATTTCTGAGAACGTCGACTGAAGTAAAATAAAACAAAAAACAGCGTCTGGCCAGATGTTGCAACATATTTGGCTCTTATACAGGATTGATGTTGGGAGAGGGATATTTTGTGTGATAAATTAACTACAAATTATAGAAACGAAAAATTCTACTAAAACGCCTCGAAATAATGGCATAAATAAATAAAGCACAACATAAATATACAAAGAGAAAAGATGATATTAAATAGTAAAAAAAAAATACGTCAGGCAAATACATGTGATATATTTACGACGGTAATATACATTTTGATTAATTTGTGTTGCCGGAAGATAGAGTTCATTATGATATCACAACGTATTCTGACATTTATAATGTCGAAAGAGAGAGAGAGAGAGAGAGAGAGAGAGAGAGAGAGAGAGAGAGAGAGGGAGGAACTATTATGATATGACTATGTATCCTTACATTTATGATGCTGAAAGAGAGAGAGAGAGAGAGAGAGAGAGAGAGGGGGGGGCAACTATTATGATATCACAATGTATCCTAACATTTATTTATCATAAGACTTCTATGATGCCGAAACATACAAGGGAATCTAATATGACATCACAAAGTATTTTGACTTTTATGATGTCGAAGGAGAGAGAGAGAGAGAGAGAGAGAGAGAGAGAGAGAGAGAGAGAGAGAGAGAGAGAGAGAGAGAGAGGGAGGAACTATTATGATATGACTATGTATCCTTACATTTATGATGCCGAAAGAGAGAGAGAGAGAGAGAGAGAGAGAGAGAGAGAGGGGGGGCAACTATTATGATATCACAATGTATCCTAACATTTATTTATCATAAGACTTCTATGATGCCGAAACATACAAGGGAATCTAATATGACATCACAAAGTATTTTGACTTTTATGATGTCGAAGGAGAGAGAGAGAGAGAGAGAGAGAGAGAGAGAGAGAGAGAGAGAGAGAGAGAGAGAAGGCTGTTATGATATCATAGTTTCTTCTGACTTTGTGATACCCAAAAGAGCATCGCAAAATTCGAAATATATTGCATACACCCTCTACCCTTCCAGCACAACAAAAGTCAGAATACACTGTGATATCATGATATACACCATCTCTCCCTTTTCTGTCATAGCAAAGTCAAAGTACATTGTGATTTCACAACAGACCTACTGTCTATGCCGGCATCACAAATATCAGAATACATTGTGATGTCATAATATATTGTCTTTCTCTATCTTTCTTTCTCTCTCCCCTATATTTCTAAACCATTCATGCATAGATGAAGTGTGCACGATGACAAGCAAACAACAAGATCATCATCATCATCATCATACTACTACTACTACTAGTAGTAGTAGTAGTTGTAGTAGTTATGTACATATAAGATATCAGATTATTATATAGATCCGGTTTGCTTATTGCATTTTTGTGTTGATTGTTTTATACGTTACTGAACAAAGTCGGGCTGCACTTTTCTGTCTATCCTCTTGCCCCACGCTTTAACGCAAAGATGTGCCTGCTCACCATGAATAATGAATACGGATTCTGATTGTCCCGCCCACAAAGGCAAACAATAGCGACAGTCAATTGCCATAATAAATAGTATAATTGTGTTCGGGAAATAAAAGGGGACTCAAAATAGCACAGGGCAGGAAATGAACGTTTAGAATTTACAACGGGTGACGATGAAGGTCAGCTTTGTAATACAGACCGGTTGTCATTGACGGACTCAAATTACGATTTCTAAAATGGATCACATTGACCACCTTCTTATAACGCATTATCTATGTACACTAAAATGCCGGTTGATGAACTGAGTTCTTAAAAATGTTCGTAAACGAATTTGTTCGTGTGGAGTAATATTCTGCTGCGGATGTATACAAATAAAGTTAGAATAAGATTTTTTTTAAACACAAGTTTAAATTTAAATAAAAACAAGAAATTCCATTAGAAGTTAAAAGAGTTGAACTAGGACGATGTGCACAGAAAGTTGCAGTCCGGGATGACGTTCGCAGTGACACGTAGCGTGTGAGACAGGAAAGTATTTCTCTGGGGCAAGTGAGCTGATTGTGTTTGGATATTTTTTCCAAAGCTTTAAAATTCACCGACTCTCCTCATCATCTCACACCAGGAAGCGGACGACAGGAAGGTAATGCGTTCCAGTGAAAAAAAAAATGTATAAGAAGATGAGTTATTTAGCTACGATGGAGTTTATTCTTTTTTTTGTTATCAATTGTTGCAGATATTATGCGAGAAAGGTATTGCGTTGTTAAATGTATACATAATTTATATAATACAACAATGAGTGCCCGACGTTGATAGTAGCCAGGCAGGCTCGAACTCGTACCGCGAAGGAGGGAAAGAATGTAAAAAAAAGAACATTACGTCCTTATCGTTGCGTCCATCGCCAAACCGGAAGTGGCAAAGGCTTAAATTAAGGCTGGTCAATCAAAAAGAGGGGATGAATTTCGAAAATATCGTCGAAAAAAGCGACCCTTCTTTGTAGAAAAGTGCCTAGTTAAGGGTGAAGGAATTAATGTTTTTAGTCAAGTTTTCGATATTTTTCGTCCGAAGGGTCGACTTACACAACGTTATCAATCTCGTGAAAATCCGTCACCTCTATCGAAAGTTTTAGGCAGACATACAAACATACATACATATATTTAAACAGACAGATGAGATTTATATAATAGATACGCATACTGACAATTCTTTTGTCACTATTCTCAAAATCAAAACAGATCCGTATTCCAATGTATAAGTATTAAGTTCCTAGTTCTTTGACAAAGAGAGTTGTAAGGAGTTGGTTGGTGCGTGGCTCGCCGACGGAGAAATGTCAAGACATCAAATCACGCTTGCCACAGTGTTTGCTCTCTCTTTTTATTCTGTTGCTTATTTTTCTCTTATATAGTCACAAATCGACATTTCTGGAATTGTAAACACTAAGAATTACATACTTCGTTCCTATTATGCATTGCACAATTCATAACTTCTGATCTTGGAATGTAAACAGTTCTTTGTTTTCGTTTTAATTACAATTCCGGTCATTTTTATGGGACCAAATATGTAGGTCAACTCCATCTGGAATGTGCGTGTGCGCACAACTCTGTTTTCAAATCTACATCGCCACGTCTCTATGTCCAACAAAGAAAAACAGAAACTGCGGCTACCACATTGCCACTACAACTTCAGTGGGATAAACAACTGGTTCGGTTGATGAAGCGGGCCAAACACACACAATATGTTACGCATAAACTACAAAAATTGAAAACAAAAACAAATTTAAAGTAATTAATTCGTCCTTAACTTGATGATTTTAATTGTATTTTTTACGCCATTCTTTGCATTAAATACTCTGCAATACAATAAATACGCTTAAAATCTTACATGAACTAATAAATAAAATTAAAAATTATATCTATGAAATGTATTCGGAATGATTAGAACTACTGCACGTTTCAACACTGTAATTTTTTAAATGTAAATAAAGGTCTGGTGATTTGCTTTTATTATTATAATAATAATAATAATAATAATAATAATAATAATAATTATTATTATTATTAGTAGTAGTAGTAGTAGTAGTAGTGTTAAAGAGCATCTCTCCTCTCTCTCTCTCTGGCTCTTTCACACTCTCTCTATTTTCTCTCTCTGTGTCTCTATTGGATAGTAGATCGAGAGAGAGAGGGAGAGGGTGGGAGGAGGTCAGAGAGATATTTTTGTAGTAAATCCACGTTGCAGGAAGTGACGTTTCATCTAACCGGATGTCATGTGATGCTACGTGGCAAGGTTGGTGAAACGTTGAGTCTCTCAGAAAATGCCAAGCCGAGCAGAAGTCTAAAATGGTTCTCTCCTAAGTAAGGGGGGAGATGCGCGCCCCAGACGTGGGACGTGGTAGGTACCCACAGTGGAGACCATCGATGGCGACATCTGCAGATCATGCCTGGGAGAATAAAAGGTTGAAAACCCAACATCTGTCTTCATCTCGTGTATTCCGGCGAAAACAGCAAGAGAGCTCCACCCAGATGAAGACTCTCCCAGAGCAGCAAAACCAGGTATGAACTTCTATATATAAACACATACATCCACAACAAGTGTCCTAACCACCAGACAAACGGTTTAAGGGATCTTGGGTCCCGTTCTCTCGTCTCTTAACACTTGTAATATCTCTCTCTCTCATCGTCGTAAACTTTTTCTCTTCATTAGTAAAATGGACACGTCATCACCAGGGTACCAGTATCCCTCAAGTAAAGTGTCCAAGTCCAAATCCTCTTCTTCTCCCTCCCTTATGTAACAGTAGTACATTTGTAACAGAGCTTATAGGCGCGTGTGAGAAAATCAGCAGTAGGCGAAGTTAAAGCACTATGCAAATTAGCAAGTTGCGCGAGCTTTTGTCACAAGAAAAAGACAAAAAAAACACCACGTGGTCGAAGAGAGAAACAAGTTGCATGACGGGGGAGGTGGACGTGTGAATACAAATGCTAGAAAGTGCTGTCTAGCTCCAGCGTGAGATGACGGGGACAGAGACTTAAAAAAGCACATGTTATATGGCACAGCGCTGTAAAACACATGCATGCACGAAAAAAATTTTGGAAGATAATAAAACGCATTGTTTTGGAAGAACCGTGAATAAATACTTTTAATTTTTTTTTTACATAGGAGTCACCACTTATCAAGGCTCGGAGGCCACTCGAGGATATGCGTTATTGGCTGTACAGTAAACAATGGGATAATATCGTAGTAATCATTAGTAATGGGGATTTGGTAAATTGGATTACTTAAGGGGGCGGTTTATCAGGAATTTGTTTATGTTGAACTTGAAGACAACAAAGTTTTAGTCAGCTGGGAAGCAGGCAAACGGAAGAGAGTTTCACGGGCGTATAGTTCTAAGAAAGAAGCATTGTTCATGGAATCTACTTTTTGATTTAGGCACACATTAAGAGTGGTTAAAATTATTGACAGTGGTTTCAGCTAGACGGGTGTTTTTCGTGAAAGATTGGCAAGGGGGGGGGGCCAGAGACTGGAGCTCAAACAAGTACTTGCCATGGAAAGTCTATTTTGCCCTCTGTCAACGCAAGATAAACAGCTTCTAGCATCGCCTGCCCAGATGTGGCAGCAGTACTCCATCCTTGGACGTACTTGGCTTTTATATGGATTTGCAGTTAACAAAAATTCTTATTTCTTTCCATTTTTTGTTTGTTTCTTTGCGACGATACAAGAAAACGTGTGGGTCTTAGAGGTTTGAAATATAACTACACAGTTAAAAGTTAACGGGCACGTTACACATTAATATATGCAATAATACAGTTTCGGTATAATGCAGATAGATACAAAACGTCCATTAGTCATCATCATAGCGTTCCATTCCATCTCAAAATCTATAGTTGGGCAGTGCCGAGGAATCCTTCAAATCCACATCGGTCTTCGTATAGTGGTCAGTCTGTGAGGATGTGTGCGATAGTTTGCACATCGGCACCGCGGGAAAACCTGTGCAGGATGTTCGGTTTTTTGGAAACCTTCGATAGGGCCCGGTTGAATGTTACTCACTTTATATATATATATATATATATATATATATATATATATATATATATATATATATATATATATAATATATATATATATATATATAAATATATATATATATATATAAATATATATATATATATATATATATATATATATATATATGATTAGTTTTTTTGAAAAAGAAATCCAGCAGAGTGCTCAATTAAAAGGAAAATCCGAAATGTAAGAGCGTATTTATATTTTGTGTACAGAAAGTTGTTAGATGAGACAAACCATTGGTACCATCGGTTTCAAGCCCGATAATAAGACCGTTTAAGGATACCTTAATAAGACCGTTTAAGCAAACTATCGCACACATCCTCACAGACTGACCACTATACGAAGACTGATGTGGATTTGAAGGATTCCTCGGACACTGCCCAACTATAGATTTTGAGATGGAATGGAACGCTATGATGATGACTAATGGATGTTTAAGGATACCTTAAACGGTCTTATTATCGGGCTTGAAACCGACGGTACCAATGATTTGTCTCATTTAACAACTTTCTGTACACAAAATATATATATATATATGTGTGTGTATAAATAAATCTGTACATATAAATATATATATGTATATATATCCTATTATAAATTTTCGTACTGTGTGTGTGTGCGTGTGTGTGTGTGTGTGTGTGTGTGACGCGGTTTGTCTCAGCCTACAGGCAATCCACTCAGGCAAGTTAGGTACCGAAATAAAGCTTATGACCCAGCGGATGTTTTAGTGATATTTATATCCATGTTTGGTGCATGGAAATGCAAAACAATAACGATTTACTAAACAACGGAAGTAAGTTATCTCGATTTACTGTATGCGTGTGTGTGAGTGAGTGAGTGAGTGAGAGTGTGTGTGTGTGTGTGTGTGAGAGAGAGAGAGAGAGAGAGAGAGAGAGGGAGAGAAAGAAAGAAAGAGGCGGGCAGGCGGTTCGAAATGAAGCTTATGATCCAGCGGATGTTTTAGTGATATTTGGTGTATGCAAAAAAAAAAAAAAAGATAACGATTTACTAAACAAGGTTTTATTTACTGTATATTTTTACGGTACAAGGACTAAAGTTTGCCCAGCTGGGCAAACATGGGTGCTTATGAACAAACAGTTAATAAAATATGTTAAAAAAAACACTTTAAAATGAGTTAAAAACATATTTAATCTGAAAAGGAAACACAAGATAAATCTAGTATTTCCTTTTTTTTATTTATTTATTTTTTTTATTCAATTTTCACCCCAAACAAGGCACAGTGCCACTTTGAAGCAGGGGGCTACTATTAGGGAATTAATTAGCGGGGTCATTATGAAGGGAGAAGAGTAGAAAGATGTTTGTTAACATTACACTTGGATGAGTGAGGGGGTGCTGGACAAGTAGTTGTGCAGAATACCAGACATGCAATACAAGTAGACCATCAGCTGTCCTCACCCACAGGATTGTGGCCTCAGGAAAGCCCACTGGGGATGAGTGCAGGGTCCCTTTCCATGCGCGACATGGCACTACAAACATCCCGATATTTTACAACTGTTGATGGAGCAGCCGCTCTAAGCGCTACCAAAGAGTTAGGGCTCCTGTACTATCAGTCGGAAACAGCAGCCAGGAACTGTCAATCCGGTACCCTCAATCCATTAGGCAAAGCCAGCCCAGTCCAACTGCACTGACATATATGGCACTGAAGCACCCCACTGTGTCCAGTTAAGGGGGATGGGATGTGGCAGGAGTGGGGAAAAGCGGCGTTCATTACCCTAGTCAGGAAACAAGGTCAACCACTGGGTGATTACAGCGAGTCCCTGTGATAGTACCTCTACGCCTGGCCAATAGGCAAAGAAGGAGTATGAAAGCCGAGCGATAGACAGAGTCTATCTCCTCCTTAAGATTAGAAATATGTTTTTAACTCATTTCAAAGTGTTTTTTAACATATTTTATTAACTGTTTGCTCATATTATAAGCTCTATTTCCTATTTGGTTTTATCGAGCTTTTACATCTGGCTGAGATAACTTTATAGATATTAATTCTTTAATATTTATAATATACTTTAATTTTACCATCTTGGATCATTTTGGTAAATTTAATTGTAATTTTTATTTTATATATATCTATATCTATATATGTGTATATATATATATAATCACAAAGATTTTGCCAAATCTCAATACCCTGTTTATCAAATTTCGAGTCTGTAGACCGAAAATTGACAGAGTTATTGCGTAGGGAAATGTACACATACACACACACACACACACACACACACACACACACATAGACAGACACTTTTACTTTTATAGATATATAGATAGATTAATATTATTATTATTATTTATTTATTTATTTTTATATATTTTTAGTCGCGTGCAAGCAACTCTATAAGTCACTCCATCGGTTGGTCGGTCTGTCTGTCTGTCGGTCGGTGGGTCGGTCTGTCCGTAACACTTTCGTACTTAGCCTTTTTGGTTAAGATCAAAGGTCTGTTGTTAATAGATGCTGTTCTTAGCTTTTTAAGGCCTTTTGGCCAAGATGAAAGTGTAGTATCTGTTCTCCCAGTTACCGCATTTTAAAGTTTTTTCAAAGGGCTCCGCCACTTGACCCCTCGGGTTAAGTTTAAGGTGTCATTTTTGTCACTTTCGTGATGCACTAACTTTTGTTAGTGGGACCGACTTCCTTTTTTGCTCCTCCCAGGATTGACGCCATTGTGTTGTAGTCTGGACCTGAAACCGATCGCTTCTTTGGGAGTTTGCTATTTTCGAGACCGACAACACTTTCTTTGGTAGACGCGACCTGGTCGGGTTAGCTTTAGTTTGTTGGGTACTTCGTTTCCTCCTCTCCTCTGAAGTTGAAATGGTCTATTCTCTCCTCTCTTAGTTGGCTGAGCAGCACTGTGACCTGCCAGACCCAAAACTTTGTCTTCCTTCGCTGCTCTCCCAGTGGATTGAGCAGACTGGGTTCACTTTCTCGCTTCCTTGGGGTTGTTTGGGACGGATGGCCCAGTTTGGATCTTCGGCGTGTGGTTCGGACTGGATCTCCAGCTTGATAGGAATTGATCGGAGGTACGGTCAAAGGTGGCAGCTGCGGTCAACGTGTGGCTTCCTAAGAAACTTTCCTTTAAGGGTAGAGCATACGTCTTCCTTCTTATCCTGTACCGACTGGCCATACTTCCTCTGTCTGCACAATACCTAACAGCTCTTGTCAAACTCTTGTCCTCGCTCCTTTGGGACAGAGGAAGACACTGGGTGAGCAGACAGGTCTGTATTCAACGTCCGTGTGAGGAAGGTTTGAGAATGCGGGGCTTGAGCTGTCATCGAGACGCTGAGAGGCTGGCCTTCCTTAGCCACTATCTTCAAGATGATCAACCATGGCACCCCGCAATCACTTCCACCTTTCCCGACCTCATTATCGACCCCGCTATCGAGAGTCGTCGCAGGTCGCAGGGAGATTCAGCCTTCCTGAAAGAGTGCCGAGCCACGCTAAAACGACTACCAGGGTCCAGCGACCTTGTGACAGCAACCCATAAAGAACTCCACAGGGATCTAGTGAGGGGGGGGGCCGCCGCCGACTCGCTATGCGCACACTTCGGCTGGCAGCAGAGTGAGATCCACTCCACGTGGAGGTGGGCACCAGGTTCGAGTCATCTGAACAATTCAGAGTTCTCTCTGACCTGGCGATTGGCCCGAAATGCGCTTCCCCTCAACAATATACTATGCAGTTTTGGTTTCTTTGAGTCGCCAGCCTGTCCCCATTGCGGGATGACAGCCGCAGAAACAACTGATTATGCATTTTTCGATTGCTGCGAACTCCGCCAGTACTGGTCGTATGTTGGCGACGTGACGCAGGGACCAGGAGAGACAAATGGTCTACATCACAATCCTGGCCGTGGCAAGAATGGTGATTTGGACGTCCAGACTGCAAGATGGCCGGGGGGGTGCTGCCTTTTTCTGATCAGGATCTAATCACTTTCTTTAAACACCACTACGGGTAAAGATCAGATGCGATAGAAGAAGGCTGCATTGCGTGGCTTTTGAAAGAAGATGGATACAGTTAGCAAGTCTGTGTGTATGAAGAGGGGCCAAATTTGAATACGTGTTCCCCGCCTAGGTGTGGAATGCTCAGTTCTAGGGTTTCTGTCGGATCCCCTCCCCTTTCCAATTCTACTTCCTTCAGCCTCTCGGCCACCCAAATAAATCTTGTTTCCCTTATTAGAAAGCCTCCAAGACCCACAACCTCCAAAAACAACACTTTTTTCTTTTGCCCCCGCCCCCTCCTCTCGAAATTCAACCCAGCTTGGAGGAAATCAAACCAAACACTAACACCCCCACCCTGCCTTCACCGTCATATTTTTCTTTTCTCCCCTATTTAGGACACAACCCCTACCCCCTTCATTTAGAGGCTGCCCGCAAAACACTGGTAACTTTACAAACCAGAGTGAAACGGGTGGTCTAGCATTTCAGATAGGGTTGGGAGGGTCTTACTAACCGGGGTACTTTCCCCCCCCCCCATGTCCTTAGACACAAATGAAATTTTATTAGTATTGTTATCTTTTTTGTATTTTTTGATATAAATAAAAAATGTTTTAAATTTGGGTTTAAGTACGAACACCCCCTTCCTCCCACCACACACACATAAATACAAATTTAAAGGGGTAACCATGATAAAAGATGCTGGCCGAGAGAAAAATCATTTAAAATTTACAACAGAGATGAGATGGATCAGCCAAACTCACCCTCCTTCTTTTTTGAGTTTCCTAAGCTTTTTGTTCATTTTCCCAACTGTATTTTTTTCCTGTGAATAAAAAATTTAATACCTCAAAGTGTAGTATCTCTTCCAGCAGATACTGCAAGCAAAGACCATATGTGGGGCGACCCCACATATAAGACCTTGGTCAATGTAGGGGCAACCCTTCATACCAATTGTCACTATCCAGCTCCCCTACTCCCCGAGGATTTGGTCCCCATTTCCCCTTCACTCCTCACATTAAAAATCGGCCTTGTGCCTAATTTGCTCAGTGCGGGAGTAAATAAATACCCTTTTTTTGGCCAAGATCAAAGTGTAGTATCTGTTCGTACTACATACTGTACTTATGTAACTTTGTGATATAAAATGGGGGATCACTTTTCTGTATTAATTTAATGTAAAATGATCACCCACTTTGCAACCAGTAAGTCTTAAAGCCATTCAAGTCATTCTCCAGATCATTCAAGTTGTTTTTGAAAGATTCCAGTTATTTTTTAAGCATTCAAGTCATTCTTAAGGTTATTCAGTTCATCCTTAAGTTCATTAAAGTCATTCTAAGTCATTTACTTTTGATTTATTTAAGTCATTTCAGCCCATTTTTTGGTCATTTTAGTTTATCTTTAAGAATTTCATGTCAATCCTACATTCATGCATTCATTCATTACACGAGAGCACGCGACTAATGGCTATCGGCCTTGTTTAACCACTAGAGATTTTCACTAATTTCGATTAATTGTTCACTGATTAAAAATCGTTGTGTATCCTGGAGTTACAACAAGTTTCCAATACTTTTAACTTTCTTCTATCACTGCACAAATCACTTTGTCCTTCTCGCAGCAGGTGTTTACTACTAAGTTCTCATGGATGAAAAGCGTTTTTTTTTTCTGTCAAAGTCAACTCTTTCAACTTCGACCTCTTGGCAACCAGATTTTCGTTCAAAAACTGATTAAAAAGCTTGCTTCATGTCTGAATACCCTTTTATGTAAAATTTTAAATATTTAGACCGAAAATTGGCTGAATAGTTTGCTAGAGACCGCAAAGGTCAAATCTTTTAAACTTTTTAAACTTGGCAGCCAAATTTTCGGCCAAAAACACGATTAAAATACTTCCCCTTATGTCTGAATACACTTTATGTAAAATTACAAAAGTTTAGACCAAAAATTGGCTGAGTAATTTCGTAGAGACCGCAAAGGTCAATTTTTTAAAAAACTTTGACCCCAATTTTAACCCCTTAATATTTATTGTTTTGGGCTCAAATCAAAGTAAAAGTTTGATACATGTCCAAGTAACCTACATCTAAAATTTCAAGTGTTTAGACCCAAAACTGGCGGAGGAATTTGGTCGAGTTTTCAAATGTCAAATCGTTGAATTTTGAGCCCTGACAGCGAAATTTCTGGCCGAAAACCGATTAAAAAGATTTTCCCAAATCTCGATACATGTCGAATCTGTAGACTGAAAATTGACAGAGTAGTATGGTAAGGAAATGCACACACACGCGCACACACACACACACACACACACACACACACACACACACACACACACACACACACACACACACACACACAATTTCACTTTTATACATTTATAGATATATAGATAGATAGATTATCGCTGGACAAAATCCATGGGAGATAACTCTATTTGACCGATTATAGTTATTCATTCCATTATATTGTATTATTTTTCTATATTTTCGATTCAACTATGCCTTTAGTGTGCATTTTACAACTACGTAAAGCTGAGCGGATCGCCCGCTACTAATATATATATATATATATATATATATATATATATATATATATATATATATATATATATATATATATATATATATATATATATATTCCCAAGCATTATACATCTCCCAAACATTCCTAAAGTAAAGCCTTCTATTTTTTAACAGAAAAAGTTAAGGAGCTACAAAAAGGACGTGTACCATTAAATCGAGCGCCTTTTTGTGCTCCAGACTTTATTTTTCTATGTAGTTACACCAACTCATGCCAAGAATTTAATGAATCTCAGCTTCTGCTGCACATCTATTATAGAGTTTTTTCTCTCTTCGAGTCTCACACTGTTAATATCGGCAAAAGAGATATGAAGCCTTCAGGTCATGAATGTATAACTTCAGTCATCATAACAATGTAATTTGCGATCTCCTCTGATTCATTTGCGTGGTATAGAAAAAATAGAAGTAATTACTTCTGAAACGCTTCTCGTGTGTGTGTGTGTGTGTGTGTGTGTGTGTGTGCGTGTGTGTGTGCGTGTGTGTGTATCTATATATATATAGATACACACACACACACACACACACACACACACACACACACATATATATATATGTATATATATATTATATACTCCTAATAAAAATTTTAAGACCACTTGAAAATCTTTAAAAAAAAAAAAAACTTTTTTAGAGACAGATTTTAAACTCCTTCCACTTCCGGTTATAAATACTACAACCTAAAAGGTTATGGAAAATAAAAAGCTACATTCCAAACTTTTAATTCAGAAATTTACATTTTTACTCTTACATAAATATATAAAAAGAATGAAGATTCACTGAAGCAAAAAAGGGATGTACCAGAATGAAATGTACAATGAAATACCCCCGCGCTAAATACCATCCTATACAAGGAAAAACTAAGATGAGGAAAGCCCTAGAAAGGCGCGTTTTCTCTCTTGAACTTAACCTTATCCGAAAAGGATTACTACGCAAGTGAAAACAGCTGATAAACATCATTATATACAAGCTTATAAAGTAAGCTGTTTGTTTTAAAACACAACACTTCTATTATTCGCTTGCTTCATGGCAAATTTCTCTACTGTTCTGGTAATAACTTTTTTTTTTCTATCCAGTGATCACCACTTATCAAGGCCCGGAAGCCACTCAGGGATAAGGGTTATTGCAAGTACATTACGTTAGTGTGGAGATTTGATGAAGTGTTTACTTAAGGGGGCGGTTCATTAGGAATTTGTTAACGTTGGACTTGAAGACATCCAAGTTGTAGTCAGGTAGGAAGCAGGCAGACGGAATAGAGTTCCACAGGCGTGCAGTTCTAAGAAAGAAGCTCCGTTCATGGAATCCACGTTTTGATTTAGGCACAGATATAGAGTGGGGGAAATTTTTCACAGTGGATTCAGCTAGACGGGTGTTTTTCGTGAAAGATTGGCGAGGGGGGGACCAGAGACCGGAGCTCAGACGAGCACCTGCCATGGAAATAACGATAAAACAAGGATAGGCTCGCAACGTCTCTTCTGTGGGAGAGAGGTTGCAGAGTAGAGAAAAGGGCACCCCCCACTAAGCCACGAAGTCTATTTTGTACTCTGTCAAGGCAGGATCGGCTGTTTTTAGCAGCTCCTGCCCAGATATGGCAACAGTATTCCATCCTTGGACGTACTTGGCTTTTATATAGATAGAGAATTGCATCAGTAGTGAGATATCTTCTGGAGCAGTAGAAGGATCCCACCATCTTTCCAGCGACCTTGGCAACAGACTTGAGGTACGTGTTCCATTTCAGATCAGGAGTAAAGGTCAAACCCAGAAGCTTGTCAAACACTTTTATCCGCTATAGAAAATGTCTGTGTTTACTATAACCTTTTTTTACGCAAATATTACGCAAGTATAAATCATGTAGAATATCTGCATGTATATAATTACTAGGGCTATGACAACAGAATATTCCTTTCATTGTTTTGACTCTCGTGTATATATCCGACACAGTCAAATACAGTTAATCAACCGAGAACCACATCACTGTATCAAAGCATATAAGATTTCAACTGATATACACTCGAGAGTCTAAAAAAAGAAAAGAATATTCTGTTGTCATATCCCTAATAAGTACACATAATAGTTAACTAAAGATGATAATCCAATAAGAAAACCGAAAAAACTAATAGGGAATTAATTAAAATGAATGTTTAAAAGAATATGCAAATTAGCTTGTTGCAGATAAATGCAATTCCACGACCTATATATAATAAAGTAGTTTCCTTTTTAAGTAAATAGAAAAAAGAGTTTTTACTATGAATATCAATACACAGCTCCCTATATATATATATATATATATATATATATATATTATATAAAATACACGAGGGGCGCTTCAAAGTATTTCCTCCTTATTATATATATAAGCCTGAAGAATCCTAGAGTGGATGAAACGCGGAATATTCAGTGTAGCTTAATCGCCATATACATTTATAACTTACTAATATATATATATATATATATATATATATATATATATATATATATATATATATATATATATATATATATATATATGGATTAAAAATTGAAATGTGGAACACCAAAATAATTGAACGTTCTGTCGACTGTTTCGCAGGCTTTAATTAAGAGAGAGAAAAGTTAAAATTGGCACAGAGCGAGATTTATAATGTTTGGGAATATATATTATTATATAGGGTACAATAGATTTAAATTTACGTAGAAAAGAAAGACATACACTTGCGCGTGCACGCACACACACACACACACACACACACACACACACACACACACACACACAAATATATAATAACTCTACGTACTCACACATACATATAGGTATATAATATATGCATGCAATATATATGGACGAAGTATACATAGAAATTAGAATAGACAAAGGGAAAATAGAAAACAGTTTTGTATCACACTACAACGTAACTTGAAATATATAATAAATACATATAAAAAATGGACAATTCGGAATCTTAACCCATTATTCTAAGGGAGGAACTCTATTTTACTAAATTAGCGGAAAATTTTTTTTTTCCAGTTACTCGAATGTTTTGTCTGAGAAAAATTACAATGTCATCGCATTTTACTGTTTTTGTTGTTAAATGAAGTATTTGAAAAAAAACAAAAACTTAGTAAAATAGTTAAAAGAGATTATGAATGGCTCATTTTTTAAATGCATTTATTATATATTTTACGTTAAATTGCAATGTTCTTTGAAATTGACTGCATGTTTATTCATTCATGAATAAATAAAATATAAAACAGAAGTAAGTATAAAAAAGCCTTTGAAAAGACATTTTTGCTTTAGCGAAAAAATATTATTAAAGGGAGATAAGTAGAGATACATACGGTTAATCAAAATTAAGTTGAGTTACCTCCCTTAGAATCTAGGTTACTTTTAGCATTGCTCGTTTTTACAAATAAACTAACGGGGTGCGCCCGGCCTTGATGGATTCTAAAATAGTCTTAAATATATTTTAATTCGTGCAGATTTCGTATTTATTATTGCAAAGCCAAATCGAATAGTATACTGCATTTATATATACAGTACTGATTTCAATAGTTAAAAAGAAAATGACTTCAGTGTCATCAGCTAAAATCGCAACCAAAACATTTAGCGCTCCAGCCTCGTCTCCTACCGATGTAGCTATCGAGAGATAAGTAAGAAAGACTTAATACTAACAACCTTGAAGAAATTAATCGAATTTGGGCATGCACAGAAAGAAGTCAAAATATATCAGCAAGTTGAAATGAACTTTTGCATTTCAACTTTGCTGATATATTTCTGTGCTCGTTATTCATCCACCCAAACTAAGATTTTACTTCTTATAAACTATTTTTGGTGTATGATTATTATTCCCCATAAATTACAGTAATATGTAGTTTAAGAGTTTATCGGTTAAATATTTACACATAGACAGGCACATACACATACATCTACTGTTTTATTTATTATTCAGATCATGTAGAGTAACCCTTCCAAGGTCATCATGAGTCGTTATACTACCGAGGAGCGGATATTTATCGTAGAGTCGTATATTCGATTGAATGATTCAATATCAGAAATTCAAAGAGGATTTCGACGAAACTTCAGCACAAGAAGTTCCCTTACTCCCAATGCAATAAAAGCTCAATTTCATGAACAAGGGTCTGTATGTGACTTCCCTAAATCTGGTAGACCCCGTACAGCAAGAAGTGATGAGAATCGTCAAAGATTAGCAGAGAGTGTGGCCGAGGATCCATCCACAAGTCAAATTGGGGTCTCTCGATCGATGTGGTTCCAGCAGGACGGTGCAACGGCGCATACGGCGCGAGAAACATTAAATCTGCTCCAGGACATATTCGGCAACCGAATAATTTCTCGTGGCTGTGAGATACATTGGCCACCCCGCTCGCCAGATCTCACATGTGCAGATTTCTTCCTTTGGGGTTACTTCAAAGAGCGAGTATAGGCAAACAAACCAGCCACAATTAAGTTAAGATGTAACACGAGGGAAACCGTGGTGTCCAGCCAGTTACAGGTTAAATCTCTGGCTGTTCGCTGAAAAAACTTCAATGTGGAACGAGTGTTTTCAAGCGGGGTGGGGCGGTGAACATAACGCGACTCTCAACTCCAGCGAAACTCCTTCAAAACTGGTTTGTTTCTTGCTCTGCAGTCGCTTTTAAATGGACTGTTGGAGAAGATCTGGCCAAGGTGGGGTTTCCCATCTAACCAACCCTTGCTCGCTACGTTATACTCTGATTCGCATTGATCGAATAATTAGACAATGCACGCCAATGAGGTAACTTTCCGTTAGTAACAAAATTTCCGATCAACGATTTCTCACGGACCGGTTGACTCTCGGCCTTGGCCCTTAAGGTCACTTCTCTAGTCTAACATGACTAGATACTCCAAAATAATCATTTTCACAGCACTATTGTTTAATGTTCTCGAATTTGTTTTTTCCTTTACAGAGGAAATGTATTTCATATCGGGGACCAAGCTGTTTCTCTTTCTAACCAGCATGATCACCTGGCAATCCCCCAGGATTGTCACCTATATAAAAGGCTCTAATTCAGCTCTCATTAGTCTCCTTCTGGGACAATTTTCGACCATAGCTCTAATTCAGTTCTCCTTAGACCACCCTCTGGGGCAATCTCCGACCATCGTAGCTGATTGGATTACAATTTCCATAATTTTCAGCACACACACACATACACACACATACACACAGATGCACACACACATGCACACATACACACACACATACACACGTACACACACAAAACTATTTACATATTACTATATATCATCTATTACTTATAATTAACGGTTCCCATATCGTTGTTAAATTCCACACTAGGACTAATTAGTAATTGACTAAACATGTGTGCTTCTACTTTGAGTTATCTTACTCTCCGCCGTTTGTAACATAGCTATATGACGGCTATATGCAAATACCGAGGCGTGAGCAAAATGACGTCACGACAAGAAAAAAAAATAAAACTATAAAAAGAAGAGAGCACGTTTGAGAAGACGATCATCTTAAGGACGTGGATGACGTTCGAGAGCATTTGCGAGAAGACGATCATGTGAGAGACGTCACAGTCATAGCGAGAAGTCACGCGTGGCAGGAAATAGAGAAAATAAATTTTGTACAACAAAAAACACGAGTTGTAATTCTTTTCTATTTTTTGTCCACTTTGCGACTGAGTAACGTTTTATAAGATAATTTGGCGCCAGACTCTTTTGTAAAAAAAAGGATAATAATGGAAAAAAGAAGAGAAAAGGTTACCACGAAGCCATATAGTGGCAAAGGAAGAAAGAAAGAACTAACTAAACTAAGAGGAAAAACTTGAGAAAAAAAAAAAAATGTAAGCCGTCCATCCAGCAGCCATAACCGAGATTGAACTCACTACACCAGGTTGCAGTGTAATTCAAATCTTGTCGGTAGCTGAATACTTGATGCTTCGACAGGGCTATCAAGTGTATTTTTTATCGTGTTATCACTAGATGGGGTGCCTCCCACGGCTTAAAGAAGTCCCATCTACCCTCGAGAGAAGGATAGACTACGCCAGTTTCTCAACCTAGTATTTTACCTCGCGGTACATACAGCGTCTTGCCTTCTCAAATCGTCATCCATATAGTACTGGCCAGGCTCAACGTTGCTTAACTTAGGTGATCTACCGAGAACCGGTGTATCAACGTGATTGTGCCGCGTTTTAAGTAATATTGTTTGCTTTGATTTTTCTCTTTTTCTTTTACTTTCTAATTTTTACCTGTTTTATCGGTCATATTTTGAATTGCTAAAGCGTGTTTAGATCAACGTGAATATTATCTTTAATGCTGGACAAAAGTTCTAGCATCGTGACCGGATTATTTGATATCATGGGGACAAACTTCCGCGCGCAGTTAACGAAGCAAGTAGCCTATTAGGTTAATTTTGGACAACAAGGCTGAAAAGTTTTGGCACTTATTCAGTGAAATATCTGAAGAAAAACGGAATTCTCGCTATTAAAACAGTTAACTTTTTTTTTTTAACGTATTAAAAGTCGTCTTTAAATATTTAGAGAAACAGCGTTTGAATTTTCTGTGTTTTTAAAAACGAAAAAAATAAAAAATAAATAAAAATAAAAAGGAATGAATTTTTGACGCAAAAAAGAGTGAAATGAATGGGATATTCATTCGTGTACATTCGTAAAGATTTTTCTGTATTTTTGTTTTTAATTAGGTTGAATTCTGAACAAGAACCAAAAAGTCATCTTCTTTAAGTAAATATCTTTTTGCAAGGAGTTACTATTTATTTCTGTCTCCCCTACCACCACCACGAGAGCAAAGTTAGGCACAAGGTCAGTTTTTTTAATCTGGAGAAACTGCACGTTCAAAAATAAAGGAACTCTATACAAGACAAAAGTAAAATTACCTCAGTCGAGAAAAGTACGACGTTTTATCTTAGCTTGGACTACGACATTAATATTCTATGTAGGAATTCAATGCAATGACGTATTGCTTTTGCGTTTAATCATATGCAATACATCATTAGTGATGTCTCCTTCGATCATGGAGGATTTTATCCTTTAAAGAGGGGGAGAATTTTCGCCTCGCTCCCAAGGCAAAAATTCTCAGAGATATTTTCATCATAGACTTGGGCACTTATCCAGTTTAGGACTCAATCTCAGGCATTTGCGTCGATATCGTCCGGTAGATTACGTAAGCTGTAGAAGATACCGAAGCGATTATCCAATCAGCTGTCAGACGACGACACGTTTCAAGGAAGACGTGAAATTCATTAAGTAAATAATTTTTAAAACCGAAAATGATTTTCAACATGCTATATAAAGTCATTCTTAAATAGAAAAGAGGGTGTTGCATGTTGAATTAATTGGCTGGCGTTCTTTGTTTTGACATTTTGCGGCTGTTTACGTAACCTGCCGAAAGGTACCTTTGCCGGAGATTAGCTCATAAACTGAATAAATATCGAACGATTTGTATAAATGTTGGCAACCCCCCCCCCCAAAAAAAAAACAAACAAAACAAAAAAAAAACAAAAACAAAACAAAAAAAAAATAAAATAAAAAATAAAAATAATCAAAAAACACTTCTGAGAGTTAAAATTATCCTTTTCTTCTCTGCTGTATTTTTTTCATTTTCATATACCCTCGAATTTTATTCAGGGGAAGTAAGCTTAATTCAGTTTTAGTAGAGTTGCATCCCCTAAAATACGTTTGAAACTTACTTTTCAGTTTGTATAATAGAGAGAGAGAGAAAAAAAATTAAATGTACACATATACATACATAAAAAAGAAGAAGATGATAATGATGATGATCAAGAAAACAGATTAATTTAGATGCGTTTTGTGATGGCACCTGATTAAACGTAATGCCCTCTTTGTTTAGTATGGCTCAAGGTGGTGTGTGTACTGGGATTGAACTTTTGATTCGATTTGAACTCAAACTATATCAACGCCCCAGATCCTGACGTAAAGCTCCTACCGACAGAATTTATTCTGCATATATTCATCGTAGTGTAAGTCGTCTTCGGATACTAATAAAAAAATAAATAATATCACCAGAAAAAGTCTGGGTTATCTTCCCATACTGAAGCAACAGAGCTCGACTGTGGCGACGAAAATCGATCAAATAAGAATACTATTTTAAACAAAGGAAGTCGTCGAGTTCGTATGTTTTCTGCTATTTATGTGCCCCCCCCCCCGGCGGAAAAATGTGACACAAGGGCGAACAAGTGGGAGTTTGAAAAGTCACTACTTTAGGAGAAAAACATTCTGGCCTATAATAATCTCTTGTGGACAAATTTGCCGTTTTATTTCAATCGCCGTAAAGACTAGAGGAGTTGTTGACCCTCATTCAATTTTGTTCTGTTGAACACTTGGTGGGATTGCGGCTCGGTTAAACAGGGATTCTCGCAAAACAGAGTAGGTCTCAAGGGTGGTATAGTAAAGTGATGCTTTCGCTCTCATTGTGGCTGAAAAACAGGATCCTTCTCCTAGAAGCCACAACACTAGCGGGATATGTGAAAATTCTACAATGAACTCTTTCATATGTAATATATTGATGTTGGTGTACTGTGGATGTTCTGCGTAAATAGAGACGCCCTGATATTATTGTAGCTCTTTTGTTAAAATTGCAAAAGCCTATCCTACCTTGACAGAGTACAAAATAGACTTCGTGGCTTAGTGGGGGATGCCCTTTTCTCTACCCTGCAACCTCTCTCTCACAGAAGAGACGTTGCGAGCCTATCCTTCTTTTATCGTTATTTCCATGGCAGGTGCTCGTCTGAACTCCAATCTCTGCCCCCCCTCGCCAATCTTTTACGAAAAACACCCGTCTAGCTGAATCCACTGTGAAAAATTTCCCCCACTCTTTATCTGTGCCTAAATCAAAACGTGGATTCCATGAACAAAGCTTCTTTCTTAGAACTGCACGCCTGTGGAACTCTGTTCCGTCTGCCTGCTTCCCACCTGACTACAACTTGGATGTGTTCAAGTCCAACGTTAACAAACTCCTAATGAACCGCCCCCTTAAGTAAACACATCATCAAATCTCCACACTAACGTAATGTACTTGCAATAACCCTTATCCCTGAGTGGCTTCCGGGCTTTGATAAGAGGTGACCACTGTGTAAAAAAAAAAAAAGTATTTATCTAAGCTAGCAGGGACGCCCGGCGTAGACCAGTCGTAAAATACGCTTATATATGATATTTTAATTTTTGCCTATATATTATTATAGAATCAACTTTATATCGATTCTTATATATTATACAGTTGTGATTTCCAAAAAATAAAAAAATATATCCATATGGCTTGGATCCATCAACTTGAACCGAAACCGAAACCAGAATTTATGAAGAATATCTATATTGCAACTTTCGTCCAAGTGGCAATATGCCTTGTTTTAATTGAATAAAAAATATACAAAATAGGTCCATCCCGTAACTACTACAAGACCAAATCTTCAGATATTATTTACATTCAAGCAATGAAAAAATAGTTTATTAAATACAGAATATCTATATATCAATATTTAAGCATGCGTGTTATTTTGTGTGTCACGCTTACATATTTTTTCTACCGAGTTACTGCCGTTTAATTGTCATGACCTTCCATTGATTGCCATTAAAATTTTACCAAGAATTCTTCATAAATTTTGGTTTCTGTTTCGATTATAGAAGATGGCTCTCAAATCATCTATTTTTCATAAACAAGTTTTATATAACTTGAGTTCCTTGAAAAGAGGGGGAGAAGAAAGTAATTTTGTGAGTAAAAATCGTGCAATCGGTAAATATGACTTTTGGAATGTGACATAGGAAAACCTCTCAGAATTTTGCATAACGAATGAAAACGACGGGTAATATGTGGTACACCTACCCCAGATACTTGCTAATAGTCTGACCATATTAAATCATGTGTGGCGTCTGCGTTTGCAAATGTTTTTTCCAGACGATAATAAGTGTTTCTATTTTATTATATAAAGAGATAAAGTTATAAATACACGAAATAAAAAATATATATATATGTATCATTTCCTTAATTAAGCCTCGCCCCGATAGTCGAGGTTTACATTTCTTCCATGTGTTCTTTTTTACGCACATTTTATCTTTCTTTTAATAATATTATTGGAATTCTTTCCCGTTTCCTTGTACCTATTTGTGAATTATTCCACAGATGTCTGCCTTTTGGATTACTTTGAATCATCTTCCAATTACGCGATTCCCTTGGAATTTACTTGTGCGAATGGAAATTTAACTAACTTCCTTAGATTCTGCATTTTTGGATTTTACCGTCATTGGATACTTTACCCTTCACCAGACTATCCATTCATATGAAATCACTTTTTTTATTCAGCATATCCCCTCTGCTTCATTTTTTTGTTATCAAGTAAGATCTACGACTTACTTGTAGTTTCATCAAATACTTTTGCAAGCAAAATCCGATCCCGCATTTTGCTAAATCCTACGCTCTGATGATAAGGAAAGTATTTCTTCGAAACTCCGCGGATTAAGGACTATCCACTTATTTAGTGTTTCCTTTTTAAATTAAATATGTTTTTTTCTCTTTTTCAGTGTTTTTAACATGTTTTATTATCTCTCTCTCTCTCTCTCTCTCTCTCTCTCTCTCTATATATATATATATATATATATATGTATTTCTCTCTCTTACTTCCATTCTCTTGGTTTTTAATATCCATATGTAATCTCAAAAAAAGATCTTTCTTTTTTATTTTTATTTGAATCATCTGACGATATAGACGGATAATTTTTATCCTGTCTATTGAAACAATTTGTAATGAATTAATTTGATACACTTCAGTTTGTAATTATAAAAAAACATATTTAGCTCTACTAACGTATTGAGCACTCTTTTTATTTTTTACCACATATGCCTCCTAATATATATATATATATATATATATATATATATATATATATATATATATATATATATATATATATATATATTAACTCTTATCGGGTTTATAGAATAACAACGGATTTGAACATAAAACAAAGAAAAATAATTCCGGATCTATTTAAATTTTTCTAAACCTAATCTCGTTTACAGCAGCCTAAATATTCACGGCTAAACTAAAGTCGAACACATATTTCAAGAAGCGCAATGTTTCCGAAATATCATATCGTAGGGAATTTCAATCCGATAGCATTGACGAACACGACGCAACGTTATAAAATTATATAAAAAACATATATGCATATATTGTACTAATAACATCTACCACAAACCTCTCTCTCTCTCTCTCTCTCTCTCTCTCTTGAATACGATCCAAAAAAGTGTTTTCAATCTAATATAGGTCCCATTTTATCAACTAAGCTCCAACCCCTGTCAAATCGCTGCAATGTTGCATCTCTGTGCCTGTTTTACAAATATTTTAATGGAATGTGCTCCGATGAACTTATTGCACTTGCGTCCCTTCGACAAACCCGCTTAGCAACAAAATCTCACCCCTTCATTGTTGAGGTTCCTAAATGCCAGAAAGATTTCTACTCTAATGGTTTCTTCCTGCGAACAGCTAGACTTTGGAATTCCCTTCCTGCTACCTGCTTCCCTGACTGTACTGATATGCTGAAGTTTAAATGTAATGTAAACTAACATCATGTAAATTTATCCGAGGCATGGTCCCAAATAGTAGCCCTTTATGTCAAGTGGCGATATGCCTTGTTATGGGTAAACGTGAGTAAAAAAAAAAAAAAGGTTAATCGATATTTTCGTCCCACTGTTATATATTTTACTTTGATTCGGTGTATGTTGATTCGGTGTGTGTTGATTCGGTGTGTGTTGATTCGGTGTATGTTGATTCGGTGTATGTTGATTCGGTGTGTGTTGATTTGGTGTGTGTTGATCCGGTGTGTGTTGATTCGGTGTGTGTTGATTCAGTGTATGTGGATTCGGTGTGTGTTGATTCGGTGTGTGTTGATTCAGTGTGTGTTGATCTGGTGTATGTTGATTCGGTGTGTGTTGATCCGGTGTGTGTTGATTCAGTGTGTGTTGATCCGGTGTGTGTTGATCCGGTGTGTGTTGATTCAGTGTGTGTTGATTCGGTGTGTGTTGATTCAGTGTATGTGGATTCGGTGTGTGTTGATTCGGTGTGTGTTGATTCAGTGTGTGTTGATCTGGTGTATGTTGATTCGGTGTGTGTTGATCCGGTGCGTGTTGATTCAGTGTGTGTTGATCCGGTGTGTGTTGATCCGGTGTGTGTTGATTCAGTGTGTGTTGATTCGGTGTGTGTTGATGCAGTGTATCTTGATTCGGTGTATGTTGATTCGGTGTGTGTTGATTCGGTGTGTGTTGATCCGGTGTGTGTTGATCCGGTAGTGTTGATTCGGTGTGTGTTGATTCGGTGCATGTTGATTCGGTGTGTGTTGATCCGGTGTGTGTTGTGTTGATTCGGTGTATGTTGATCCGGTGTGTGTTGATTCGGTGTATGTTGATTCGATATGTGTTGATCCAGTGTGTGTTGTGTTGATCTGGTGTGTGTTGATCCGGTGTGTGTTGATTCGGTGTATGTTGATTCGGTGTGTGTTGATTCGGTGTGTGTTGATCCGGTGTGTGTTGATTCGGTGTGTGTTGATCCGGTGTATGTTGATCCGGTGTATGTTGATCCGGTGTGTGTTGATTCGGTGTGTGTTGAGTACCGTTGCATTTTATTGAATTCTACAATTGCCGTTATATAAAAACTGTGTAGTGCGCTGTCCCCTAGGTTATTAGGTATGATTGATGAGGTTTGATTTCGAAATCAATCATTTATTGAAAACAATAAACACTATACCAAGTAACATCTAAGCTCTATTAAACAAGCACAAAAATTAACGACTTTAAAATTTAAAATAATCAATGAAAACCAAAGAATCCAGAAAAAAATGTGTCCTTTATTATCTTAGCAATATATTAGACAACGGGGCGTAAGCAGGTAGATGGAAAGATCGATGGACACCAATAGAATAAAATAACTAGATATAAGTATAAAGCTACTGATATCGACTTATAGATCACGAAATTTTCTAATAAAGTATACTTACTCTATGAAGGCAGAAATATGACGGCTTCAGTAAGGATTGAACCTGGAAAACTTGACTGGACAGCATTTTATTAAAAACTAAATGAATGAGAATTCCGCTATTTTGGGCTTCCGCTCTCGCAGCTACCGCTAGTCTGCCAGGCAGTTACTACATTGAGATAATAATAAAAAATGTCTCTCACGAGGAGCTTTATAAGTTTCTAAGCTTTTTTCTACAGCCATTTAAAATTGTCATAGACACTTGAAAATTGAGTATGTTATTGCTATACATCTTATGAGATGACTGACCAATTTTTATGATTTCGAGTTCAAACGAACAACTAAAGCAGGAATTGGAATACACTCTACCAAAGCCTGATTGTCACAGCTACGGAGAATTTCAAAATGGACGTGAAGACATTTTGGAAGACGGATATGCGATAAAAATTCTGTTTTAAACTCGGAAAAAAATGCCACAGAAAAGTATGGAATGCTTTTGAACCATCTTGCATGAATTGAACATCAGTTTTTTAGTGGCATAAGAGATTCAAGGAAAGCAGGAACCCTGTGAGGAATGATAAAAGGCGTGGGAAGAGTAAGGAAGTCAGAACACTAGACATGATTGGCCAAATAACGAATTTCATGGATAAGGACATAGTGTGTCTATATAGACGATAAGTGCACAATTTGATGTTAGTGTTGTAATGCGCACTTATTTACGAGGAATTTAAGATGCGAAAGATTAACGCGAATGCACCAATCCACAAAAGCTGGCCAACTAGTGTATGGTCTGTAAAAAAAAGAACACCGGTTTTTTACAAACGGAAATGGAATCATGTCGGCTGTTCTAGAGCGACAATTTTACCCTTCCACCTTGTATTTTATTTTTAATTGTCAGCGATAAGCTTAAATGCCCGTTACAGATATGAAACGTTACAGATATAAAACGTTACAGATATAAAACGTTACAGATATAAAATGTTACAGATATAAAAATGTGAATTGCCTTTTTATTTCTTCTTTATATCTTCTTTTTTACTAGTTGACTTACCCGTTTCTCTTCGTCGCCGTTTCCTCTAGTGGTCGTTGCATGATTCGCTTCATCTTTCTCTTTTCCCCTTGCTGTGATCCGTCATCAGTGGTGCTAGACGAGTAAAATATCATTTAACGCAGTTTTGAAGTTTTCTGATAGTTTCTAAGTTTTTTTTTCGGGGTAAAATTGACTCACATAAAAAAGAAAAAGAGAGAGAGAGAGCGCGAGAGAGAGAGAGAGCGAGAGAGAGAGAGCGAGAGAGAGAGACAGATTCAACCGACATAAGTCCAGCTCAAATAAACAGAAGTTTATAGAAGCTAGAAATAATTGTAAGAGAGTGATAGAGACAGCTAAGACAGATTACTCTGAAACCACCAGAAAACGCATCGAAGCACAGAAATAAGGAACCCAGGATTTTTGGAAAATCTACAACAGCGTAGTAAATAATGGACAGTCAACTATTCCCCCACTATCAAACAATCATGAGGTTGCTTGCACGGCAACTGACAAGGCTAATCTGCTTGCCAGTCGGTTTGCCTCAAACTCCACACTGAACTCGGTACACCACTCACTCCCTGATTTTCCTCTGCGAACAGACGCCACACTAGACGATTTGAAAATCACCCCTTCTCAGGTACATGCTATTATAAAAAAAACCTAGACACCTCAAAAGCATGTGGACCAGATCTCATCCCGGCTGTGCTATTAAAAAAATGCTCTGCCGAGGTTGCTCCAGTTCTGTCCAAACTTTACAATAAATGCCTTAACGAATCTTGTTTTCCCGACTGCTGGAAAACCGCCTCTGTGGTACCAGTCTTCAAGAATTCTGGTGAAAGAACTGACCCACTAAATTATCGCCCCATTAGCCTCCTCCCGCTTTTCGCCAAAATATTTGAGTCCTTAGTTAATCAAGCCCTAGTCCAGCACCTAACAGCTGCTAAACTCCTGACTGACAAACAATATGGATTCAGGCAAGCCCGTTCAACAGCAGATATCTTAACTGTAGTTTCTGAACGTATATACCGTTCATTGGATAAAACAGGGGAGGGTAGAGCGGTGGCCCTCGATATATCTAAGGCTTTTGACAGGGTATGGCACGATGGTCTTCTAAGGAAAATTAGATCATATGGAATCACTGGAAGAATTCATAATGTAATTAAATCCTTCTTAAGTAATAGAAAAATCAAAGTTGTCTTTGACGGTCGTACATCCAAACAATATGACATAAATGCGGGAGTACCTCAGGGGTCTATCCTTGGACCTCTATTATTCCTGATGTTCATAAACGACCTCCCTGATAAAATTGTTTCGGAGATGGGTAGATTTGCCGATGACACCACTCTCTATAACAGATATGAGGGGAAAACAAATGAACACATATCCAAGGAAATGGCAGAAACACTAGAGGATGACCTCCAATCCGTAGTGGAATGGGGACAAAAATGGTTGGTCACATTCAATGCTGCTAAGACTAAGCTTGTTTCCTTCAATAACTACAAGAAACCTTCTCTACCACCAATAGCAATGGCCAAGAACACATTACCTGAAAGTACTTCTTTTAAACTCCTCGGCCTAACGTTTACAGGGAATATGAACTGGAATAGATACATTGAGAGCATTTCCAAGGCTGCTGCAAGGAAGGTTGGCTCCCTCTACCGTGCTAGAAAAATACTTACGCCTGACAGTATCCTATACCTCTATAAGGCAACCATTCGCCCATGTATGGAGTACTGTTGTCACATCTGGGCTGGAGCATCTGCTGCTTGTCTCTCGCTCCTGGACAGGGTTCAAAAGAGAGTCGCCAATCTGATAGGTCCTGAACTGTCATCTAGGCTTCAGCCTCTGTCCCATCGACGAGATGTTGCATCCCTCTGCCTGTTCTACAAATACTTTAATGGTGAATGCTCTGACGAACTGCAAACACTTGTACCTCCCCGACGTAACTACCCCCGACAAACCCGACAAGCTACTAAGTCGCATCCCTTTACAGTAGAGATCCCTAGGTGCAAGAAAGCCTTTTACTCCAATAGTTTCTTCCCCAGAACTGCGGGTCTTTGGAACTCCCTTCCGGGATTCTGCTTTCCCAACTGCAATGATATGCAGAAGTTCAAGTGTAATGTCAACAAACATCTTTCTACTCATCTCCCTTCATAATGACCCCGCTAATTAAGTCCCTGATAGTAGCCCCCTGCTTCAAAGTGGCACTGTGCCTTGTTTGGGGTGAAAATTGAATAAAAAAAAATAAAAAAGAAAGAGAGGAGCTAATGTTATATATATATATATATATATATATATAAATATATAAAAGTGAAAGTATCTGTCTGTCTGTCTGTCTGTCTGTCTGTGTACATTTCCCTATATATATATGACGAGATCCCTGGCGACACCAGATCATCTTGCTTTTCAAATAGAGGAAGAGAAGATGGGAGAGGAAAAACAGATGTTTATGAGATTCCTGTCCACCAGAAAAGAGTAAATATTTCAATGAGAAAAGAAAATATAAAATCTGATAATATGATTCGTGGAACAAGAGATTGTTTTTCTAGTTGGATTTGGTAAAAAAAATAAAATGAATTTTAACTACTAATTGAGTGAGACAGGTACAATGACTTGGGTTCAGGAGGTCTGCTCTGGTGTCTGGGAGGTGTTGTCGTTTGTGCCCACCTGGGTTGGTTGGACAGATAAATAAATAAATTGAACCTAAGGAGATATGGTCATGAAAGACGAAGAAGAGAGAAAAGAAAGAGAAAATGAAAAGAATAAAATAATGAGTTCACGAGAGAAGAAAAAGAATGAGAGAATGGAAAAGAGAAGAATAACTCCAAAAAGGTGGAGGGAGGAATTTCTGATTTGATAAAAACGATTGTCTTTTTTAGAATAGGGTCCAGAGTTCTTTTGCTGGCTGGGATTCGAGGCGTCCACATCGCTCTCACCCCGCCTGGGGGTGTGGGGGGGAACATCCATAAGAGCTAAGTTGAAAAGCTCTTGTTCTTAGCTGGGAAATTGATTAGTGGAACTTAAGTATGCAACCTGCATCATGAAGCTTGAATCAAAGAACTCGACTAAACAAGTGTAAAACGATTTATGAATAATTATTTTGTTTCGTTATATAAAAATGTCCCAGAGTTTTTCCTTCTTTCTCGATTGTCGGCCTGGATGAAGATACAGTTTATTTCAGGTATTCCCTGACGCCAGATGATGAAGGAGATGGACTGGATCCAGCACGAAGCCAGAGTGACGGCCGAAATTGACAATGTTGCCACACAGACTTAGGGTCATGCACATTTCGCGTGCCCTGAGCAGCAGAAGATATTTTCCAGTGACCAGTGAGAGTCTGGTCACCCTTGAGGGGTCCACCACTAGACAAGTAAGAATGTAGCCCTGCTGGGTTGCATCTATGGTCCTGTGGGCTGGGAGCGACGAACACGGCTAGAAGTACATCACAAGTATGCTCCCGTGAACCAGGATAGCGACGGATGCGGCCCGGCCCTCGGATGAGAGAGGAGAAGGGTTATATATATATATATATATATATATATATATATATATATATATATATATATATATATATTCCCAATAACTGTCAAAGTTCAGTCTACAGACTCGAAATTTGATATGCAGAATATTGAGATTTTGCAAAATCTTTATAATCCGTTTTTAGCCAGAAATTTGGGTGTTAAGAGGTCAAAGTTCAACGATTAGACCTGTGAGTACTCTACCAAACTCCTCCCACAATTTTTGGTCTAAGCACTTGAAATTTTAGATATTGGTTCCTTGGACATGGATCTAACTTAATAACTTGATTTGAGCCCAAACGATAAAGGTTTAGGGGTCACAATATGGGTCAAAATTAAAAAAAATTGATCTCTGGGGTCTCTACAAAATTACTCAGACAATGTCTGGTCTAAACATTTTAAATTTTACATAAAGGGTAGTCAGAAATAGGGCGAGCTTTTTAATCAGTTTGGGTCGAAAAATTGAGCTACCAATACATAAATGTATGTTTGTATGTTTGCAAGTCGACAGAAGCGACGGATTTTCAGAAGATCAGTATTGTTATGAAGCTCGACCCTTCAGATGACAAATATCGAAAAATTGGCTAAAAAAATTAATTTCTTCACTCTAAAATGGGCACTTTTCTCCACCGATATTTTGGAAAGTCATCCCCTCTTTTCGATTGTCTAGCCTTAATTTAAACATATGACATTTTCGGTTTGGCGGTGGCTGTAGCAGTAAAGACGTCACGTTTTTCCCCGCTCTTTTCGTCCTTCGCGGTACGAGTTCGAGCTTGGCCTCCCACTACCACTTTTTTTTATTTGCTCAACACACACCAAACACCCGAGCAACACCGGGCACCCATGCTAGTATATATATATATATATATATATATATATATATATATATATGTATAAGGAATGAAAAAATACCAGCGGTGGTTGACGTTATGTTTTGAGAAAAATAGAAAAACCGAATGAAATTATTAAAATAATCAACGTTTCGTCCTTATTTCAGAGGACATCTTCAGGATAATTGAAATAAAAATGTAAGAAAAGAAAAAGTCATAGATCGTGCGAAAAAGACAGTTTTTGAATCCTACCCATGTCGGGAAGGATAAACATATGTGTGCGTATGGGAAGGTTGGGTTGTTCGATGTCTATATATACACTTTTAAAAATGCGTTAAAATAAATATGTACATTTTTTTTTTGTATTTTTGTATTCTCACCCACACCAAAAATACAAAAATCTACGACACTCTTAATAGACTTGGTTTTCACTTGATACAAACAACTTCCTCAACCATAAAACAGACATTAAAAACTACCAAGCACTCTCCCAAAACCCTCACATCAGATGCCGGTATATATTCCATCCCATGTAACAACGATCAACAAGCGTACATAGGTGAAACAGCGAAAATTGAAATTAAGACTTAACGAGTACAGAAGAGATATAAGGAATGGTAAC
This sequence comes from Euprymna scolopes, assembly GCF_053919585.1. Taxonomy (NCBI): domain Eukaryota; kingdom Metazoa; phylum Mollusca; class Cephalopoda; order Sepiida; family Sepiolidae; genus Euprymna; species Euprymna scolopes. The sequence goes on from NC_136508.1 coordinate 67,165,141, forward strand.
GCCCTAAATGCACTCTTTTGCCATTGTGCAGAACACGATCACTCATTTAATTTAGATCAAGCGAAAATTATTAAATACGTGATAAATAGAGCTAAAAGAAGACTTTTAGAATCAGCACTAATATTGAATACTAATACCATTACGCAAAGAAAAGGCTTCTACCATTTAACTCCTAGCATAGGGAAAATAATAATCAAAGAACAAAATATCAAAACAGATCCTGGCTAACCGTTTTTCCTTAAATATTTCAACAAAATGAATAAGTTTACAGAAGAAGAAAAAAAATGTACATATTTATTTTAACGCATTTTTAAAAGTGTATATATAGACATTGAACAACCCAACCTTCCCATACGCACACATGTTTGTCCTTCCCGACATGGGTAGGATTCAAAAACTGTCTTTTTCGCACGATCTATGACTTTTTCTTTTTTTACATCTTTATTTCAATTATCCTGAAGATGTCCTCTGAAATAAGGACGAAACGTTGATTATTTTAATAATTTCATTCGGTTTTTCTATTTTTCTCAAAACATATATATATATATATATATATATATATATATATATATATATATATATATATATATATATATATATATATTTTACTAGCAGTCCGAGTGTAAAATGCGCTAAAATAGTATATTTTCATTTGTCCAGCTTTCGTATATCTATATAGCTATAAAAGTGAAAATATGTGTGTGTGTGTGTGTGCGTGTGTGTGTGTGTACATTTCCCTACCAAATAACTGTCAATTTTCGGCCTAGGGACTTCAGATTTGACATAAGAGGTATTAAAATTTGGGAAAATCTTTTTAATCAGTTTTCGGTTTGACCTTTGAAAACTCTACCAAACTCCTTCGATAATTTTGGGTCTAAACACTTGAAATTTTTAATATAGACTACTTGGACATAGATCAAACATTTTAATTTGATTTGAGCCTCAAAAAATAAATGTTAAGGGGTCAAAATTGGTCTCAAAGCTAAAACAAATTTGACCTCTGCAGTCTCTACCAAATTATTCAGCTAATTTCTGGTCTAAACGTTTAAATTTTACATAAAGGGTATTTAGAGATAAGGCAAACTTTTTAACATGTTAGGGTCGAAAATTTTAGCTGCCAAGGGGTCGAAGTTCAAAAGATTTGACTATTACATTCTCTAGCAAACTACTCAACCAATTTTTTGCATAAACATTTAAAATTTATACATAATGGGTGTAACTTGAACATGGATAAAATATTGTATTTCGATTTGAAACCAAAATAATAAATGTATAGGTGTCAAAATTGGGGCCAAAGTTTACAAAAATTGACCTCTGCGATCTCTACGAAATTACTCAGACGAATTTTAGTCCAAACATTTGAAATCTTACATAAAGTGTATTCACACGTAAGTGCAAGTTATGAACAGTACATAGGGTCCGAGCAAAGCCGGGCTGAACTGCTAGTAGCTAATAAAAACGAATACACCACTTATTTATTATTTTACTCTATAGCAACTGCTGGATTAGTTTTTACTTCGCCTCAATTTTAACGAACTGTCGAGCATTTGCAAATAATATGTTATAACAGCATATGTGTAAATAAGATATTGACACAAATAAGAAAATATAAAACGGATTTTGTTTCCGCATGTCACATTTGTATTGCTTGGATAATTAGGCTCTACTGTTCTCATCTTGAGTGTTTTTTTTTTCACAACGTTTCGGTTGATGTGACCACCGACCTTCTTCGGGTAGCATTATGTCCAACTCGACGATTGGAAACTAAAGAAGAGAGATATGTGGGTGGCTATATTTTCTTCTCATTCGTGAGTTGAGCTCTTTATCAAAGAAATTCATGCCTGCCACACTTAACGTAAGGTATGTTCGTATGAAAAATTGAGATCTCTCGGTAGTTGATAATGTAAACACTTCGAAAGTCTCTGTAATTTCCCTTACTAATTATAAATTATCCTTTTTCGGAACTTAAATGAATGCGGTTTCAACATTTCTCATTGTTTGGGGGGGTCGTCTTATTTGATTTTTTTTTTTAATTATGGAGTAATTGCTACCTATTTAATTGGGATAGAAACTAGTTATTCCTCTATGATCCGATTTGTCGATTCTTTTCTGCTATCAAATCAACAATTCTTCGTATAATTTGGATTCTCCGAATTACTGTTCTAATCCTCAGTGTTATTTTCACAAGGTTGCAGCCGATGTAACCTTCAACCTTCCTGAGGTGTATCTTTTTAAACTCGGGAATCTTTTAGTCGAACTCATGACTCTGCGCAGAATTGTGACAAGACCCCATTCTTTAATCCACGGAGAGTAGCATGCTCTTGTTCCGACAGCCATGACTTGATAATTCGCAGTTGTATTCTGAGTATCGCCTGCACTGAAGATTAAACTTTCAACCTTCATGAGGGTATCACTTACAAGTGAATATTAACAAATACTTTATCCATACCGCCACAGGACGTGCTGAAGAAGGCTGGAGGTTGCATCGGATGAAACGTTTGAAAATAGACACAAAATAACAACAGCAGCCAAATCGTCAATCCTTATCTAAAAAAATTCACAAACATAATATCAACATTTGTATTTTAAAATGTAAATATGCCGTTGAAATCTTTAACAACCAATTGTCATTGGTTAGTTCCTAAATCTTGGCCAATCATAAAATTCACATAGCTTTCTTTTTACTGCTAGTCGCAATTTCTTACTGTTGTAATATTTTTCGTATTCCTAAGATGGTATGATTACAAAAAAACTGTGAAAGTTCTATTTATTAAGGAGAGGTTATAAGAACTGACCAATAAGATGGAACCACGCTCTGCTACCAACCAATCAGAAACCGAAATCACTTCATAAAATATAGCGATTTTTTAAGAATTCTTGCACACGGAAAGGAACGCTGCTCATCATCTCAAGACTTATTCGGATTGGCTACTTACTGGAAACGCTATTATTCGTCTTCGTCTGAAAGCTTTTGCAATTCAAAGTTTCTTCTCGTTGATACTGCCATTTTGTTTGGGACAACATTTCTCTTCTCTTCCGAAACTAAAATGGCTTACAACTAAAAACTTACATCAAACTTGATAATTGTATTCACAATACTGTTGTTTAAAATGTAGTTTTTCCTTTTTGCTTTTATACTGTCTTCCACAATAACTGATGAATATTAGCCAGAGTTCAGTGGCCTCAAATAATCGAATTTTTACGGAGACCGTTCTTTTACTTTTACGGGCCGTTCTATATTTTTATGAACCGTTTTTTAGCCGGTTAAAATAGTTTATAAGGAGTAAAAAAGGGTGAAAACTTCAAAAATCGTTACACATTTTGTACGTTCATCTAAGTTTATTTTTAATTGAAAATTTTTTACAAATCCATACGTGTGTTTCATTGGCGCAGTAGTAATGTCACCAACTTTGGAGGCTGCACTTTTTGTTTCGATTCCAGTTGACGTTACGCAAAGACGTTGTTTTACTTTTGAATTCACAACTCTATAATAATATATACGAAACCTGTACGAATTAAAATATCATATATTCAAACTAGGTAGGGTTTGAATATATAATTAAGTGCCAGTTTTACTCGTTTAGAACTGCTTTAAAGCTTCACCGCTCACTCATTTTTCGACCAAATTTCAAACAATTATTACAGTTTATAGACCCCCTTTTTAGGTATATTGCGAAAATAAATTTCAATTTAAGAAATTTATGATGAATTTACTGGTGTTCAAAATCGAAAAAAACGTAAGGAGGTGAGCGCCGTTTCTTATGACTGGTTTCCATAGCAACCACGTCGCTTCAGCGACTACTGTTTCTAACAATTCACCGCTCTTGAGAAAATTGAAGTAACAAGTGAAACAGACAGAATGAAAGAATCAAAGGGAGATAATTGGGGGATTTTATTGAAAGCAGATGAATGCCGTGCATTGTTATTACATATGTGTATTTTATGTCTATGGGGGCAAAAAAAAAATAAGATTGAAATTGAACAAAGAACAAGTGGATTTACTGAAAGCTTAGAAAAATCATGGATTACAATAGAAAAATTCGAGCATGAAAAATAAATATGGTTAAACCTAAACATGGAAAAGTAAAGGACTAGTTGTTAAAATCGGAAAAGAAAAGGACAAGATATTTTAGTAAGAAATATAATAAATTTAAAACTTTAAATATTGCAGCATTAAGAATTTTTTTAAAATTCAATTTATAACATTATATAATCAATTCTTAATGCTGCAATACTTTAAATTAAAAATTTATTATCTTTTTTTACTAGAATATCTTGTCCTTTTTATTCCAGTTTTAAAAACTAGTCTTTTACTTTTCCATGTTTAAGCTTAACCATATTACTTTTCATTCTCTCATTTTTCTATTGAAATTTAAGCATATTTTACGACTGAGCCAAGCCGGGTGCCCTCCGGCCAGTAGTTGCCTTTATATAAAAACTGTGTAGTGCGCTGTCCCTTGGGTTATTAGGTATGATTGATGAGGTTTGGTTTCGAAATCAATCATTTATTGAAAGCAATAACAGCTATACCAAGTAACATCTAAGCTTTAATAAACATACAAAATATTATTGACTTTGAAACTGAAAATAATCAATGAAAACTAAAGAATAAACAAATAAAGTTGCCTTAATAATGTTATCAATATACTGCACAACAGAACGTAAACAGGTAGATGGAAAGATCGATAGATACCGACAGACTGAAATAACTGAAATACATATAAAGAAAATACGCATCAAGTGCGCTTGAAAGCCAAATCACAACGCAATATTAGGAAAATAAGCAAATGTTTTACTTGTTTGAAATTTATAATTTAAATATATTTCGGAGTTAAACTCCATCCTAAGTATGTTGCTTTGTTACTTATTTTTTTTCTTCTTCTTTCTTGCCATGTTGTAAAGTTGGAGAAAGAAAAGTGTGTGTGTGTAAAGATCCGCGCGTTGTTTCTCAGCGGTTGCATTTTGAAATGTCGGAACGTGACGTTGGCTAATATTGCGTTGTGATTTGGCTTTCAAGCGCACTTTTGATGCACATTTTATTTATTCAAATTAAGTCAACGTTTCTATAATGGAACTCACTCCCTTGAAGATATAAATATAAAGATATTGATATCGATTTATAGATTACGAAATTTTCTAATAAATTATACTTACTCTATGAATACAGAAATATGACGGCTTCAGTAAGGATTGAACCTGGAAAACTTGACTGGACATCATTTTATTAAAAACCAAATGAATCAGAATTTCGCTATTTTGAGCTTTCGCTCTCGCAGGCATCTCAAGTTCGTCAGACAGTAACTGCATTAAGGTAATAATAATAATAATAATAATAATAATAATAATAATAATAATAATAATAATAATAATAATAATCTGGACAAGCGCGAAGAGAACTGGGACCTTGGGGAGGCTGAGTGCCACTCAAATTCCAGTATAAACCAATGGCCACTACCAGAGAGAAATCAATGGTAAGCGGCTGTTGCGATGATGCAAATTGATTTGCAAATGCTATCGAAGGAGGTGGAGAGAGCTGGACGTCTGGGGAGACTTGTTGTCACTCAGCTTCCAGAGAACACCACAGGTTTCCAATCAGATCGTTTGTTGTCTTGTGTGAAAGCTCCATGTGAGCCAATAATAATGTCTCTTACGAGGTGACTTCAATATGTTTTCAGACGTTTCTGTACAGGCGTTAAAAATTGCCGTAGACTCATGAAAATTTAGTATGTTATTGCTATACATCTTATGAAATGGCTGAGCAATGTTTATGATGTCAGGTTCTTGTGAACAGCTGCATGCTTTTAGTGGCATAAGAGATTCAAATAAGGCAAGAGGTTTGTGAGGGATGATGAGAGGCCTGAGCAGTATAAGGAAGTCAGAACACTATAGTTGATTGGCCAAATAAAGAATTTCATTGGTAAGGAGCGTCGTGTGTCTATATAGACAATACGTGCGCAGTTTGATGTGAGTGTGGAAATATACGCGAATGTATTAGCGAGGAACTTAAGATGCGGAAGATTTGCGCGAATGCACCCATCCACAGAACATCTTTGTTACAGACTATTTGACTAAGAAGGGCATCAAGACAATTCCTCACCTTCCCTATAGTCGAGATTCTGCTCATAATGACTTTTGGACATTTCCTACGTTTAAGGAAAACCTTAGCGACTGTTGTTATGTAACAATTGAGAAGATGAAAGAGGCCGTGGCGAGAGTCATTGACACGATCTCAGAAGAGAACTTCCATGGGGCCTTCCACAATTTGTTGGAACGGTACAAGTGCATTGCAGCCGGTTGAGATTACTTTGAAGAGGACAAGCGTTTCATGTGTGTACTATACATAAAAGTGCCCTTACGAAAAAAGTCTGGAAACTTATTGAAGGCATCTCGTAACCAACTAAACTTGAAAGCTAAAAGTTACGTATTTTAAAATATCATTCATAGTTTTGCACCACTGTTGAGTGAGTAATCTTTATATCTATAAAAGTGAACGTGTCTGTGTGTCTGTCTGTGTGTCTGTCTGTGTACATTTCCCTACGCAATAACTCTGTCAATTTTAAGTCTACAGACTCGAAATTTGATGTACGGGGTCCTGAGATTTCGGAAAATCTAAGTGATCGGTTTTCGGCCAAATTTATGGCATGCAGCTGTTCACAAGAACCTGACATCATAAAAATTGCTCAGTCATTTCATAAGATGTATAGCAATAACATACTAAATTTTCATGAGTCTACGGCAATTTTTAATGCCTGTACAGAAACGTCTAGAAACTTATTGAAGTCACCTCGTAAGAGACATTATTATCGGCTCACATGGAGCTTTCACACAAGACAACAAACGATCTGATTGGAAACCTGTGGTATTCTTTGGAAGCTGAGTGACAACAAGTCTCCCCAGACGTCCAGCTCTCTCCACCTCCTTCGATAGCATTTGCAAATCAATTTGCATCATCGCAACAACCGATTACCATTGATTTCTCTCTGGTAGTGGCCATTGGTTTATACTGGAATTTGAGTGGCACTCAGCCTCCCCAATGTCCCAGTTCTCTTCGCGCTTGTCCAGATTATTATTATTATTATTATTATTATTATTATTATTATTATTATTATTATTATTATTATTACCTTAATGCAGTTACTGTCTGACGAACTTGAGATGCCTGCGAGAGCGAAAGCTCAAAATAGCGAAATTCTGATTCATTTGGTTTTTAATAAAATGATGTCCAGTCAAGTTTTCCAGGTTCAATCCTTACTGAAGCCGTCATATTTCTGTATTCATAGAGTAAGTATAATTTATTAGAAAATTTCGTAATCTATAAATCGATATCAATATCTTTATATTTATATCTTCAAGGGAGTGAGTTCCATTATAGAAACGTTGACTTAATTTGAATAAATAAAATGCGCATCAAAAGTGCGCTTGAAAGCCAAATCACAACGCAATATTAGCCAACGTCACGTTCCAACATTTCAAAATACAACCGCTGAGAAACAACGCGCGGATCTTTACACACACACACACTTTTCTTTCTCCAACTTTACAACATGGCAAGAAAGAAGAAGAAAAAAATAAGTAACAAAGCAACATACTGAGGCTGGAGTTTAACTCCGAAATATATTTAAATTATAAATTTCAAACAAGTAAAATATTTGTTTATTTTCCTAATATTGCGTTGTGATTTGGCTTTCAAGCGCACTTGATGCGCATTTTATTTATTTGTATTTTAGTTATTTCAGTCCGTCGGCATCTATCGATCTTTCCATCTACCTGCTTACGTTCTGTTGTGCAATATATTGATAAGATTATTAAGGCAACTTTATTTGTTTATTCTTTAGTTTTGATGGATTATTTTAAATTTTAAAGTCGATAATATTTTGTATGTTTATTAAAGCTTAGATGTTACTTGGTATAGCTTTTATTGCTTTCAATAAATGATTGATTTCGAAACCAAACCTCATCAATCATACCTAATAACATAGGGGACAGCGCACTACACAGTTTTCATATAAAGGCAACTACTGGCCGGAGGGCGCCCGGCTTAGCTCAGTCGTAAAATATGCTTAAATTTCAATAGAAAAATGAGACAATGAAAAGTAATATGGTTAAGCTTAAACATAGAAAAAGTAAAAGACTAGTTTTTAAAACTGGAAAAGAAAAGGACAAGATATTCTAGTAAAAAAAGATAATACATTTTTAATTTAAAGTATTGCAGCATTAAGAATTGATTATATAATGTTATAAATTGAATTTAAAAAATTTTTTTAATGCTGCAATATTTTAAGTTTTAAATTTATTATATTTGTTACTAAAATATCGTGTCCTTTTCTTTTCCAATTTTAACAACTAGTCCTTTACTTTGCCATGTTTAGGTTTAACCATATTTATTTTTCATGCTCGAATTTTTCTATTGTAATCCATGATTTTTCTAAGCTTTCAGTAAATCCACTTGTTCTTTGTTCAATTTCAATCGTATTTTGTTTTGCCCCCATAAACATAAAGTACACATACGTAATAACAATGCACGGCACTCATCTGCTTTCAATAAAATCCCCCAATTATCTCCCTTTGATTCTTTCATTCTGTCTGTTTCACTTGTTACTTCAATTTTCTCAAGAGCGGTGTATTGTTAGCAACAGTAGTCGCTGAAATGACGTGGTTGCTATGGAAACCAGTCATAAGAATCGGCGCTCACCTCCTTACGTTTTTTTCGATTTTGAACACCAGTAAATTCATCATAAATTTCTTAACGAAAATTGAAATTTATTTTCGCAATATACCTAAAAAGGGGGTCTATAAACTGTAATAATTGTTTGAAATTTGGTCGAAAAATGAGTGAGCGGTGAAGCTTTAAAGCAGTTCTAAACGAGTAAAACTGCTACTTAATTATATACTCAAAGCCTACCTAGTTTGAATATATTATATTTTAATTCTTCCAGGTTTCGTATATATTATTATAGAGTTGTGAATTCAAAAGTAAAACAACGTCTTTGCGTAACGTCAACTGGAATCGAAACAAAAAGTGCCGCCTCCAAAGTTGGTGACATTACTACTGCGCCAACGAAACACACATATGGATTGGTAAAAAATTTTAAAGTAAAAATAAACTTAGATGAACGTACAAAATGTGTAACGATTTTTGAAGTTTTCATCCTTTTTTACTCCTTATAAACTATTTTAATCGGCTAAAGAACGGTTCATAAAAATAAAGAACGGCCCGTAAAAATTCGATTATTCGAGGCCACTGGACTCTGGCTAATATTCATCAGTTATTGTGGAAGACAATATAAAAGTAAAAAGGAAGAAATACATTTTAAACAACAGTATTGTGAATACAATTATCAAGTTTGATGTAAGTTTTTAGTTGTAAGCCATTTTAGTTTCAGAAGAGAAGAGAAATGTTGTCCGAAACAAAATGGCAGTATCAACCAGAAGAAACTTTGAATTGCAAAAGCTTTCAGACGAAGACGAATAATAGCGTTTCCAGTAAGTAGCCAATCCGAATAAGTCTTGAGATAATAAGCAGCGTTCCTCTCCGTGTGCAGGAATTCTTAAAAATTTGGTACATTTTATGGAGTGATTTCGGTTTCTGATTGGTTGGTAGCAGAGCGTGGTTCCATTTTATTGGTCAGTTCTTATAACCTCTCCTTAATAAATAGAACTTTCACAGTTTTTTTAATCACATCCCAATAGGAATACGAAAAATATTACAACAGTAAGAAATTGCGACTAGCAGTAAAAAGAAAGCTATGTGAATTTTATGATTGGCCAAGATTTAGGAACTAACCAATGACAATTGGTTGTTAAAGATTTCAACAGCATATTTACATTTTAAAATACAAATGTTGATATTATGTTTGTGAATTTTTTTAGATAAGGATTGATGATTTGATTGCGGTAGTTATTTTGTGTTTATTTAAAAAAAACTTTCATCCGATGCAACCTCCAGCCTTCTTCAGCACGTCCTGTGACGGTATGGATAAAGTATTTGTTAATATTCACTTGTAAGTGATACCCTCATGAAGGTTGAAAGTGTAATCTTCAGTGCAGGCGATACTCAGAATACAACTGCGAATTATCAAGTCATGGCTGTCGGAACAAGAGCATGCTACCCTCCGTGGGTTAAAGAAAGGTGTCTTATCACAATTCTGCACAGAGTCACGAGTTCGGCTAAAAGATTCCCGAGTTTAAAAAGATACACCTCAGGAAGGTTGAAGGTTACATCGGCTGCAACCTTGTGAAAATAACACTGAGGATTAGAACAGTAATTCGGAGAATCCAAATTATACGAAGAATTGTTGATTTGATAGCATAAAAGAATCGCTAAATCGAAACATAGAAGAAGAACTAGTTTCTATCCCAATTAAATAGGTAGCAATTACTCCATAATTAAAAAAAATCAAATAAGACGAGCCGCCCCCAAACAATGAGAAATGTTGAAACCGCATTCATTTAAGTTCCGAAAAAGGATAATTAGTAAGGGAAATTACAGAGACTTTCGAAGTGTTTACATTATCAACTACCAAGAGATCTCAATTTTTCATACGAACATACCTTACGTTAAGTGTGGTAAGCATGGACTCCTTTAATAAAGAGCTCAACTCACGAATTAGAAGAAAATATAGCCACCCACATATCTCTCTTCTTTAGTTTCCAATCGTCGAGTTGGACATAATGCTACCCGAAGAAGGTCGGCGGTCACATCAGCGGAAACGTTGTGAAAAAAAAAAACACTCAAGATGAGAACAGTAGAGCCTAATTATCCAAGTAATACAAATGTGACACGCGGAAACAAAACCCGTTTTATATTTTCTTATTTATGTCAATATCTTATTTACACATATGTTGTTATAACATATTATTTGCAAATGCTCGACAGTTCGTTAAAATTGAGGCGAAGTAAAAACTAATCCAGCCGTTGCTATAGAGTAAAATAATAAATAAGTGGTGTATTCGTTTTTATTAGCTACTAGCAGTTCAGCCCGGCTTTGCTCGGGCCCTATGTACTGTTCATAACTTGCACTTACGTGTGAATACACTTTATGTAAGATTTCAAATGTTTGGACTAAAATTTGTCTAAGTAATTGCGTAGAGATCGCAGAGGTCAATTTTTGTAAACTTTGGCCCCAATTTTGACACCAATACATTAATTATTTCGGTTTCAAATCAAAATACAATATTTTATCCATGTTCAAGTTACACCCATTATGTATAAATTTTAAATGTTTATGCCAAAAATTGGTTGAGTAGTTTGCTAGAGAATGTAATAGTCAAATCCTTTGAACTTCGACCCCTTGCAAGCTAAAATTTTCGACCCTAACATGTTAAAAAGTTTGCCTTATCTCTAAATACCCTTTATGTAAAATTTAAAGGTTTAAACCAGAAATTGGCTGAATAATTTGGTAGAGACTGCAGAGGTCAAATTTGTTTTAGCTTTCAGACCAATTTTGACCCCTTAACATTTATTTTTTGGGGCTCAAATCAAATTAAAATGTTTGATCTATGTCCAAGTAGTCTATATTTAAAATTTCAAGTGTTTAGATCCAAAATTATCGAAGGAGTTTGGTAGAGTTTTCAAAGGTCAAACCGAAAACTGATTAAAAAGATTTTCCCAAATTTTAATACCTCTTATGTCAAATCTGAAGTCCCTAGGCCGAAAATTGACAGTTATTTGGTAGGGAAATGTACACACACACACACACACACATATATATATATATATATATATATATATATATATATATATATATATATATATATATATATATATATTCACTTTTATAGATATATAGATATACGAAAGCTGGACAAATTAAAATATCATATTTAAGCATATTTTACACTCGGACTTCTAGTTCAATATATATATATATATATATATATATATATATATATATATATATATATATATATATGTATATATATATATATACTAGCATGGGTGCCCGGCGTTGCTCGGGTGTTTGGAGGTGTGTGTTGAGCAACAAAAAAAAAGTGGTAGTGGGAAGGCAGGCTCGAACTCGTACCGCGAAGGACGAAAAGAGCGGGGGGAAAAAAACGTAACGTCTGTACTGCTACAGCCACCGCCAAACCGAAAACGTCATATGTTTAAATTAAGGCTAGACAATTGAAAAGAGGGGACGACTTTCCAAAATATCGGTGGAGAAAAGTGCCCAGTTTAGAGTGAAGAAATTAATTTTTTTAGCCAATTTTTCGATATTTGTCATCTGAAGGGTCGAGCTTCATAACGATACTGATCTTCTGAAAATCCGTCGCTTCTATCGACATGGAAACATACACACATACATTTATGTATTGGTAGCTCAATTTTTCGACCCAAACCGATTAAAAAGCTTGCCCTATTTCTAACTACCCTTTATGTAAAATTTAAAATGTTTAGACCAGAGATTGTCTGAGTAATTTTGTAGAGTCCCCAGAGATCAATTTTTTTTTTAAGAGAACTTCCATGGGGCCTTCCACAATTTGTTGGACTGGTACAAGTGCATTGCAGCCGGTTGAGATTACTTTGAAGAGGACAAGCGTTTCATGTGTGTACTATACATAAAAGTGCCCTTACGAAAAAAGTCTGGAAACTTATTGAAGGCATCTCGTAACCAACTAAACTTGAAAACTAAAAGTTACGTATTTTAAAATATCATTCATAGTTTTGCACCACTGTTGAGTGAGTAATCTTTATATCTATAAAAGTGAACGTGTCTGTGCGTCTGTCTGTGTGTCTGTCTGTGTACATTCCCTACGCAATAACTCTGTCAATTTTAAGTCTACAGACTCGAAATTTGATGTACGGGGTCCTGAGATTTCGGAAAATCTAAGTGATCGGTTTTCGGCCATAAATTTGGCTGTTAAGGGGTCAAAGTTCAACGATTTGACCTTTGAGAACTCTACCTAGCACCTCCGACAATTTGAGGTCTAAACACTTGAAATTTTAGGTATAGGTTCCTTGGACATGGATCTAACTTAATAACCTGATTTTAGCCCAACAAAATAAATGTTAAGGGGTCACAATAGGGGTCAAAGTTTTAAAAAATTGACCGTTTTTTTTTTTTTTTTTGCTCAGCATACACTTACCAACACCCGGGAAACGCCGATAACCCATGCTAGTAAATCTATATATCTATAAAAGTGAACGTGTCTGTGTGTGTGTCTGTGTACAGTTCCCTACGCAATAACTGTCAATTTTCAGTCTGCAGACTCGAAATTTTATATACAGGGTACTAAGATTTGGAAAATACTTGGCAATCCGTTTTCGGCTAGAAATTTGGTTGTTAATGGGTCAACGTTCAACGATTTTTCCTTTGAGAACTTTACCAAACTCCTCCGACAATTTTGGGTCTAAAAACTTGAACATTTAGATATAGGTTCCTTGGACATGGATCTAACTTAATAACTTTATTTGAGCCCAAAACAATAAATGTTAAGGGGTCATAATAGGGGTCAAAGTTAAAAAAATTGAACTCTTTTTATTTTGCTCAAAATACACCTCCAAACTCCCGCGCAACGCCGGGCAACGTCGGGCAACTCCCCGGGCTGAAATGCTAGTATGAGTAATAAAATTGTTTATCCACTAACCGTTGGCTAATATTCATCAGTTATTGTGAAAGACAATATAAAAGTAAAAAGGAAGAAATACATTTTAAACAACAGTATTGTGAATACAATTATCAAGTTTGATGTAAGTTTTTAGTTGTAAGCCATTTTAGTTTCAGAAGATAAGAGAAATGTTGTCCGAAACAAAATGGCTGTATCAACGAGAAGAAACTTTGAATTGCAAAAGCTTTCAGACGAAGACGAATAATAGAGTTTCCAGTAAGTAGCCAATTTGAATAAGTCTTGAGATAATGAGCAGCGTTCCTCTCCGTGTGCAATAATTCTTAAAGAATCGCTATATTTTATGAAGTGATTTCGGTTTCTGATTGGTTGGTAGCAGAGCGTGGTTCCATCTTATTGGCAAGTTCTTATAACCTCTCCTTAATAAATAGAACTTTCACAGTTTTTTTAATCACATCCTCATAGGAATACGAAAAATATTACAACAGTAAGAAATTGCGACTAGCAGTAAAAAGAAAGCTATGTGAATTTTATGATTGGCCAAGATTTAGGAACTAACCAATGACAATTGGTTGTTAAAGATTTCAACGGCATATTTACATTTTAAAATACAAATGTTGATATTATGTTTGTGAATTTTTTAGATAAGGATTGATGATTTGGCTGCTGTTGTTATTTTGTGTCTATTTTAAAAAGTTTCATCCGATGCAACCTCCAGCCTTCTTCAGCACGTCCTGTGACGGTATGGATAAAGTATTTGTTAATATTCACTTGTAAGTGATACCCTCATGAAGGTTGAAAGTGTAATCTTCAGTGCAGGCGATACTCAGAATACAACTGCGAATTATCAAGTCATGGCTGTCGGAACAAGAGCATGCTACTCTCCGTGGATTAAAGAATGGGGTCTTGTCACAATTCTGCGCAGAGTCACGAGTTCGGCTAAAAGATTCCCGAGTTTAAAAAGATACACATCAAGAAGGTTGAAAGTTAAATTGTGAAAATATAACTGAGGATGAGAAAAAGGTTTTCGGAGAATCCAAATTATACGAAGAATTGTTGATTTGATAGCACAAAAGAATCGACAAATCGGAACATAGAGGAAGAATTGGCCTCTATCTCAATTAAATAGATAGCATTTACCCGATGATTAAAAAAATCAAATAAGGCAACTCCCGGAGCAACGAGAATCCGAAAAAAAGCTTGATTTATAATGAGTACCAGAAATTCTAGAGCATTTCTATATGTTTATATTATCAACTACCGAGAGATCTCAATTTTTTAACCGAATATACCTTACGTTAAGTGTGACAAGCATGAACTCCTTTAATAAAGAGCTCAACTCACGAATGAGAAGAAAATATAGCCCCCACCAAACACAAAACTGTTTCGCCGTATTATTCTTCTTCAGTTTCCAATAGTCGAGTTCGACATAATACTACCCGAAGAAGATCGGCGGTCACATCAACCGAAACGTTGTGAGAAGAACACTCAAGATGAGAAGAGTAGAGCCTAATAATTCAAGTAATACAAATGTGATATGCGAAAACAAAGTCCGTTTTATATTTTCTTATTTATATCATGCTTACGTCAACTCAATATCTATCCCCAATCCTTAGTCATACGTTTCCCTACCTGGTTCTCAATCACTTTTGTTTGTAAATTTCGGGACCTGGATTATGTAACATTGCAAATCCTCTGTATGCGGTGACTTTAATAAGTTTCCAGATTCTTCTATGCAAGCATTTAAAATTGCCGTAGACTCATGAAAATTTAGTATGTTATTGCTATACATTTTATGAAATGACTAACCAAATTTTATGATTTAAATTTCAAATGAACAGCTACAACAGGAATTGGAATACACCATACTAAAGCCTGATTGTCATAGTTGGTGAATTTAAAAAATGCAATCTGGATGTGAAGAACCTTAATGAGAATGACATGCAATAAAATTCTGTTTTAAACTTAGAAAAAATGCCACAGAAACGTTGGAATGCTTCAGACTGCGTTTGAACCATCTTGCATGAATCGAGTATCAGTTTTTGAGTGGCATAAGAAATTCAAGGAAAGCAGGGAGTCTGTGAGAGATGATTAGAGATGAGGAAGGAGTAAGGAAATCACAACATCAGATTTAATTGACCAAATAAAGAGTTTTATAGATAAGGACTGTTGTGTACCTCCAGGTCACAAAACGAAAAGTTATTTCTAAAATGCCTGAGCAAAATTTTTTTCCAAAATTGTATTTTTTAGTGGTACCGTAGTGATTTTACTTTGTGTGGTAACATATTTTCGAATACTGCTCTGATTTTACGGCTAAACATAATTTCTGCTGGTGATTAGGCTGCTGGAATGTTAAGGTTTGCATTAAATTTGCATACTTTAAGAGACTGCTGTAGAGCTTTTCCGTGGACGATCCAGCAGGCTTCTTTAGTTCCCTTTTTAGTGTGTCCGCAAAGCTATCGCCTTGTTCAAATTTTTGCTTTGTGTTTTTGATAAATACATCATTCGCTGCTTCTGTCTTATTTTCCAAATTGTGTTGCAAATCATCGTTTTTATTTCACTATTTATGCTCAATGAGGCGATTAGAGAATCCTCGATGGTTGAGTTTTGAATCGGAATCAACCTAAACAGTCAATTCGTATGCGCGATTTTCTTTGAATATAAGAATTTCCATTTGAAATTGTAATTCAACTAAATGGTCCCCTATTTTAATAAACGGTTGGCCGTAAAAGTGGGTAGTT
Organism: Euprymna scolopes; assembly: GCF_053919585.1. NCBI lineage: Eukaryota > Metazoa > Mollusca > Cephalopoda > Sepiida > Sepiolidae > Euprymna > Euprymna scolopes. Next base: position 67,181,448 of record NC_136508.1, read on the forward strand.
CTAGTTTGAACACAAAGATGGTTAGAAAGGGCTTGTGGGTTGTTTGAAGCGTAAAATGCCTACCGTGAAAATAACAGTGAAATTTCGAGATTGCATAGATAATGCCGACATATTTTTTTTTTCCGTCTGAGAGTATTGTTTTTCAGCTGGAAGCAGTGTTCTGGATGCATAGGTAATTTTTCTTTCGACTCATCAGGCATAATACGGAGCAAACATGCGCTTATACCGTATTGGCCAATGTCTCTAGTAACTATGATTCCTAGTTCCGGGTTAAAATGTGTGAGAAAGGTTTAATGTTAAGACTTTTAAAAAAATTTCTTCAAGCGCTAACTGAAACTCAGTAGTCCATTCCCAACGTTTTTCCTTTTTCAGAAGCTGGTTTAATGCTGCACGCAGTTCATGAATTTTTTAAATAAAGCTCTGATAATAGGTAGCGAGCCCTAAAAAACTTTGCAGTTGGGTGGTATTTCCCGGTATTGACATGTTCTTTATAGCAGCGGCTCTATCGGGACTCGGTGGTCTGCCATTTTTATCATGTATGTACTCCAAATATATTTTTATCATGTATGTACTCCAAATATATTTTTATCATGTATGTACTCCAAATATATTTTTATCATGTATGTACTCCAAATATATTTTTATCATGTATGTACTCCAAATATATTTTTATCATGTATGTACTCCAAATATATTTTTATCATGTATGTACTCCAAATATATTTTTATCATGTATGTACTCCAAATATATTTTTATCATGTATGTACTCCAAATATATTTTTATCATGTATGTACTCCAAATATATTTTTATCATGTATGTACTCCAAATATATTTTTATCATGTATGTACTCCAAATATATTTTTATCATGTATGTACTCCAAATATATTTTTATCATGTATGTACTCCAAATATATTTTTATCATGTATGTACTCCAAATATATTTTTATCATGTATGTACTCCAAATATATTTTTATCATGTATGTACTCCAAATATATTTTTATCATGTATGTACTCCAAATATATTTTTATCATGTATGTACTCCAAATATATTTTTATCATGTATGTACTCCAAATATATTTTTTCTTTTGTAAGAGGAATTCGTATTGGTTTCTTTAATTTTAAAGCTGAAAATCATGTATTCGCCTGAATACTTCATAGATATGATCTTTATGTTGTTCTATATTATTGTTGACTATAACAATGCTGTCAAGATATGCGACGGCAAAGTCAAGGCCTCCAGCATAAATGTTCATAACCCGTTGAAAAATGGTAGGCACGATCTTGAACCCAAACGCCAGTTTTACATATCTACAAAGAACCCTTTAGCACTCATTTTCGGCCATTTTATCTCTAAATATTCGTCGCTTAAGTCGATTTTTGAAAAAAAAAACCCCCAAAAAAACTTACCGTCATTTAGTTTTGTAAAGACTTGGGGGATAATGAAAGTCATCTAATGATGCGCTCAGCCCAGTGGAAAATCTGCGGTAACATGGATTTACCCCGATCTCTTTTCCACGTAAACGGTGGATGAACTCCATTGGTTGTATTCTATTTTTCGATAGACTGTTGTAGTAATGTCACAAATAGACTTACCGCAAAGATGCAAAGGGTGTGTTCTGTCTGCCACTCTCATGGAACGAAGAAAAAGAAGAAAAAGAAAACGCAAGAAGTGTACTTGGTTTTATGCAATAAGCCATGATAAGCCCATGTGACTGAGCGAGATTTGAGGCGGATTACCGAACTCAGCTTAAACAGGGAAAAGAGGCTGTTCTTCGTTATGTCTTGTGCGGGATGAATTGCAACCTTACAGAACACCGACATTTTCCAGTCGATCAAGCTCCTGGCCAATTTTTTCTAGGGATGTAAGTGGCACGTTGCGCTTTCTTTTAAATACTGTTTGTATATTTCGTTTTATCCTTAGTTTTGCGGCTTATGCGAATATTTTCCTACATTTTCCCGGATCAGTTGCGAATTCGTCTGAAAAAAAAAAAATTTAAGTCCGATATTATATTCTGTTTCAGATAGAATTGATTCTGCTTTACTTAAAGGTTCCATGAATAAAATTAATGCATCCAGTCCGAACTGAGTAGGTACGTGGTAGTTCTTAATATATATATTTTTTAGCTTTTTAATTTTTCACAATAGTGTAATGTTGATCAAAAATACTCCTCCAAAGTTGATCTGTGTGCCATTTGCTTCAACCTTTATTGTTTTCGGTTTCTGTTAAATGCATCTGGGTTTTATTTTTAGTCGCGTGCAAGCGACTCTATAAGTAACTCCGTCGGTCCGTTGGTCGGTCGGTCTGTCCGTAAGACATTTGTGCTAGGCCTCTTTGGTTAAGATCAAAGGTCTGTTGTTAATAGATGCTGTTCTTAGCTTTTTAAGCTTTTCTTGGCCTTTTGGCCAAGATCAAAGTGTAGTATCTATCCGGCAGATACTGCAAGCAAAGACCATATGTGGGGGCAGCCCCACATATAAGACCTTGGTCAATGTAGGGACAACACTATGGCTGACTGGGATAGTTTCCGTACATTTATATTGGATCTTCCTCTGCGGTCCATGTTTAAAAAGGATGTGTCGTCTATAGTATCAGACCTGACAGAATGGTTAATTGTAGGTATAGACAATTTCATACCCTCTAAAATGTTCCAGCAAAAACCTAGCAGTCAGCCATGGTTTTCTCCAGAATGTGCTGCTGCTATTGCGCACAGAAATCACTTTTTCCACTGCTTCCAACATAATAGATGTATGGAAACTAAAGCCGCTTTCAGGACTGCCAGCAACCATTGCAAGAAAGTAATAAAGAACGCAAGAGAGTTGTATGCTCAGTCCGTCAAGTCCAAAGTAGCTGAGCAGCGGCTTTGTTCCCACCAGTTTTGGCAAATTGCAAACAGAATCCTGAACAGAAGCGTGTGCTCTATCCCAACTATCATCAATGAACCTGAGTTAATCTCGTCAGCATCAGACAAAGCCAAACTCTTTGCCAAGAAATTTGCAGCCAATTCTACCCTTTGCGACCAAGGCCGCCAACCCCCAATATTTCCTCCTGTATCAGAAAACACACTACGTGATATACAAATATTTGTATGTGATGTTGCCAAGCTAATCAAAAACCTTGATTCCAGTAAAGCAACCGGCCCTGACGGTATTCCAATTATAGTACTCAAAAAACTTCAACCAGAACTAGCACCCATACTTACAAAACTGTTTAAACGTTGTCTTAAGGAGAATTGCTTCCCATCACCCTGGAAAATCTCATCAGTATGCCCTGTATTTAAGAATTCAGGTGATCGTTCATCCCCCTCTCAGTACAGGCCAATAAGTCTCCTGTGCGTCATGAGTAAGTTGCTGGATTCTGTGTTAAATAGAGAAGTAATCAACCATCTCAGCAAAAATAACCTTCTTGGTGATACACAATATGGTTTCCGTTCTGCTAGATCTACAGCAGATGTCCTTACAGTTATATCTCATAGGATTAGCGAATCTCTCGACAGAGGCAACCTTTCTATGGCAATTGCTCTTGACATATCAAAGGCCTTTGATAGGGTATGGCATAAAGGTTTACTTCACAAGATCTCCAGCTATGGTATAGCTGGAAATGTCTTCTCAATTATTAAATCATTTCTCTCTGATAGGTTCATAAGAGTAGTAGTGTATGGGCAAAAATCAGAAGCTCACAGTATAAATGCTGGAGTCCCTCAGGGGTCCATCCTGGGCCCAACTCTTTTCCTGATCTACATTAATGATCTTCTAAATCACATCCTTACATCATTCGTAGACATTTTTGCTGACGACACTACCATCTATGGTAGCACATCTAAGACAGTAAACGACCAAGTTCTCTCCGATTCACTCTCCTCTGACCTTGATCACGTTGTACAATGGGGAAAGGAGTGGCTGGTTACTTTTAATGCATCTAAAACCAAGCTTCTATCTTTAAATCATCAACGTTCTGATCCCCATCTGGCATCAATTAAAATGAATGGCTCTCGTCTTGGGGAGGCCTGAAGTTTTGACAGGCTTCTGGGCTTGACCTTTACTCCTGATCTTAAATGGAATACGTACATCAAATCTGTTGCCAAGGCCGCTGGAAAAATGGTGGGATCCTTCTATCGATCCAGTAGATATCTCACTGCTGATGCAATTCTCTATCTATATAAGAGCCAGATACATCCAAGGATGGAATACTGTTGCCACATATGGGCAGGAGCTGCTAGAAAAGACTTGTCCTGCCTTGATAGGGTTCAAAATAGATTTCGTGGCCTGGTGGGAGATGTCCTTTTCTCTTCGCTGCAACCTCTATCTCACTGAAGAGATGTTGCGAGTTTGTCTCTGCTTTATCGTTATTTTCATGGAAAGTGTTCAACTGAGGTTCAATCTATGGTCCCCCCTCGCCAAACTTTCACAAGAAACACTAGACTAGCTGAAAACACTATCAATAATTTCCCCCACTCTTTATCTGTACCTAAACCTAAACATAGATTCCATGATCAAAGCTTCTTTCTTAGAACTGCACGCCTGTGGAATTGTCTTCCGTTTTCCTGCTTTCCAGCTGTCTATAATATGGTTGTCTTCAAGTTCAACGTGAACAAGTTTCTGATGAGCCGTTCCACTTAAGTTAGCAAATTTACCGAACTTCCATTACTATCGATTACTATATTGTCCTTTTGACTACTCTACACTCTTTAACCCTTATCCTTGAGTGGCCTATCGGCCTTGATAAGTGGTGACGCCTATGTAAAAAAAAAACAAAAAAAACCTTCATACCAATTGTTACTATCAAGATCCCGTACTCCCTTCACTCCTCACATTAAAATCGGTCTTCTGCCTAATTTGCTCGGTGGGGGAGCAAATAAATACAGCTTTTCTATGCCTTTTGGCCGAGATCAAAGTGTAGCATCTGTTCCGGCAGATGCTGCACTTAAGATAATTTGTACCAGTCAATGGTGGGGAAACCCTCTATACTGGGACAATTGTTATTTTTGGTAACCAGAGTGCCCCTTTTTGCCTACTTTTAGGGGAGCTGGTTTTTACCTCACATTAAAAACGGCCTTGTGCCTAATTTGCTCAGTGGGGGAGCAAATAAATACCATCTGTTCCGGCAGATACTGCAAGCAAAGACCATATGTGGGGGCAGCCCCACATATAAGACCTTGGTAAATGTAGGGGCAAACCTTCATACCAATTGTCACTATCAAGCTCCCCTAATCCCCGGGGAGTTGGTCCCCATTCTCCCTTCACTCATCACATTAAATATCGGCCTTGTGCCTAATTTTCTCGGTGGGGGAGCAAATAAATACCCTTTTCTTGGCCTTTTGACCATGATCAAAGTATAGTATCTGTTCTTACTACATGCTGTACTTATTGTGATATAAAGTTGGGGAACACTTTTCTGTATTAATTTAATGTAAAATGATCACGCACTTTACAACCAGTCAGTCTCAAAGCCATTCACGTCATTCTCCAGATCATTCAAGTTGTTTTTGAATGATTCCAGTTATATTTTAAGCATTCACGTCATTCTTAAGGTAATTCAATTCATCCTTAAGTTCATTAAAGTCATTCTAAGTCATTTATTTTTTATTTATTTAAGTCATTTCAACCCATTTTTCGGTCATTTTAGTTTATCTTTAAGAATTTCATGTCAATCCTACATTCATGCATCCATTCATTACACGAGAGCACGCGACTAATGGCTATCGGCCTTGTTAATTTTGTTCCTGCAATGGGAACTTCCGTGTATAGGTCAGTTCATTCGTAGGTAATGCAGGTAGTTCCGCCACAATACTGAGTAAAATAAATTTGTGTGGAGGTGAATTAGATTATAAACTCAATAAATCAAATTACAATTGTAAAAACAATTAAATGTCGGAGAAAACAATCAAATTAACCTGTCTGCCTCGATATCGAAACAACAGCTGCTTGGAACAATAAATGGTAATGAATAAATAACCGCATAACCATGAGACTGTACACCTGCGCTCGAAAGCACACGGATGTGCCAAAAGACTTATCTTAGCCTTTCTTCTCCAATTTGCATGAAGTATACCCAAAGTTTTGCCATCAAAAACTATCTGATCAGAGTGAAATTTTGTATTGTGGTTACTCTCTCTCTCTCTCTCTCTCTCTCTCTCCGCATATATATATATATATATATATATATATATATATATATATATATATATATATAAAATTATTTACTATAATAATTAATAAATACCTACAGATACTAGTATTCCCTCCTTTCGAGAATCATCAGTGCAAGGTGTCACAATTAACACTGATCAATAGATCCAAACCCTGCAACAGAAGCCATCTTGACAGTATTAGCAAGGACCTAATCCATCCGATCACCGTAAACCGCAAGAAATGTTGTTGAAATTTAAACATTTATTTCTTAAATGTTTTTAACGTCTGTCAGAGTGCTCTAATCATTATACGATGATCTGCACATAAGAGCTAAATTGACCGCCTTTATTCCAGCTGAAAGTGTGCAATGATAAGAAACGAGTTTCTTAAAGGGACTGACATATTTATTTACTATAATAATTACTAAATACTTACAGTGTTTCATCCTTTCGAGAATCATCAGTGCAGGGTGACACGATATATATATATATATATATATACATATATATATGTATATGTATACATGTATATATATATATATATATAACGAGAGTAAGTAGAAGAAGAGAGTAAATTCGATTCTATTAGAGGAGACTTATCGGGATAATATAAAGCTCAACGAATTTCAATGGAACTTATATAGGAGACAATAGGAGTGGAAAAATGAATTCACAAAAACTATATATTGACAAATATAAAATGAGTCATTTATTTAATAAGGATATACAATATATATATATATATATATATATATATATATATATATATATATATATATATATATATATATACAGGGTGTCCACAAAGTCTGGCTACATTATGTAGCCAGACTTTGTGGAATCATACTGTAGATTATGTAGCCAGACTCTGTGGGCACCCTGCACACACACACACACACACACACACACACACACACACACACACACACACACACACACACGTGTATATATATATATATATATATATATATATATATATATATAAATATATATACAGGGCGCCCCCAAAGTCTGGCTGCATAATCTACAGGATGCTTCCACAAAGTCTGGCTACATAATGTAGCCAGACTTTGTGGACACCCTGTATATAAGAAAATTGGAGTGGAAAATGAATTCATAAATAGTATATATTGGACAATTAGAATGAATCATTTATTTAATAACGATTATGTATGCGGTTAAGTTGAGTTAAAACAACGGGACGTCAGAACATGACGCATAACGTCAAGGACATCAGGGTTACAGATCAATTGAGATTTCATTACAGTCGGCATATGGAACGTTGTGCGAAGAGTTCGCCAACAATGCTGTAAAAACTGATAGGGAAACTTTGATAATCGCCAAGAGTGAAATGTCCATTTAGATCTCTGTTCGCCGTGTCCGCCATTTATCCTTAGTAAGAGATAGTTATCTAATTAGGTAAGAGAATACTTGACTCTTTCTCTCTCATGTGTGTGAGCTATTTCTCTCTAGAATAAACTTAATAGTAAACACCCAACGAACATCTTAGTGTCTTCTTCTGTAAACCCGAAGGAGAAGTGATGAAAATACATATAATATAAAGACTTTTAAGTAAACAAAACATTTTATTGTTCCTAGCTTAAGTTTGGTTTGAATGAACAGAATTTGTTTTTAAGCAATTTTCACTTGTGGAACATATTACCACGAGAATGCTTCTCCATGGATTACAATGCTAACATTGTTCGGTTACGCACCTGGCTCAGAATTTGGTCGTGAACCTACTATGTGGGGTTTAACACATTCATCTTTCTTTTTGTATCGATCTCCAGTTATTTTTGGTTTAGACAGGGACGTGACGTTACTGCATCTTGCCATGAAAGTTTGAGATTGTTCTTGAGTGTAACATTGTACAATTAAACTCCCTCCACACAATTATTTATGGCTGCAATTATTTCTTTTGACGTTTCAGTAATTGCGTTCTACAATATCAATCACGGCCAGCACATGGGCACACTGGCACTTTTAAATGCACGTCCCAACCTTTTTAATCGCTCCAGACAATGCATGAAACCATTTAATATAAGAACCTAAAAATTACAACGACATGGTAAAATCCAGCCAATATTCAAGTTTTACATGGCTAAATTCCAACCTTCAATCTTCAATTCTTCTCCTTTGTCAGAAACACCGCTCATGGAATGTGAGGACTAAAGGATAAAATAAGAGAAGCGAAAGAATTACTATACTGTTTATTTAAAAGTTAGTTTAATAAATATATCATCGGTAGTTATAGCTTCTAACGCTGGTGTATTTGAAAAAACATATATTTAGTTTCGCCGATAAAGCTTAAAGAAAAAAACATTGACACAAAACTAACCAAAGAAAGAAGACCATAAATTACAAAGTTATAAACTGCAATTCTCTCCCCTTTGTCCGAAACATCGCTCATGGAATGTAAGGACTAAAGAACAAACCAAAGGAAGCCAGAGTTACGAGGCTGCTGAAAGTTAACCCAGGATTTATTTTCAACTCTTCACACATGCATCTACCTTCATGCAAATTCTTTAAACCGACTTACTTGCTTAGACTTAAGAACGCTCGCTTCCTGTGGCGCATGAGTCAGTTAAAGTATGCCAGTGTTTTCGATCTGGTGCCTGATCCACAGCGCCCTTCCAGTTTATTCCCATTGCAATAAAATCTCTCGATTATCTCTTACTATTAAGTTGGTGCAAAAATAATATCGTTTTGTTTATATTGTATATATATATTTGCTTAAAATAGAATCATAAACAGCTAAATAGTCTATTTACCTCGCTTAAATAATAAACCATGACTATAGCAAGAGAAGAATAGCTAAAAAAACCTCTAAATTATGCTAATTTAGTTAGAAGACAGTAGAACTTTATTTAAGTATGATACTTATTATCTTGCAAACCATCTGGAACCCCGACGCATAACTTACCTTTTCTAATATGACTACCCAGTATAACTTGTAAATTTACTAGGTAACTCATCTGCGAGTGAATGGATGTAAAGAATGTTTTTTTTTACACATTGTTGAAACAGTGGAGCTGATGAAATATGCGAGAATTACTTGAATCGGCCTTTCTCTGGCCTTTCTCTTACTAGATCAACGAGCCCCAGCTCCCCTATCTATATTTCTTCCACAAGAGCAACATTTTGTATGCATAATACCTATATTCACAATAGTAGCCTAGACTATTTTCAAAACTAATGCTAATGCACTGAAATGTAATTTTTTTTCAATCTTTATCTCCTAAGTCAAGTTTTTTCCCCTAAAGCTGAAACTCGTCACCCCTCCCCTCGTACGGGCAAAACACCTCTTCACTCTTATTATATTCCAAGTAAACTAGTGAAAAAAAAAGTCTATGCAAAGCAAATTCCAGAATTTATCACAAACCTGGATATATTTTTCCTACATTAGAAGATAGGACTTATTTATGTAATATATCAAATATCTACAATCTCTATGAACTCGCTTGTATTGAAAATGTAGCTTCCTTGCTATCTATAGCAAACCACGGAATATAGTTTGCCTTACTTTCAATTATCTTTGTACCTGAAATATACAGTGATCTTAGATACGTCACTAAGACTATCTCTGAATAGATACACAATGCTTTGTGCCTGACCTAATTGACTGTCTTTAACTACGAATTCAGACGCGCCATGTAGTTTCTCTCATTACGGTATAAACACCCCCTCTCCCTTGCCACGTATATCCAATATATACTTTACCTCCAAGACGATTACCTTAGTCTGATCTGCATGTTAAATAAAAAAATAAAAAATAAATTTTTCCCCCTTTCTAACTAAACTTGACTATAAATTCTAACAATTAATTCTACTGTATTCTGTAAGTTAATCCTCTCCTAAAAACTAATAGTTTACTCTACTTCCCTAGCTGCCACTAACACTTAGACAATACATACGCCGTGGAGGAGGTTTCTTAGCTTTCAGCCCTTTACCTTTAATGGAAGTCATTATCACTAAACAACACGCATCACTTTTAGATCTGTTTCTGACCACAGTCCCCGATGATTGTGTTACGAATGCCCACAGCCCACTTGGAAATGCTAGTAAATGATAATAGTTGAAATCGCCCTAAACTCTAGAGCCAAAACGGAAGAGCCATTGCTCAAAACAACGAGATATTATGAAAAGGCTGACTGGGAAGCCATCAGGAATCTCATCAGAAACGCCCCATGGCGAAATATCTTTTCACTTCCTGCTTAACACTGCGCACATGAGACCACTGAGTGGTTCAAAACGACAATTGAAGCATATGTTCCTGCGCGGAAGTTTTATAGCAAGCCCCGCTGTGCCCAATGGTTTACTTCTACTTGTGCAGCTGCGATCGTGCAAACGCAGCATGCGTACCGCAGATTTAACCGGCATAAGTCCAGTTCAAACAGACAGAAGTATATAGAAGTAAAAAATAACTGTAAAAAAGAAATAGCGACAGCTAAGAGAGAATTTACTGAAACCACCAAAAAACGCACAAAAGCATAAAAATTAGGAACCCGCGACTTCTGGAAAATCTACAACAGTGTAGTAAATAATGGGCAATCAACAATTCCCCCACTATCTAACAATCATCAGGTTGTTTGCTCAGCAACCGAGAAGGCTAACATGCTTGCCAGTCGTTTTGCCTCCAACTCTACACTGGACTCTGCTAACCACCCCCTTCCTGGTTTTCCTTTGCGGGCAGACGCCACACTAGACGATCTGGAAATAACCCCTTCTCAGGTGCATGCCATCATAAGAATCTTGACACTTCAAAAGCATGTGGGCCTGATCTCATCCCGGGTGTGCTATTAAAAAAGTGCTCAGCCGAAAGTAGCTCCAGTTCTCTCCAAACTTTACAACAAATGCCTTAATGAATCTTGCTTTCTTGCCTGTTGGAAAACTGCTTCTGTGGAACCAGTTTTCAAGAATTCTGGCGAAAGAACTGACCCAGTAAATTACCGCCGTATTAGCCTCCTCCCACTTTTGCCGAAATATTTGAGTCCATAATTAACCAAGCTCTAGTCCATTACCTTACAGATGCTAAACTTCTGACCGACCAACAATACGGATTTAGGCAAGCCCGGTCCACGGCAGACATCCTAACTGTAATATCTGAGCGTATATATCATTCACTTGACAAAGCAGGGGAGGGTAGAGTGGTAGCTCTAGATATATCTAAGGCTTTTGACAGGGTATGGCATGAAGGTCTTCTCAGGAAAATCAGATCATACAGTATCACTGGAAGAATACTTAACAATTAAAGCCTTCTTAGATAAGAGAAAAATCCAGGTTGTCATCGATTGTCGTACATCTAAACAATATGATATAAATGCGGGAATGCCTCAGGGGTCTATCCTTGGACCTCTATTATTCCTGATATTCATAAATGACCTCTCTGACAAAATTTTTTGTGAGATGAGTATATATGCTGATGACACCACGCTCTATAACAGACACGACAGTAAAACAAATGAACACATATCTAGAGAAATGGCAGAAACACTAGAGGACAACCTCCAATCTGTAGTGGAATTGGACAAAAATGGATGGTCACATTCAATGCTCCCAAGACTAAACTTGTTTCCTTCAATAATTACAAGAAACCTTTTCTACCACCAATAGCAATGGCCAAAGAATCTTTATCTGAAAGTACATCTTTTAAACTCCTCTGCCTAACGTTCACAGGAAACAGGAGTTGGAAAAATTACATTGAGAGCATTGCCAGGACACCTGCGAAAAAGGTACGTTCTCTCTACCGTGCTAGAAAGCTACTAACGCCCGAAAGTATCCTGTACCTCTATAAGGCCACCATTCGCCCATGTATGGAGTATTGTTGTCATATTTGGGCTGGTACATTTGCTACTAGTCTCTCAGTCCTAGACAGGGTTCAAAAGAGAGTCGCCAACCTGATAGGCCCTGAACTGGCATCTAAGCTTCAGCCTCTGTCACATCGACAAAATGTAGCATCCCTCTACCTGTTTTAATGGTGAATGCTCTGACGAACTTCAAGCACTTGTGCCCCCTCGACGTAAATACCCCCCGACAAACCCGACAAGCAGCAAAATCACACCTCTTCACAGTTGAGTTCCCTAGATATAAGAGAGCTTTCTACTCCAGTAGTTTTTCCCTAGAACCGCTAGACTTTGGAATTCCCTTCCAAGTTTCTGCTTCCCCAACTGTACTGACATGCAGAAGTTCAAGTGTAACGTGAACCGACATCTTGCTGGCCAACTCCCCACATAGTATCCCTGTAGCTTATGACCCTGATAGTAGCCCCTACATCAAAGTTGCAATGTTCCTTGTTTGAGGTGAAATGGTAATATATATATATATATATATATATATATATATATATATATAGTCGAACATAAAAACCGACATTATTTTTGCACCAACCGTATTGTTCATTTTTGGTTTCCTCTTCTTCTTCTGTCTCATCTAGAGATTCATAGGAGCTCTTCGTTGACAATTTTCTCTATGATCAATCGTTGGATATGTCCGAGCATGTCTGGATGTCGTTTATAGATTACTGACGGGACTACCCGTTCCTTATTGCGATTTCTGGCTTCTTTGTTGTTTATTTGATCAGTCTGTTGATGCATGGAATCCTTTGAAGGTACTTTGAACCTAGCGCACGTAATTACTTTCCCTGGCTGATTTTTGAGATGCCAAGTTTCATTTTTATATAGGAGTGTGAACAAGAAAAAGAAGAAGAAAAAAAAATGAAATTTAGCATATCAAAAATCGTTAAACTGTTTGTAAATGAATGCAGTATCAATATCGGTTAATATTTCGGTCGATGGACCTCGTTTATAATAATAAATCCCCATCTGACTATGTATGCTTACACAAAAAAATATTTTTATACATGCAAAAGTATACCGGTTAAACGTCTGAAAATATACATGAAGCATAAAAAGCCTTTTTCCAAGACCAAGATGGCCCCGCCTAAGGAAAACACAGTTCCTGACGAGCAACCAGAGGAAGGCAGCACGCGTGTCGGAACTGCCCCGGAAACCGAGATGCGGAGTCATTGAGAGCGACCTTGTTTTTTTTTTTCTCCTCTTCTGTTTTCTTTATTTCTTGCAGAAAATTGGCAAGGAGAATCCCGATCGTGACTTGTTTTATGGAAAGGCGACAGCTCAATGTCACTTTGAGAAGAAATAACGAAAATATAATTTCGTTTTCAATGCCAACGAATGATGACTCAAAGGTAGAGGAGAAAGGTTTAGCCTTTGAGTACAATTACCCCGACCGAGGTTACGGGCTTGACCTTACGGTCGGGAGAACGGCGCCTGCAATCCACAGGTGCAATCAGGGATGATTGGGACCTACCCTGAGGTAACGTAACTAGCCGCGATTGGTCCAGGAGTTGCTCCGGCCCACACCTCACCCCATTATATGAACGGGTCCCCGCGACGAAACCGGCAGAATCAAGCTGAGTCGCCACCCCTCTCTTCCTGCATCATTCCACCGAGCGAGAAATTAATCTATTGATATTTTCGTATTATTAGTGGAGTCTGTCAAAATCAACATTGAACTACGGACAATTGTATATAAGTATATATATTATATATGTTATCGTGAATTTAATCGGTAGATTAGCAAATTGAGTTTGTCTTGCTTTTGTGTGCATAAGATTGATTTCCTTCCAGCACGATAGATTGACAAAGAGGCGACATATCCACCCGATCGCGAATTGTTATTATAAAAAGAAAAGATGAATGCCCTAGATGCACACTGTAAATAGTTAGGTGAAAGTAGAGAAAAGTTTGATTTTTTTTTAAGAGAATGTACAAATTATTTTTTTTTTGTCAACAGATATTAAGAAAATAAGCAGAAAAATGCTTTCACCATTAATTTATTAATTAATTATGCAAAAAAAATAAATAAAATGTTGATTTAGTGTTTCAACATTTGAACAACGCTCGGTCGAATCCAATGATTGCCGGTCGAACCCTAACTATACTTGGAATCAGGGATGTTTCAAATTCAGCATGAGTACCATTCTTTTTAATTTCGTCTTGTGTTCAAGTTTTGAGTGGGCTATCAGCGATTGCAAACTAACAAATTTAACCAAAATGCGAAAAATTCAACAATTAAGAAATTTTAATAAGTACCCAGCTTCTAATACAAATCCTAGTAAATCAATCCCCCTTATTGGTACGGTTGTTGTAAAAATGGAACGGAAACTGAAATTTCGCTCCGTTTATTTTTTTTTATAATTGTGCCCCCAAACGAATATAATCAAACGAATAACATTCAACAATTGTACTTCATATATACAAAACGCAAAATATTTTAAAAAAAAAGAAGTTATTAACGAAAGGGAAATCATTCCATTTTTAAGCGAAAAAAGTCAGTTTGGTATATCTTTTTATTATTTTTTACATAAGTTCAACTTACCGGTCACATTGGAAATGTCGACATTTATAGGTTGTCGGGTACGTTTACAGCGAATAAATACCCCAATCTACCCATGTTAAGAACGGCTCTCGGAATAGACACCCCAAACCTTCCTATATTAAGAACGGCTTTCAGAATAGACACGCCTTACCTTGTCAGCATACCCGAAAACCTATAAAAGTTGACATGTCGAATATGAACGATGAGTTGGACGTAATGTAAAAATGTACCGAATTTAAAAGGGAACGAAATTAAAATTTCCGTTCCATTTTTACAACAACCGTAAAGCAGAACATTCTATGCAAATTTTAACTAACTTAGTGCATTAATGTTATTTTTATTTAAGTAAAAATAATATTTAGGTTTGGATATAAATTCCTAAACTCCTTTCACACTAACTAATTTAGGTGAATAAAATAGGAATTTAATCGAATCTTTAATTTCCTGAATAGTAAAAAGATGATCAACAATGGTCGATTTGCTGCTAATATCAAGTGTTTAGGTACGGGCAAAAATAAACGAATTTGTTTGTAGGTTTCCGACAACTTTTTGATTGTATTTAAAAGATTAAGGACATAATTTCTCAAAGGAAAAAATATTTGTATACGTGAAAAAAAAAGTTATGAAAAATGTTTTCATGGCGAGCTGACCAATTCAGCTAAATTTTAAAGTTAAATAAATTCATTGTAAAAAAAATCCTTTGAAAGATAAATATTATTTTTCTGGGTCTATTTAAAAAATAATTAGTAAAGTCCTAAGATATTCCATTAAATAATAAAAAAAAGAAAACACCTTGTTTGTGCTAAAAATAGCATCGGTAGTGCGAGAAATTCATTTTGCTTCGAGTTATATCGAATTCATCAATACGGACTTTAGCAATGCGATGGTCCTAGTTCAATCCTTGGCTTGGGAGAGGTGCTAGTCTAGCAGCACTGATGAGTAATGTTTCCGTATAAATTATAATACTTTTTTTATTATTGTTACAAATTACAATGCTTTATTTATATTAAAAAAGCAAAAATAAGCATATTCTGCTTACATTAAGCGAGACCACCACGGCCTGTAGTGGTGAGACCAAAAGATTTTTTTAGTGATGTCACGTGACGACAGGCGGTGATATCTCCCCAAATAAAAAAATGGCCCATCGGTACAAAAAAACCACCTATTTATTAAAGAAAAATTAAGTATAATGTTATAATTAAAAAGAGATATATAAAAACACGCATGGGTAAAGTAAACATATTATACAAAAATGTGGAAGCCATCCGTCCAGTGGTTATTTAGACTACTAATAACGAACGAACCAAGAATTACATGTGTGTGTGTGTGTATATATATATATATATATATATATATATATATATATATTCTTCTATCTATCTTTTCTATCTTCTTCTATTCTTCTATTCTATCTATCTTCTCTTCTATCTTCTTCTATATAAATAAAATGAACTCATTTTTTCACGTCTGATTTTGACATTAATAGGATTAAAAATCAAGATATTTCATGCAAATATAATATGCACAAACGGCAGAACAATATCTGAGGTGTGTTATAGGTTTATTATTTCTCAAATTCCTCGATAATCTTAGATTTCTATACTTTTTTTGCTGAGAAGTCACGGCCAAAATCGGTTAAGATCAATGGAAGTGGTAAAATATTTTCTCTCTAATAAATTCCTCCTCCTCCTGCCACCACTTAACACCGTTTGGGGATCGTTCACAAGGAACAGTTGAGAAGAGAACACCGGTTTGGCTTTGTAGTTCTTTCATTTCAAGTTATTTAAAATCACTAAACTAAGCTGCAGTGCTCTGTGGCGTAGTGGTTAGCGTGCTGGACAATTCACATTATATTTTCACGTTCGCGCCGACCTACCGTAGTCGTTTTTTTTTTTTTTTTTTTTTTTTCCTAAACAACTGGAATGGACTTTTCTTGGTGGCCGAACTGTTAACGTTGCAGATGTTTTTTTTTTCACACTTTATTATCCTACTTTTACTCATGACTCCGGGTTTGATCCTTCCTACTTACCTACCATAACATTTTTTAAAACTCCCCTCCCCGTCCCGGAAACAAACACTCGGGCAACGCCGGGTACCCCCGCTAGTATATATATATAATTATATTTTTACTATAATAATTAAATACCTACAGACACTAGTGTTTCATCCTTTCGGAAATCTTCAGTGCAGGGTGTCACGATTAATACCAGTCGAACAATTTGAACCCCGCATCACGAGACATCTCTGGCTCGATTAGCGAAGACCTAATCCATTCGGCTACCATTAACTGCGTGAAACAGCGTTGAATTTAAACATTTTCATTTTTGAAATGTTCATTTACGTCAGTCAGACAGTGATCTAATCGTTATACGATGATCTATTGATAAGAGCTAAATTGACCGACTTTAATTCAACTGAAAGTGCTCAACGATAAGAAACGAATTTCTTAAAGGGGCTGTCATAATTATATTTTTACTATAATAATTAAATTTTGGAATTTCTTAACCCATTATATACATATATATATATATATACATATATATATATATATATATATATATATATATATATATATATATATATATATATATATATAATGGGTTAAGAAATTCCAACGAAAGAAAGATGTATATTTAAATAAGGAATTAGTCACCAACAATGTGTATTTTTTGTTGGTTACTACTCCCTTATTCAAATAAATGAATATATATATATATATATATATATATATATATATATATGTGTGTGCGTGTGTGTGTGTGTGTGTGTGCGTGTGTGCGATGCTCGCTGCTTGTTTATAAAATAAGCGGTTTGAGGACTATAAAATTGGTGGATGGATGTTTGTTTAAAATAGACATTTGGTGAGGTTATTTGCGGGTATCGCTTCCGTGGGTCGATCGATAGAGCTGCTGACTAGCAATGCGATGGTCCTAGTTCAATCCTTGGCTTGGGAGAGGTGCTAGTCTAGCAGCACTGATGAGTTATAATACAACAAAACTGTACTATATGTAGATGACTATATATATATATATATATATATATATATATATATATATATATATGTACATATAATTATTTCAACAGCCCCAAAACACCGCAGCCCACAATAGCCATGCCAGCCAACGAACCGGAAGTATAAGACTCGAGTTTCGCCCCCATTTGGGCTCATCAGTCAGACATATCCGAACCCGGGATTTGAAATCCGAGCCTCCTGCATGCGAGGCAAGCACTCTACCAACTGAGCAAACGCCCCGCACACAAGAAATTCTATTAGCCAACACAGATCAAACAAACGGCGACGAAATCAAGCTGTGGAATTGACCTACTTAATCCCGACAAGGGACGTAGTCATCCAACTAGCTGAACCACAAACCGACGTCTCACAAGTGGGGATTTTTTTGAACTCAAAGGACGATGCCATCCGGCAGAGCTAACCCAACGAGCCATTTTCGTTATAGAATGTTCAGAATGTGAGAGATTATATATAATTATTTCCACAGCGCAAAGAACGCCACAGTCCAGAAGAGCCATGCCAGCCAAAAAACCGGAAGTCTAAGACTCGAGTTTCGGCCTCATTTAGGCTCATCAGTCAGACATATCCGCACCCGTGATTTAAAGCACTCTACCAACTGAGCAAACGTAGAGTGCTTGCATCGTATGCGGGAGGCTCGGGTTTCAAATCCCGGGTGCGTATATGTCTGATTGATGAGCCCAAATGAGGGTGAAATTCGAGTTTTAGACTTCCGGTTCGTTGGCTGGCATGGCTCTTGTGGGTTTCGGCGTTCTTTGCGCTGTGGAAGTAATTATATATAATTTCTCACATTCTGAAAATTATATATATATATATATATATATATATATATATATATATATATATATATATATATATATTACATTGGTTTATTGGGACTTCTTTTCTCATCGTTAGTATTATTCGTAGAATATTTCAGCTGATGTAATCTTCCATCTTCTTCAAGTGTATCTTGACGATGGCTCTTATGCGTGAACTGTGGAATTCTTTTTTCTTACAACGAACCATAATCGTCAGAATTCAAAATGTGTAATGTGTTTATGAAACGAAAAGAGCGTCTAGCCATTTTCATCTTCGTTTTAATTTATATAATGTTTTTAAATTTTTGTAAAATGATAATATGTATTATTTTCATTGTTCGAGCCATTGCTTATTCTCACAACATTTCGACCTATATTTAAACCATTCACCAATAAGAACTATTTTCAAGATACATTTAACCAGGCCGTAGGTTATATCGGCTGAAACGCTGTTAAAATAACAACCAAGATGAGAACAGTAGTTCAAACAATCTTTTCGTTCATTGTACAGCTTTGCTACGTGACTTATATTGTAGCCAATTAAGTCCCTCATGTTGCATACTATGGTATTTATCCTTCATATTGACCTTGACGAGTATAGTGGTTCAACCTTTTTTCCAAATTTTGTTGTATTTATCTAATGCTCTTTGGTAACAATAGCCACTATGTGGCACAATGAGTGAACTCCTCACATTTCAGGCCTTATGCCAAACACACAAATCTCAGTGAGTAGACATTTTAAAGATTGACGTTGTCGGCGCACGAAGATTGACAGCTGTTTGTAAAACTCGGTTTGAGTCCAAATCACCCGAAACCCCAGATGCTCAAAAGGTCGGACTTGCATGTTGGCATCTGAGTTCGAAAAGTAAAACGTGTGCGTTACAACGCATCTTTTGGTCAAGATCAAAGTGTAGTATCTGTTCCGGCAGATACTACACTTAAGATAATTTGTACCAGTCAACGGAGGGGAAACCCTCTATACTGGGACAATTATTATTTTGGGTAACCAGAGTGACCCCTTTTAGGGGAGCTGGTTTGTACCTCACATTAAAAACGGCCTTGTGCCTAATTTGCTCAGTGGGGGAGCAAATAAACACCATCTGTTCCGGCAGATGCTGCACTTAAGATAATTTGTACCAGTCAATAGAGGGGAAACCCTCTATACTGGGACAATTATTATTTTTGGTAACCAGAGTGCCCCCTTTTTGCCTACTTTTAGGGGAGCTGGTTTTTACCTCACATTAAAAACGGCCTTGTGCCTAATTTGCTCAGTGGGGGAGCAAATAAATACCATCTGTTCCGGCAGATGCTGCAAGCTATGACTAGCTATGACTAGCAAAGACCAGATGTGGGGGCAACCCCACATGCCTGACTTTTAACCAGCTCCCATTTCCCACCTCTCGGGAGCTGGTCCCCTTTTTCCCATCCCCCTACCTTCACTCCTCACATTAAAAATTGGCCTTGTGCCTAATTTGCTCGGTGGGGGAGCAAATAAATACCATCTGTTCCGGCAGATGCTGCACTTAAGATAATTTGTACCAGTCAATGGAGGGGAAACCCTCTATACTGGGACAATTATTATTTTTGGTAACCAGAGTGCCCCCTTTTTGCCTACTTTTAGGGGAGCTGGTTTTTACCTCACATTAAAAACGGCCTTGTGCCTAATTTGCTCAGTGGGGGAGCAAATAAACACCATCTGTTCTTCAGATGCTGCAAGCTATGACTAGCTATGACTAGCAAAGACCAGATGTGGGGGCAACCCCACATGCCTGACCATTAACCAGCTCCCATTTCCCACCTCTCGGGAGCTGGTCCCCTTTTTCCCTTCCCCCTCCCTTCACTCCTCACATTAAAAATCGGCCTTGTGCCTAATTTGCTCGGTGGGGGAGCAAATAAATACCATCTGTTCCGGCAGATACTGCAAGCAAAGACCATATGTGGGGGTAACCCCACATATCAGACCTTGGTCAATGTAGGGGCAACCCTTCATACCAACAATTACTATCCAGCTCCCATTTCCCACCTCTCTGGAGCTGGTCCCCTTTTCCCTCCCCCCTCCCTCTCTCTCCACATTAAAAACCGGCCTTGTGCCTAATTTGCTCAGTGGGGAAGCAAATAAATACAATCTGTTCCGGCAGATGCTGCACTTAAGATAATTTGTACCAGTCAATGGAGGGGAAACCCTCTATACTGGGACAATTATTATTTTTGGTAACCAGAGTGCCCCCTTTTTGCCTACTTTTAGGGGAGCTGGTTTTTACCTCACATTAAAAACGGCTTTGTGCCTAATTTGCTCAGTGGGGGAGCAAATAAATACCATCTTTTGGTCAAGATCAACGTGTAGTATCTGTTCCGGCAGATGCTGCACTTAAGATAATTTGTACCAGTCAATGGAGGGGAAACCCTCTATACTGGGACAATTATTATTTTTGGTAACCAGAGTGCCCCCTTTTTGCCTACTTTTAGAGGAGCTGGTTTTTACCTCACATTAAAAACGGCCTTGTGCCTAATTTGCTCAGTGGGGGAGCAAATAAACACCATCTGTTCTTCAGATGCTGCAAGCTATGACTAGCTATGACTAGCAAAGACCAGATGTGGGGGCAACCCCACATGCCTGACCATTAACCAGCTCCCATTTCCCACCTCTCGGGAGCTGGTCCCCTTTTTCCCTTCCCCCTCCCTTCACTCCTCACATTAAAAATCGGCCTTGTGCCTAATTTGCTCGGTGGGGGAGCAAATAAATACCATCTGTTCCGGCAGATACTGCAAGCAAAGACCATATGTGGGGGTAACCCCACATATCAGACCTTGGTCAATGTAGGGGCAACCCTTCATACCAACAGTTACTATCCAGCTCCCATTTCCCACCTCTCGGGAGCTGGTCCCCTTTTCCCTCCCCCCTCCCTCTCTCTCCACATTAAAAACCGGCCTTGTGCCTAATTTGCTCAGTGGGGAAGCAAATAAATACAATCTGTTCCGGCAGATGCTGCACTTAAGATAATTTGTACCAGTCAATGGAGGGGAAACCCTCTATACTGGGACAATTATTATTTTTGGTAACCAGAGTGCCCCCTTTTTGCCTACTTTTAGGGGAGCTGGTTTTTACCTCACATTAAAAACGGCCTTGTGCCTAATTTGCTCAGTGGGGGAGCAAATAAATACCATCTGTTCTTCAGATGCTCCATTTCCATTTCTTGTTCTCTTTCGGTGAAGGATCCATCCTTCACAACTGAGACAATTTTTTATTTTTGTCCCTTTTCTCCACGTTAAAAAACGACCCTGGTGTCTAACTCTGTCCCGTGGGGAGGCATAGTAAATAGGCACAACGCATATTTCTCTTCCTCTCATTATCTCCCTCTCTCTCAATCTCCATCGTTCCATAACCCTTTTTCTGTCTCCTGCAAAGAGAGAAAAAATGCATTGTTTTAGACAGTTGAAGCTTCCACTAGAAACGACACGGACGCGTAATAGTTTTGGCTGCGAAGCCGTCGGCGGCGCAAGTGTCCAGTCCATTTTAATATGCTCCTCCAGTGTTAAAATAAATATATATTTTTTTATATAAAAATATGCCTTGTTCGTTTATTCTATGCAGCGTTCAATATATTATACAAGCGTTAATTTTCAGCAACAGAGATGTGGTCCATGCTATTTAATGCCGATGATGGAAAGCCTGTCCGTAACGACGCAAAGAAGACTCGACGACCAGACCCGCCTGCCGGTTATAGCCGACGTAATATTCATCCCTTGATGTAAGGGAGTGTGCCTACAGCTTTCACTGTGGTTAGAACGTAGGGATCTGGTGCCGTGCCAGGATGGAATAATCGTTCCAGAAACGTCTCCACGACACGGACTCACTAAAAACACTCCCCTGGAAACGATCGGATAGCAACAATGCTAAATATCAGCCATATGAAACAAATCGTTTTATGTTGTCAACGTTTCCATGGCATAACTTCGGGAATACTTCATACAATATGGAGAAATTAGGCTCAAATTAAACTTTTCGCATCCTTACGTTGTCAAGCGGAGAAATACAGTTTCACGATTCTGTTTATGTCCTTGTTATAAAAATTTAATTTGCTTCTGTGTCAAAATAACGCCTGGATATAAGGTCTGCGTTCGATATAGTCAAAGTGTAGCAATGAAAATATTCATTACCTATTCATTCTTTTGATATGGCTTAATATAAAAGATTTCGTATTGATTGCTACAGAGCTAATTCTCTATCGATTTTTTAAAATTGTATCCAATATATAGTAGTGATTTTTAAAAGTAAAAAAAAAATGACTTGAATAACATCAGTTGGAATCGAAAGCAATACATTTAGCTCTCGAGCTTTAATCTTTGCACTTCGATCCACGTCCATACGTATATAAAAAGTTAAAAATAACGTTGTTTAGCCTATACTTGCACATGTGTTGAAGAGAAATTTAAATCTGTCAAGTTCCATTTTTTTTTTATTTTGACTCCTTAGCATTGATTTTAATCAGCTACAACCAAATCGAATTTATTCCACGAGTTCAAACACCCTATATATCAAGTTTCAAGACTGTAAGATAAAAATGGGCAGAGGAGATTGATAAAGACCGTGCCTATATACGGTCTTATATACCGTTATATAATATAACGGCATAATATATACAGGGTGTCCCAATAAAAGGTATACACTCTTTAAATGACCATAAAAACAACATTTATTATAAGAAAGAAAAGTTCCATACATCAAAATACTGTGAACAAATATAGAAACCAGCTAATTATCGTAAGTGTTCAAATTATTGGCTACCGTGCTTCATGAACAGCTGAGAACGTTCACTGATTGAATCAAAGACTTTCCTAATCAGTTTAATTGGCATGTTGACACATCTTCTTTCAGTGGTTGCTTTCAACTCATTCATTGTAGTTTGTTTTGTGGTGTGACTCTGTATTTAACATGCCTCCCACCTCCGCTCTAAAAAAGAGAAAAATCCAGAGGGCGGGTCAAATCCAGTGTGCGTGGACAGTACTCGATACTTCCTCTTCGTCCTATCTCTTTCGCAGGTGACTATCAAGATATGCTCTTACGTCATGATGATAGTGGGGAAGTCCTCCATACTGCTGGAAGTCCCATTCTTTATTCCTAAATATCTCTTGGGAACGTGGTATAGTGTATTTATGTAGGAAGTTGAGATAATTTAAAGAGTGTACACATTTTATTGGGACACCCTGTATTAACTAAAGTTGGACATACCCCTATATATTAGGTCAGTGCAAAAGTTTTTGCCGATTTAAAAGTTCATCCGGAAAATTAAAAACTGTTTTTGAAAATTTTTATTAGAGTGTATACCTTTTATTGAGACACCCTGTATATATATATATATATATATATATATATATATATATATATATATATATATATATATATATATATATATATATATATATATATATATATATATACCTCAGAATAAAATTATCCAACAATCAGCTTGTATAGAAACCTGTGTTTATAGGATTTACAAGATATTACTAGCAGTAATATTCTATAAGTATTATCCCATCTAAATAACAATATACAAGATAGAGCAAATAAATCGAATTTTAGTCATTCAATGAATTGAAAAATTTATGACGTGAAATGTTTGAGTTTCAGATCAAAATATTTTTATTATTCGATGTAAGACAAAGAATACATTAGAAATATCTTAACTCCTTATCCTATAGGATTTCGATGTCTACCATCTCTTCAGAGGAGAAAATATTAGCAAATAGCTATAATGGTTTACACCTTATTTGCAAAAGTCAGTGAGGCATGGAAAATCACAATTAAAAAATTGATAGAGTAATTAAAAGTCATAGTGTAAGGGAAGTTAAAGAAAAGGATATAAAAGTTAACATCCAAATTGCATAGTAAAAACCGAAGTGAATATCCTTGAAAGCAGTGAGGTAAAATGATCCAAACTGCATTTTGGGTAATCCACATCACAATGTAAAGATCCGAATTATGCGTATTCCTGGAGTAATTTCCCTTGTTATATAATGGATCCGGTAAAAAAGTTTTTTCTGGGTCCGGTGGATCTTTTTATTAATGAATATATAAATTGATATATTTAATATTTTTATACTCATAGAACATGGGCTTAAAGTTCCACTCTAAAGTAACTTTCAAATTGTTAATGAAATGAAAACATTAAAAAATTAAAGATGAAAAAATTTAAGAATTGAAGCCGCTTTAGCAGACAGGCCATGCAGAATGAGAGAAATTGAAATGGTACGAAGAAGGAAGGAAAAGAAAAGAAAGGGCAGGACAGAAAATGCTTGTGCTTAATAAAAAGGCGAGTATAAGATAAAATAAAATACAATAAAAATTAAAATTGAAATAATACTAAAAATTAAAATTAAAAATAATAACAATAAAATAAAAGGGGGCGAAGAAATGCATTAATACATGAGAAGAGACAGAAAAAAGAAAATAAAAAAGAGCGAGAATATAATAATGAAGAAATAGAGGGGGAATACATAAAGAGAGAGAGAGAGAGAGAGAGAGAGAGAGAGAGAGAGAGAAAGATGAGCTCCGTAGACGATGTCGATCAACCTTTATAAAATAAAGTGACAGGCCGCGAAAATAGGTAAGGAAATTCAGGCGTTAGCTAACAATAAGAAAGAAAGAAACAGAAAAAGAAAAAGAAAATGAAAGGAAAAGAAAGCAAAGCAAAAAAAAAAAAAAAAAAAAAACGCATGTCAAACAGAAACCAACTGTTGAATTACTTTCATTTTACTATTAAATCATTTTACTCTATTTAAATCAATTCAAATCCAGTGAACTCAAATAATATTATCTAATACATACAGTACTATTCTTGTTAATTTTATATGTAATGATAAAATCCTTTAAATGAGAAAATTAAACTGAGAATTTGGAACTATAATTATCCGTGTAAGTAAATTGTAAAACTATATCTAGGTGTATTAATAAAACGTGTTATTAAATTTATAATACTAATGATAATACTTTACTGTAAAATAATAATAATACTTTACAGAAAATATTAAAAAAATAATAATAATAATAATAATAGAAATATTTAATAGCATTTAACTGAAAAGAAACGTTATACATATATAAAAATGAAAGTATAATAATAATCATACTATTAATAATAATAATAATAATAATTATAGTAGTAATACTAACCATAATAAAAATCAAAGTAACTACTATAATTGTTAAGTAAAAATTATAAAAACATTAATAATAATAATAATTATAATAGTTTTAATAATATTTAACTGAAAAAAACTTTATATATATATAAAATGAAAGTATAATAATAATCATACCAATAATAATAATAATAATAATAAAAATAATAATAATAATAATAATAATAATAATAATAATAATAATAAAAATCAAAGTAACTAGTAGAATTGTTAAGTAAAAATTCTGAAAATAAGAAAATAAGGTTATGGAACTATGCCTATAAAACCTGTTTACTATAGTAACAATAGGGACGACGCATTACTGAGTATTATGTGTCCATATTCATATGCGTGAATAGTGAAAATACATTGCAATGGGGAATGCTTACTCTATTTGTGGGTAATAAAGAGAGACCATTAATAAATTCCCTGATTGAGAAATATTAGCTTGAAACAGTATTCGAACAAAATCCCAGAAGTGTAAGTTATGTGTTGGAATTTAAAGTATAGTATGTGAATGCGTGTATGGTGTAAATGTAAATAAGAATGTGTTAGTATATAGGTTAAATGAGATGCTTGAAAGTTTATTTTTGAAAAATTTTCGGAAGTCCTATACCTTAGTTTTTACATTTAGTTTTATGTTTTTACTAATTTACAGGTATACATTCGATATACATACATACATACATACATACATACATATATATATATATATATATATATATATATATATATATATATATATATATATATATATAAAATGGTTTAAGAAATTCCAACGAAAGAAAGATGTATATTTAAATAAGGGAGTAGTCACCATATATATATATATATATATATATATATATATATATATATATATATATATATATATATATATATATGTATATATATATAATGGTTTTATATATATATAGGTTTTCCTTCATATATATATATATATATATATATATATATATATACATATATATCTTACATGTAAGAAAGAAAACCTGAGCTCTACTGTCTGCTGCGTCAGTTGCGCCGATTGAGATTAGCAGTTGTTCTATTAGGTTTGGATAGTTTCATTAACAAGTCCTCAGTGTGGATTTTGGAGAACTTAGTAGTTGTGGTAACCTCATACGTTGAAATAGACAAGAGAATCCATATATATTAGAAGGATGTTGTATATGTACAGCATTACGGAATTTGTATTATTTGGACTCATCTTGCGTGTGATTTTCACAACCTTTCGGTCGATGTATCTTGTCGAACTCTAGAATGTTTCTGTCGAACTTGGGAGTTTGGATTGAACCTTTTATTTACTTCACGGGGGTAGGATGTTCTTGTTCCGTTAGCCATGATAGAGGTCTATGTAATTCGCAACCTTCAGGAGAATAGCACTTTTTACAATTGATTTTTCCAAGTACTCTAACCATTGCGCAACGAATCTGGTAGAATTTTAGGAGCCTCAAACCTATTTTATTTCTTAGTTGTAAATATCATTATTTATTACTAATTATTACTATATATAAACATATATCTATCTATGTATATATCTATATATCTATCTATATATATTAACGTTTTTACTTATTACTTGAATATATTATCTATTGTTTATAATTAATGGTCCCCATATTGTAATAAATTCTATACTAGGTCTACTAAGTAATTGATTATTTCCCAGCGCATGTACTGCTTCTTAGAGTCGTCTTACTCTCCACCGTTCTTCTATGTCTATAATTTTTACTTCGTCCCATAATGGTAGATGGTTTCCCTTTTCCTTCCAGATATGGTCAGCTATACATGATTTTTCAATCTCTTCACGTACTACAGCTTTTCGATGTTATTCTAACCGTACTTTTAGTGGACGACACGTTTCACCTTTGCATAGTTTTCCACATTTACATGGGATTTCATGTACATAGTTCTTAGTAACAGTTTTTTCTGATTGATATACGTTAATATATAGTAATAATTAGTAATAAATAGTGATATTTACAACTAGAAATAAAATAGGTTTAAGGCTCCCAAAATCCGTACCAGAATTTCCGCAAGGACCCGTGGCACGATAGATAGAGTATGTAGAGGACAGGATGGGCTGTTTATGTAATTAGGACCCCATTCTCTATGTGTGCTAAATGAAATGAATGGTAGGTGATTGAGAAGCAAAAGGTCGCATAATGATAACGAGAACATGCCGATATATATTAGTGAAGGAATGTAGATTTATTTACATAAATATACATGAGAAATAATAAGGATATAGATAGTAAGAATAAGAGTTTGTTGAGAATAAGAGTTCGTTGAAAAAGGAGTAACATTACTTGCGGTTAGTCAGGAGAGTTAATTGGGTGGCTATACCAACCAGGAGCGAGCTGTTCGTTACATGTTGACTGGTCCAGAGTTCAGCGGAAAAAGGAAGAGATATAAGATACAGGAAGTTACGTCGCTGTGTCGCTCTGCGGGTATCAGAGTTAAAGGGCGATAATCGAGTTAGCCTGTTTTGTGTCTGTGTGTCCGTTGGCTGGGAATTTCAATTCCCACAAGTACTTGGAAAAATCAATTGTAAAAAGTGATATTCTTCTGAAGGTTGAAGGTTTAATCCGCAGGTGAGCAACCGAAAAATACAATTGCAAATTACTTAGGATCTCTATACAGTCATAGCTGACGGAATAAAGGGGTTTCCCTCAAACTTCCGTCCAAATTATATATAAATAAAGAGTTTCGCTCAAAATTCCGTCCAAATTATCTCTTCTCTTCTTCTATCTTTCTATTCTTTCTTCTATCTATTCTTCTATTCTTTCTATTCTATCTTCTTCTTCTTCTTCTTCTTCTTCTTCTTCTATTCTTTCTATCTATCTTCTTCTATCTTCTTCTCTATATAAATAAAATGAACTCATTTTTTCCGTCTGATTTTGACATTAATATGATTAAAAATCAAGATATTTCATGCAAATATAATATGCACAAACGGCAGAACAATATCTGAGGTGTGTTATAGGCTTATTATTTCTCAAATTCCTCGATAATCTAAGATTTCTATACTTTTTCTGCTGAGAATTCACGACCAAAATCGGTTAAGATCAATGGAAGTGGTAAAATATTTTCTCTCTAATAAATTCCTCCTCTCCCTGCTACCACTTAACACCGTTTGGGGATCGTTCACAAGGAACAGTTGAGAAGAGAACACCGGTTTGGCTTCGTAATTCTTTCATATGAAGTTATTTAAAATCACTAAACTAAGTTGCAGTGCTCTGTGGCGTAGTGGTTAGCGTGCTGGACAATTCACATTATATTTTCACGTTCGCGCCGACCTACCGTAGTCGGTTTTTTTTTTTTTTTCCTAAACAACTGGAATGGACTTTTCTTGGTGGCCGAACTGTTAACGTTGCAGATGTTTTTTTTGTTTTTTTTCACACTTTATTTTCCTACTTTTACTCATGACTCCGGGTTTGATCCTTCCTACTTACCTACCATAACATTTTTTAAAACTCCCCCCCCCCTTCCCGGAAACAAACACTCGAGCAACGCCGGGTGCCCCCGCTAGTATATAAATAA
Source organism: Euprymna scolopes (assembly GCF_053919585.1). NCBI lineage: Eukaryota > Metazoa > Mollusca > Cephalopoda > Sepiida > Sepiolidae > Euprymna > Euprymna scolopes. The sequence continues at coordinate 67,210,539 of NC_136508.1, forward strand.
AGGATTTCGCTCCAACTTCCGACAGAAACATTTCGAGTTCGATAAGACACACCTGAAAAAGATCGGAGGTTATATCGACCGAAACGTTGTGAAAATAAAACTCAAGATGAGATCAGTAGTCCGATAAATCCAAATAATACTATTAATCAATCCTCATCTAAAAAAGGTTCAAAAACATGATGCGGGATATTCAGTTTATTCTCTTTTAAACACTTTAGCTTGCCGAACGAAACTCGCACATGCAAACCTACGCCGACTTTGTAGTGACACCTCTATTCTTATATGGGCATACGATTTTATGAAAACACACACACACACATACACACATACATATACACAGGCAGGCGCGTGCACCCTTAAAGTAAGTGGGAGAAAACTACAACAGAGTGCTCGATTCTAAAGAAAATTTAGTGCTTAAATAAAGTTTGTCGTACAATATTCTCCACAATTCTCGAGTTTGCCAGAAAAATTGCAGAGTTCGACAAAAAGATTCTCGAATTTCACGGAAAGATTACTGGTTTCGATAGAAACATTCCCGAGTTCGACAGTAAGATTTCTCCAGGTGTCCCGACGAACTACAAGCCCTTGTACCCCCTCGACGAAAATACCCCCGACAAACCTGACAAGCAGCAAAATCCCATGCCTACACAGTAGAGATCCCCAGATGTCAGAAAGATTTCTACTTTAATAGATCTTCCCTAGGACTAGACTTTGGAATTTCCTTCCAGGTTCCTGCTTAACTGATTGTACTGACATGCAGAAGTTCAAGTGTAATGTAAACATCTTGCTGCTCAACTCCCTACATAGTATCCCTGCAAATTATGTCCCAGATAGTAGCCCCCTTACATCAAAGTGGCGCTGTGCATTGTTTTATTTTTACATAGGCATCACCACTTATCAAGGCCAAGAGGCCACTCGAGGATAAGTGATAAAGAGTGTACAGTAGAAATTGGACAATATAGTAATCGTTATTATTGGAAAATCAGGTAAATTTGTTAACTAATATGGAACGGCTCATCAAAAACTTGTTTACGTTAGACTTGAAGACAACCATAATTTAAAATGCAAAAAAAAAAAAAGAAAGAAAAGATTCCCTAGTTCGGCAGAAAAAATCGCGTGTTCGACAGAAAGTTTCCCGAGTTAACAAAATACACCTGAAGAAGGCCGGAGCTTACATTCGCCGAAACCTCGTTGGAATAATACACAAGATGGGAGCAATAGCCCTAAGAATTCAAATAACCCAAATTGTTCCATGTTGAATGATACCGATTTAACCTTTTTTTTCTGAAACAATAACTTTAGTTGTGTACATTCTACTATAATTGTTCCTAGTATATGATTATATTGGAGCATTTCGGTCGGTTCGTTGGTTTTTGTTTTACGGCATATCAACCCTTTTTAGGTTATTTAATGCCAAATCCACTGGTTTTGAAGAAAAATACTTTAATAGAATCTATTTGTTTTTTTCAAGTCAGTTTTTATTTAACCCATAGTTGGGACCCTAACAGGTACTACCACTCCGGATCAGAGTGGACCTGCGAGCAATGGCAATTAAGAGATGACTCCACGCTCCTCAAAGCCCGCAAGCTGGGGCCTCACGATCGGATATAGTTTAAGGTCATATTCAGGACGTGAGCATTTCGGTGCTTCACGTATTAAGTTAATGGCCACAATTTAAACGATTCAATATTTTGAAATAAAAATTTAAAAAAAAAAAAACAATAAACAAAATTAAACAAATTTAAATGATTCAATAGTTTGAAATAAAAATAAAAAACAAACAAATTAAAAAAATTTAAATGATTCAATAGTTTGAAAAAAAAAAACTTGAACAAATTTTTATGATAACTACATTGCAATTTTCGGGAAAATTGCAACATCTGTTAAAATGGAGAAATTGTATACGTTCGAATTACGGCGGTTCGTTTTCTTTGGTTTTCTTGCTACGTTATTCTTTTATTTCACCCTTTTAAAGCTTTCTTTTATATTTACATTTTCTTTCGAGAATTGGACATTAGAATAGGAAATTATATTCAGTTTTAAATTCATAAAAGAAAACTGACAGAACTCACAAGAATTAGAAATAGTAATAGAACTATGTGAACAGAGGTGAACGCCAGTATAATCACTAGGGCTATGACAAGAGAATATTCTTTTCGTCATTTTTACTCTCGAGTATATATCATTTAATATCTGATATGCTTTCATATAGTGTGATGTGGTTCTCGATTGATTAACTGTGTCTAACTGTGTTGGATATATACTCGAGAGTTAAAACAATGATAACAAAACAATGTCATAGCCCTAAATTATCATATACTCTCTTACCGATTCTCGAATTTTTGCAGAAAGATTCACGAGTTCGACCAAACGCACCTAAAGAAGGACAGAAGTTACGCTTGCTGAAAACTTGTAGAATGGCACCCAAGATTAAAGCAGTAGTCCGAACAATCCAGATAATATAGCTTAGTAATAATAATTTTAACTTTTACATCAACGGTAGAAATTATAATTTTCCAGTACGTTATAATAATTATAGATTCCCGGATTCGACAAGATACACATGAAGAAGGTCGGAGGTTACATCGACTGAAACGTTTTGAAGATAACACTGAATATGTGAACAGTAGTCTAAAGAATCGAAATAATACGACATATACGATGTTGACAAGACAGTTCCTGTTCTAATGACTTGTTTAAATTTCACAAGTATTGATTTATTAATTCTCACTCTGTTGTCGACGGTTACGTTATTTGAATAAGTATTTCTGACGGTGTATGACCTTCTGCCTGAATTGTATATGATTAACTAACAATGACCGAAAAAAGGTAATAGAAAGTTTAGTAATTGCGCTACCTATGGTGACAAGCTGTTTTCTCTTATCGAATAATTATGCAAAAGGCTATTATAGTGTATTACCTTTTCTGTTCTTTTTTGAAAAGTGACTCTGTAATATATTGCGCCAGTAAGTAGATATTATGCTAACTAGTACGTATTTTGGCGAAGGTTACATAATACGTGTCAGGATGACCTGGCTGCAAACGGAAATTGACTCAGTTCACCTGGCGTGATTGAAGAGTTATACCCCCAGACAAAACGCGCTAGGAATGCAGGTGTCCAATAATATTACATAGAAATGACGTCACATAAACCTGGAGGCGAAAGATGCGAAATGCGTCTAAAAAAAATCTCCGGAGAATCCAAGTGGATATTATGTCGATCATCTGAAGAGTAAGAAAATTAAGTTAGAAATAATTTACGTGGTTTCTTCTTTAAAGTGCAAACTGTCTGAATAAAACTCTTGAAGCTCCAGCAAGTCACTATTGTGTTTCTATGCATATACAGATTCGTCATTAGTTAAACAGAAAGTCACGTCCATGAGGGGATAAACGGCGGTGCATGGAAAAACGACTATCAATATTAAAGGTAACATCGAGAATAGAAGAGATACGAGCGTGGATAATGATGTCGCTTAAATCAAAGGTATTGTTTCACGATGATTAATATTCGCATTTGTTTCTCTGATATCACACTATTAAGAATTCTTTCTAGAAAAATATCAGGATGGACAACGCGAAGGTTGCCAACTTCAATAATTGAAAGTGTTTCTGTGGCACAAACTAGATTCGAACTAGGTACAACCAAGTTGTCAGTCCGTGTCGTTAGCCACCGAACCACTGTCACTTTCCTAAGAATTATCCACAAGAGGATATTTTTTTTAATAAAATGTATACATATAGTAATGTCAATCTACGAGAGGTTAAAATAAAATAATAAAAACAAATTACATTTTTATTTCTGCAGTTTACGAACCACACTATTTATTGCATAGAAAAATGCGAGCATGAAAAGTGATATGGTTAAGATTAAACTTAGAAAAGTAAACCGACTAGTTGTTAAAATAGAAAAGAAAAAGGCAAGATATTCTAATAAAAAATATGATAAATTCATAACTTAAAATATTTCAGCATTAATAATTTATATATAATGCTAAATTGAATTAAAAAAAATCTTAATGCTGCAATACTTTAAGTTATAAATTCATTATATTTTTTACTAGAATATCTTGTCATTTTCTTTTCTAATTTTAATAACTAATCCTTTTACTTTGTAAGATTAAGCTTAACCATATTATTTTTCATGCTCGCATTTTTCTATATAATCCGCAATTTTTCCAGGCTTTGCTTTGAAATAATATTTTCTTTTTTTGTGTTAAATATCATACGCATTGACAGCAATCAAAAAAAAAATTATTACCAATTTCTTAAATTAACTAAATAAAAAAATCAAATAAAAGACGTAATTGAATAAATAAACAGAAAGAAGAGACAAAAAAAGAGAAACAGAATTAACGGGCGACGTCTGAAGTGAAAGATTATCAGCCCTAGCACGGCAAGAGCATCGCTTTTGTTAACATCTCTATATAACCCAAGTAAGATGGCATACGAGCGACATTCCCTCTCTGATTTATGAAGATGTCAGCGACGAAAAGGTTGTTATGGTAACCAACAGCCAATCAGAAGAAACCGTATCTAACGTTCATTCTGAAGACTTTTGAACACCAGTAATTTTATCATAACTTTTTTTTAATGAACAAAAATCGAAAATTTTTATTTCAAAATATAGCTGAGAAAGTGACCTATGAACTGTCATTTATTTTTTTTAAATTTGGTCGCAAAATGAGTGAGCGGTGAAGCTTTAAAGTCGTTCTAAATTAGTAAAACCAACCCATAACCATATATTCAAACGAGGTAGTGTTTGAATGATTATATATTTTTAAGTTAAATGGACATTTACGATGTCTTATTAAATTGTGGAGAGTACGTGCAGAATACTTAACATATTCAGAATGGCTTTCTAAAATATACCTTTATTATTCCAACTACGAGGGGCGTGCAATAAGTAATGCCCCTGACCCACATCCAGTTGTCTGATGTAGCTTAACTTTTGCATGTGCAATGATTTATATCTCTACAGGTTATGTGGCAAATTACAGCTCTGAACTAATTGTGGTTTCTGTTTTACAGGTGTTTGAACTGAGTCAGGTGTGAAATGGAGCCTGTTGAATGTCGAGCAGTGATCCGGTTTTTGTATTTGAAAGGGCGCACACCACATGAGACTTTTGATGAAATGAAAGAAACTTATCGTTATAATGCCCCATCATATGACCTTGTAAAACGCTGGCATCGTGAATTCAAACCTAGCCGGAAGTCTGTGGAAACAGCTCCCAGACCTGGTCGCCCCCCCCTTCTGCCACTGATGAGGCATCTGTCCGTCAAGTTGAAGCTGCCATTTTGGAAGATTGGCGCTTTACTATTCACCAAATAGCCGAAGATGTCAAGATTAGTACAGGGTCTGTGGAAACTATCATTCATGACCATTTGCATATGAATAAGGTATCTGCCAGATGGATTCCCAGGTTGCTAACACCATTTCAGAAGCTAGAACGCGTCGAGTGCTCGAGGATGAATTTGGAGATGTGCCAAGAAGATGGGTCAAAGTTTTTCAAAAGACTGATTACACAGGATGAAACCTAGGTCCATCACTATGATCTAGAGACCAAAGCCCAGTCAATGCAGTGGAAGCACTTGGACTCACCACCTCCAAAGAAGGCAAGGGTGCAGCCCTCCGCTGACAAGGTCATGCTCACAGTCTTCTGGCACCAGGACGGAGTAGTGATGACAGATTTCCTGGCAAAGGGTACCACAATTACAGGAGCCTATTATGCTTCACTTTTGAGGAAATTAAGGGAAGCTATCAAAGTCAAGAGGCGGGGCAAGATCAGCAAAGGTACCCTACTCCTGCAGGACAACGCTCCGGTCCCAAACTCGCATGTCGCCAGATCAGAAGCACGGACGTGTGGTTATGAAATCTCCCCATCCTTCCTACTCTCCTGACCTTGCACCCTCTGACTTTCACCTCTTCCCAGCCATGAAGTTGTTTTTGAAAGGAAAGCGTTTCACAGATGATGCAGCCTTGATTTCCGAAGTCACATCGTGGTCGGAGGACCAACCCGGGGTGTTCTACAAAAACGGTCTCCAGAGCTGCATCAAACGATGGGAGAAATGCATAACTCTTGGTGGTTCCTATGTAGAGAAATACTTATAACTGTGCCAAGTTGCGTTGCTCTACTGCTATGGGAAGGGGGCCAGGGGCATTACTTATTGCATGCACCTCGTAAGTCTGTAAATTACAGAAATATAGTTTATGCATCTAATTCACAGATACAAAGCGTGGTGACGTTTCTGTTTTTTTTTTCTGCAAACTACATTTGATACTTCTGCAGTTTATTATTTACAAACCCATTCTTAACATGTTAACTATTCTGCCCTTTCACATTCAATTAATAAAACATACCGAAAAAATTAAATTTTATTTGAACTAAAAAAAATAGCATGGTTCGTAAAAAAAAAAGTAAAAAAGCGTTTCCTCCATTTATCTGTAAATATACATGTATAATATATGCCAAAACCACATTGACACGCCGGTTCCCGTTAGATCAACGAAGTTAAGAAACGTTGAGCCTGGTTAGTACTAAAATGGATGGCCATTTGGGAATGTGCTGATTGGGCTCTCCAGTTATTTCGGCATTGTTTCTAGGCGTCCTAGACCTCCTCTTGCCACTGCACTTAAGCCGTGACAATTGAAGAGGAGTGTGATTGGTGATTGCACAATCCTTGCACAACTACGAGTACAGGGGTTATCCATTGTCTCTTGAGACTTCCACTTTCACATACGTAAGCATATTTTGGTGATTTTGCAGTTTACGGATCATACCATCTTTGATAGGACTTTCGAACTTGTCTTTATTTCCCCAGAATATGCTTATTTATACTTTATTAATGGAGAGCATAAAAACACGAGAGGAAAGAAAACATAAAATATTCTGTAAAGGTGCAGAAATGCTAAAATTAAAATGGACAGCATGAAAAGTGATGTTAAATTAAATTAAGCCATTAAATTAAGCCATTAAATTAAGCCATTAAATTAAGGAATGCGAATAAAATTTGAAAGGAAATCATCAAACGAACAAACATAATAATATCAATATAATAGCGCGTAAAATATATCAGGTTGACAAGAAAGATCTTACGGTTTTTAACTTTCAAATTCTGATCAACATGTCTCGGCTTAAATAAAAAATTATTGATCGAAATAAGCACCCTCAGAATCAACAGACTTTTGCCAACGCAAAACAAGTGTATTTATGTCAGTAACGTAGAAAAATCTTGCGTTCTGGTGGCGATGAAGTCACTGTAGGTGTTTCTAATATAGATGAGGTTTTTGAAGTATTTTTCGCGCAAAAGTTGTCGATATGCTTGAAAAAATGGTAGTCAGTAGGTGAAGGATCTGGAGTGTATGGCGGATAAGGCAAAGTTTTGTAGCCCAATTCAGTCAACTTCTGCAGGGTCTGTTTAGCAATGTGCGGTCGGACATTGTCGTGGAAGAAAATTGGGCCTTTTCTGTTGACTAATGCTGGGTGTTGTTGTTGAAGTTTCTGATGCATTTCATCCATTGTTTGACAGTAATTTTCCGCCATAATGGTTTCGCCTACATTCAAAAACTATAATGGATGAGACCTGTCGCAGACCACCAAACATTCAGCGCAACCCTCTTTTTGTGCAACTCTGGCTTTGAAAAGTCTCGTAGGGCATCGCTGGCGTCTAACCACTGAGCTAAGTGTCGCCGATTGTCGTAAAGAATCCACTTTTCATTGCAAGTAACAGTGCGGTCGAGAAACAGATGTTCTTGTTGCGTAAAAGACGCGATGATGACACTTCTTTCTTTTGTGAGGCACCCATTTATCAAGTTTTATTTGGCATTCCAATAACTCTCAAGTGATTTGAAATCGTCACATACGTTACGTCTAATTCAGAAGCAAGTTCTCGAACAGTAATGTGTAGATTTGCTTCGACTAAGGCTCTTAATTAATCGTTGTCAAAATCCGACGGCTGACCACTACGCTCACCATTTTAAAGGTATTCGTTGCCGCCTAGAAATTTCTTAAACCGCCATTTTGCTGTGCGTTCAATAGTGGTTCCTGGGCGAAACGTTTCATTAATATCGCGAGCTGTTTCAGCAGCTTTTCGGCGTAGCTTGAATTACAATAAGAAAATGTGCTGATTTTCTTTTTTCCACCTTGTATTCAAGGTTCTGAAAAGAAGACATAATTGCTTTAAAACGATTGCAATTTAAACGATTAGATATTGCAAAAAAAAACCCCAAAAAACAAAACAAACAAAAAAAAACGCCATTTAAAATGATAAATAAAGTAAAGGTATTATAACGAAAACTTATTTGAAAATATATCATTTGAAATCAAAATTTAAAACCTTGCCAAAACAATTAGGAAAGTTTACCGCAGGAGGCGTATTAAATCCGAGTAGGCGGACGCGTATCGTTTATATTTGAATAAAATTAGCTGATTATTATATTTTTTTATCTTAATAAGTTTTTAAGAAAAATAGTTCGAATTGGGAATGGTTGTAATGGAAAAGAGATATTAATGATAATATCTGTTGTATGTATGGAATATTGTTGTCACATTTGGACTGGTGCATCTGCTACTAGTCTCCCGCTCCTAGACAAGGTTCAAAAGAGAGTCGCAAATCTGATAGGCCCTGAACTGGCATCTAAGCTTCAGCCTCTGTTCCATCGACGAAACGTTGCATCCCTCTGCCTGTTCTACAAGTATTTTCATGGTGAATGCTCTGACGAACTGCAGACACTTGTGCCCCCACGACGTAGACACCCTCGACAAACCCGACAGGCAGCTAAATCCCACCCCACACAGTAGAGATCCCTAGATGTAAAAGATCTTTCTACTCCAGTAGTTTCTTCCCCAGAACTGCTAGACCCTGGAATTCCATTCCAGGTTCCTGCTTCCCTAACAAGACATGCAGAAGTTCAAGCGTAACGTGGACCGACATCTTGCTGCCCAAATCCCAACATAGTTCCCCAGTAGTTGCTGCCACTGATAGTAGCCCCCTACACCAAAGTTGCAATGTGCCTTGTTTGGGGTGAAAATGTAAAAAAAAAAAAAAAGAAAAAAAAAGAACATTTGAAAAAAAAATCGCTCGCGTTTCATAAATAAATATATTCAAATAATTTAAAACAGAAAAAAATAGGAAGATTATTTTATTGTTTTCTTTTAAATCAAAGTAGTTATCTAATGTGTTCGTTATATTTTCATTCGGGCCCGCACGTTGCCGGTCCTTTCACCACGTTTTTCTTTCCCTTCGCTTCTTCCGCTATGACATCAACTCGCGCACCTGCTTCGTCATTTGCATATGTGCCATGCTACTGCTGCTGCTACTAAATATGCGTCAGCTTGTTTGTTATATACCTCTACATGCCAAATACTTTTTACAAGAATTTGCTAAAACTTGCGCCGACGTAATAATAGTAAAATAAAAATACTCCAACGCTCAAACAGAGCGTGAGGAAATAAAATGTCTTCGGGCTAAAGAATAAAGTTCTGTTAACGCCAAGTATCTTACTTGACAACCAAGCAATTTTGTTTGCCATTAATTAAAAAAAAAAAGGATAACTTTAAAGATTAATATTTTGTGTCTGGTATTAGATTTATAAGAATTCGAGTAACAAAATACCGAAAAATAAAAGCATCTGACATGGTTTAAAAACTTACAAATAGCACATTATTTATAAGTCACTTAACATAGCTCGTGCTGAGAATTGGGCGTGTGTTTTTGTTGTGAAATTTTTAACGTTTGTAATCTGTAATCCGTAAAATAAATAAAAACTGGAGATATTTAGTATTCTTAGCTTGGAGTCGAATATCACTTGAACTGTTCAAATACAAATTAACTAGAATATAAATATGCTCATTGCTAAGTATTTAATTCTAAATGCCTATTTAAAACCGAATAAGCTATTTGATATTTCAAATGCGCATAAAATCATGTCCCCTATAACATTAAATAACCGACTCGTAATACTAGAACTTTTGTCTTTAACATTAACGATAATAAAGACGGTGAACTAACGTATCCACAAAACCACTTGCGCAAATAAAACATGATCCACAAAACAGGAGAAAAAAATTCGAAAGTGAAACAGAAAAGAAAAAAAACCCATAGTAATCACAGAACGGTGCAATTCATTTTTTTATTTCTACAAGATTTCCGTTTAGGCGTAGTTCGGTCATTCTACCTTTCCCTGCGACTGAATTCTCTTGTAGTAGACTTTATTTTCTTTTTTCTTACCTGTTTCTTCATTTTCACCCGACAACTAGTCTCTTCCTCTTAGAAAGGGTCCAAAAAAGAGTTGTCAATCTAATCGGTCCCACTTTATCAACTAAGCTCCAACCCCTGTCGCATCGCCACAATGTTGCATCCCTGTGCCTGTTTTACAAATCCACATGGAATGTGTTCTGATGAACTCGTTTCATTTGTACCCCTTCGACGTACATATCCCCGACAAACTCGCTTAGCAATAATATCCCACTCCTTCATTTTTCATGTCCCTTAATGCCAGAAAGCTTTCTATTCTAATAGTTTCTTCCCTTGAACAGCTAGACTTCGGAATTCCCTTCCTGCTGCCTGCTTCCCTGGCTGTAATGATATGCCGAAGTTTAAATGTAACATAAACAAATATTTTGTTAATCTTTCCTAGACATGACCTCAAGTAGTGGCCTCTTACGTCCAAATGGCGATATGCTTACAAAGCATGGACATAAAGTAAGAAAAAAAAAATGAAAACCCTCTTTGTGAAAAGGCTTGATCTTTTGTGCACCAAACTATGCATATGTAACACTGTCGTTATATTTTCACCCAGACTCGCACGTTGCATGCAGAGATCGTCGAAATAAAAGTCATTTATTCATGGTACTTCCAAAATAACGCATTGCATTTTGTATTAAAAGTCTCTTAGAACGCCATGTAGTTTACAAAACCCTGTCGCCCCGACACGTACTCTCCAGTTCCTCACACCACCGCGTGTCCACACGTTCATCTCACGCCGGCACGCCTTGCCGGTCCTCTTACCACGTGGTATCTTTTTCTTTCCATCCCCCCTTCTCTTCCTCCGCTGTGACGTAAGCTCCCGCACCGGTATGGTAATTTGCATCAGTGTCATTCGACTGAGGATGCTAAATACACATTACAATTGTTCATAAGTAAAAGAATGTGCAATAAGACGGTAGCCAATGAAACAATTTTTTTTTTTACTTAAGTATTACGGACTAAATGTAACGGACGTTACGAACTAAATGTAACAGACGTTACGAACTAAATGTAAATGTCGGAGTCACTGTAGCTTGTGAGTCGGCATTTGCGATTTCACAGACGGAATCCATCGATAATAAAAATCATGGTTGCAGGTGCAGGGATATCTATGAGTCGAAAGTGATCGAGTATCACTGGGACCGTTAAAGATAAATCATTACGAGATCTCCGACTTACAGAAGGGTCCTACTGAGTCACATTCACATCCATACAAATTTAAAAGGTATGAACAACTTTTGAAAAATAACGACATCCAAATAAGAACTCTAGATCGCCGTACTGGGATAAAATAACAACATTTAATAGCACGTTTAAGAAACAGTATTTCAGATTATTTCAACGTAAAGGCTTTTGCAAACATGGCGAAGTTATTTTTGCGCCACAGAGTGAATTAGGCGCCACCCTGTATAATTACGTAAAGTTGGATGTGATTGTTGAAAAATAATTGTATAATTTCGATTTGACTGATTGAAACTATTTATTTATGGAGAACGGGAAAGTCTGCCCGAAAGAATTGCCTGAAAGAATAACGTAGATGTTATTTTAAAATGTTCAAGCATTCGCTTTTAAGTAAGTATATACATCTATAATTATAATAATAGATTATAAATAATTATTTTTATAGTTACATACTCTAGTGCCTCATGCTTACTCAATCATCAGTGTAAGAGATGGCGGTCGACGCTGGTCGAAGGACTCGAACTCTGCCACGAAGCCACCTTTGACTTCATTAGCAAGGAACATACTCCAAGCCAACATTCAGCGTCACAAAATTAACATTATGAAGCTTAACATTTTGCCACAAAAAACGTAACGTTTTGTCACAGCTGTTTCAGTTTATGACCCAACCATGTATATATATATATATATATATATATATATATATATATATATATATATATATATAAGAGTAGGTAGTAGTTTGCTTGAAGCATTGTTGGTAAAGAAATATATAGATTTTCTTTTAAGCCAAAGACAATGCGGGGAAAGACCGGAATTATGAAAGTAAAGAAAGCAAAACAAACAAATGTAGACAGGTGTGCTTGAGTAGACGAGTGTCTAGCCTTTATTCGTCTATCTTTCCTCTCTTTTTCAAGGTCCCTTTCTATCGAAATTAATCAAAGTGCCATACCACCCACGAACTTTACATACACCGGACATACCAGCAACTTGGTTATAAATAATTATACATTGAGGTGAGGAACGATAGACGAATAAAGGCTAGACACTCCTCTACTCAAGCACACCCGTCTACATTTGTTTGTTTTCTTTCTTTACTTCCATAATTCCGGTCTTTCCCCACATCATCTATCATCTTAGTAAAGTTATGGATTTTTTAAGTAGTTACTGGTTATATGAAATCAATTATTAATTTGTATATTAATAAGTAAATACATTTGTTTATCAAATAATAGTTATTTTAGTTTTAAGTATGTTTATACACACACACACACGCGCATATATATGCATATATATGCATATATATATACATATATATATAAACAAGCGTATGTACAGATATATTTTGTATTATAAAATTATTCTTATCTATATATTTATGTATTTTTATTATTTTTTCTTTTATTATTATTCATAATTATTATTATTTACTTATTTCATTTCTTTTCTTTTCTTTTGTTAAATTTATTTATTCATTTTTATTTATTTATGTTTTAATATATAAAAGAGTGTATTCTCATCAAATTTATTTTCCGAGGGTTTTCCAAAGAAATTAAAATTCATTTAAGATAAGCTGTAATCTCTACAGTTCGATAATCTTTTCTAAAACGTCTATAGTGTGTGTTATTTTTAGAAACTTCATTTTTTTTTTTTTTTATTAAACACCATTTTTTCTTAATGCTTTGTATATATTTGAAAGTATATTCTTTAAATCATACTATGGGAGTTCTCAAGTCGAATATTTTTCAATAGCGGATAAGAATAGTTAACTATTTAAATCAATAAAAGTAATACCACAGAAAATGTGTTAGGAGAAACAAAATCAAAGTTTTGGGTATTTATTTTATAGAGGGTGTTTTAGTAAGTAGGTAATTTGTATTTTAGTTTTTTATCTAGTTGTCAGTGGTAGATATAATCGATTAGGATATATGCCTCATACACATATATGCATATAGACACACATACGTACACACATGTACAAACTTACAAATACCCACCCGATATTCATACTCATTAACACATATACATATGCATACATGTATACGTATATATATATACACACCTACACATACATATATACATAAACCATATATACATACACCCACCCAAACAACATATATATATATATATATATATATATATATATATATATATACATATATATATATATATGTGTGTGCGTGTGTAGATACAAATACATCTATACACATATACACATACAAACATTTACACATACATATATAAAAGAGTGTATATACACATATATACAGATATATTTACACACATACATGAACATACACACACACACATATATTTATCTAGAGTATGCGGATTATCTATCGTCTTGGTCAAATTATGGATTGCTTTTCTTAATATAGATAAAATAAATTATGGGGTAATATTAAGATTAATAAGATGTTCTTTATAATACCTGCAGTTTATGGAAGTTTCTAATCTTTTATTGAGTAACTTGTCTCTGTCTTTAAACCTTATGATTAATAATTTCTCCGTAAGACAAAGGTAATATGGGGAGTTTTCTCCCTCTCCTGCTTAGTGAATTTATAACCCCTCTACATCTTTGTGTTGTCCTCTTGCTTCTTATAACTTTCGCTTATCCTGCACAAGACTATCTTTTTTACCACTCTTCCCTCAACAGGAATTTGATTTTTCTAATTTAATTTAAATCTATAAGAACATTAACCTTACTTCACGCCAGCCATGGCAAAGTATAGCTTGAATCGAAACCGAAACAAAATCTATGAAATATATATATATATAGACGGCCAAAAAAAAAACGGCCGGGTAGCTGAAACAATAATGTAACTTAACAGAAAGATACGGTAATTAAAAATAAAACGTATATATATATATATATATATATATACAGAGAGAGAGAGAGAGAGATAGAGAGAGAGAGAGAGAGAGAGAGAGAGAGAGAGAGAGAGATAACTTGAGTTCTTTAAGCCATAATCAAAACCGAAACCAAAACTTATGAAGAATTTTTGATAAAATTTTTTATATAAAAAATAGATGACTGGAGTGCCATCACTTATAATTGAACCCGAAAACAAAACTTATGAAGAAACTCTTGGTAAAATTATTTATGACAAGAAATGGAAGTATATAACAATTAAACGACCCGGATGCAAGTTTGACACAGAAAACAACACACACGCTATCGTATTAATAGATAGATATTTGTCTTGCAAAATTGGCGAAGTTAATTACAAGGTCAGTGTTTAATGTGAAGAGAAATCTAGATCGGAACATAAATAATATTGCTCGGTCTGTAAGGATTTCTCTTAAGTTACACAGGCTATACTAGACTAATCTCGTTTTGTCAGCCATGACTGGGTTAAAGTTCTAATTTGCAATTATATTTTGATTGTCGCCCACACCGAGGATTGAACTTTCAACCTTGAGACTTATGTAATTTACAAGTGAATTTTGCCAAGTACTTCGGAAAGAAAAAGAATGGACTAAGTATAGAATCAGAAGAGCTACTACACTTTGTTCCTAACCCAAAGTCCAAGAAATGTTTGAAGATGATGTTGTTTGAAATAGTTCTGAATCAATTCAAACATGTGATACTATAAAGTGGACATGAGGTGAACTTAAGCGGAGAGGAGAAAATAGACCGCATCCTGTCTGCACACCCCACGGCTAACATCCTCATATGTGGTGACTTCAACGTCCATAACATGGAATGGCTGACCCACTCAAATAAGACGGACGATGAGGGGAGGTCTTGTCATGATTTTGCCATTGCTTATGACCTCAGTCAGATTGTTCGCGAGCCCACCCGTGTGCCCGATACTACAGGTCAATATGCAAGCCTCCTAGACCTTTTTCTCTCAACTTCCCCTGAGCTATGTTCATGTTCCGTTCTTTCTCCTCTAGGATCATCCGACCACTCCGTTGTATCAGTTAAGATAAAAATGAAATGTAATAAGTCCCCAGATGTACCCCTCCACCATACAGTATACCGAGACTCCATGGCTGACTGGGATAGCTTCCGTACATTTATATCTGATCTACCTCTGCATTCCATGTTTAAAAAGGATGTGTCCTCTATAGTATCAGATCTGACCGAATAGTTAATTGTAGGCATAGACCGATTCATACCATCTAAAAAATTCCAACAAAAACCTAACAGCCAGCCATGGTTCTCCCCAGAATGTGCTGCTGCCATCGCGCACAGAAATCACTTTTTCCATAGCTACCAACGTAATAGATGCACTGAGACTAAAGCTGCTTTCAGGAACGCCAGCAACCACTGTAAAAGAGTAATAAAAACTGCAAAAGAGAGCTATATGCCCAGTCTGTTAAATTCAAAGTAGCTAATCAGCGGCTTGGTTCCCCCCAGTTTTGGCAAATAACAAATAGGATCCTGAACAGAAGTGTGCGTTCTATCCCATCCATTATCAACGGACTAGAGGTCATCTCCTCAGCTTCAGACAAGGCCAAACTATTTGCAAAAAACTTTGCAGCTAATTGTACCCTATGCAACGAAGGGCATCAACTCTCCATATTTCCTCCTATAACACAGAACACGCTAGGTAACATACAAATATATGTGCAAGAGGTCACCAAGCTAATCAAAAACCTTTATTTCAGTAAAGCTACTGGCCCTGACGGCATCCCAATTATAGTGTTAAAAAAGCTTCAACCAGAACTTGCTCCCATACTTACCAAACTGTTTAACCGTTGCCTTAAGGAGAAGTGCTTTCCAACACATTGGAAAACCTCATCAGTATGCCCTGTATTTAAGAACTCAGGTGATAAGTCATCTCCCTCTCAGTACAGATCAATAAGTCTCCTGTGTGTCATGAGTAAGTTGCTGGAATCCATATTAAATAGAGAAATAGTCAACCACCTTAGCAGAAATAACCTTCTTATTGACACGCAATATGGTTTCCGTTCTGCAAGATCTACTGCAGATGTGCTAACGGTTATATCTCATAGGATTAGTGAATCTCTTGACAAAGGCTTCCTTTCCAGGGCAATTGCTCTTGACATCTCAAAGACCTTCGACAAAGTATGGCATAAAGGCCTACTTCACAAGATCTCCCGCTACGGTATAACTGGAAATATTCTCTCTATTATTAAATCATTTCTCTCTGATAGGCTCATAAGAGTAGTGGTTGATGGACAAGAGGCCTGCAGTATTAATGCTGGAGTCCCTCAGGGGTCCATACTGGGCCCAACTCTCTTCCTGATCTACATCAATGATCTCCCTAAACACATACTTAAATCATTCGTTGACATCTATGCTGATAACACGACTATCTACAGCAATACACCAAAGGCCGTAAATGACAAAGTTCTCTCTGATTCTCTCTCCTCTGATTTCGAACGAGTGGTTCAGTGGGGGAAGACGTGGCTGGTTACCTTTAATGCCTCTAAAACCAAACTCCTATCTTTACATCATCAACGCTCTGATCCCCATCTGGCATCAATTGAAGTAGATGGGTCTCGTCTAGGAGAAGCCCAATGTTTTGAGAAGCTTCTGGGCTTGACCTTTACTCCTGATCTGAAATGGAACGTGTACATCAAGTCTGTTGCCAAGGTCGCTGGAAAGATGGTGGGATCCTTCTACCGCTCCAGAAGATATCTCACTACTGATGCAATTCTCTATCTATATAAAGTACGTCCAAGGATGGAATACTGCTGCCATATTTGGGCAGGAACTGCTAAAAACAGCCTATCCTGCCTTGACAGAGTACAAAATAGACTTCGTGGCTTAGTGGAGAGTGCCCTTTTCTCTTCCCTGCAACCTCTCTCCCACAGAAGAGACGTTGCGAGCCTATCTTTGTTTTATCGTTATTTCCATGGCAGGGGCTCGTCTGAACTCCAATCTCTGGTCCCCTCTCGAAAATCCTTTACAAAAAAAACACCCATCTAGCTGAATCCACTGGCAAAAACTTTCCCCACTCTTTATCTATGACTAAATCAAAACGTAGATTCCATGAACAAAGCTTCTTTCTTAGAACTGCACGCCTGTGGAACTCTGTTCCGTCTGCCTGCTTCCCTCCTGACTACAACCTGGATGTCTTCAAGTCCAACGTAAACAAATTCCTGATAAACCGCCCCCTTAAGTAGACACTTTAAATATCCACACTAACGTACTGTACTTACAATAACCCTTATCCCTGAGTGACCATCTTGTAAAAAGAAAAGGGGTAGCAATAGACAAAGGAATAGGAAGTCCTTTACAATAAACAAAGAGATTGGACGTAGCAAACAATGAATCCGTAGGTACTTTTAGATCAAGCCTTTTAGATTTGACAATGACAATAGAAACATACACAACAGAGAAGGACAGCTTCCAGTAGCTGGGGTGGGGGGACTTCTGATACCGACACAGAGAAGACAGTTGACAACTAGATGCCGCTTGTGGCGGATGGGAGCTGATAGCAACAACGGTTGGACAGTTTTTAGAGTTGACTGCGAAACAGAAATAGAGACGAATTGCGACTGACAAACGAACACAACATCGATAGAACGGGAGAAAGACATACACACTCACAAGTCCAACTGTCAAATATATGGTAAACGTTGGCGGTTGTGTTTTTCGTGTTTGCTTTATTTTAATATTTCTACTTGGTGAATCCACATGTGTCCCCATCGACAGTCGCCGGCGAGAAAATGTCGATCCAGCAATTAGAAGAATAGTTGAACGAAAAATCCACGACACACGACGTTGGGAGTCGGCGATCTGTCGGGGGCCATACACGTGTGGGCATAAACACCAACAATGTTGTTTTCTACTTGCTTCCCACTGGGGCAAAATGTGACACAAGTACGGAAAGTGTGCAAATACAGATTCCTCAAAAGGGGACTTTTGGTAGATACAAAAATATTCGATAACTGGCCTGTTGGCATTTCCTGTTAGGGATGCTTCAGACAATCGTTAATAAAAGCTCATCTCCGAAGAGGGGGATATATTTCACATTAGTCTAACTTTCTGTAATCGACCGGAATCATTCGATTTCCCGACAAAATAGAAGTCCGGTGGTTCAAGTAATCCCTGGATTGCAAAAATACTGCTTGAGAGAAAAACAACTGATATTACAACTCGCTAAATATGGCTCTTATGATTACTGGCGAACCGTGGTTGGTATGACAACCGGCAGACCACGGCTGGTATGATAACTGGCGAGTAATGGTTGGTATGACAACCAGCGGACCACAGCCAGCATAACAACATGCGAATCACGGCTTTTATTACAAATGGCGAGCTACGTCTGGTATGACAACAGGCGAGCCACAACTGATATGACAACTGGTGAACCACGGCTGATATGACAAAACATAGCTAAAAACAGCTAGCATAACAACGAGAGATATTAACAATTGGTGAGCAAAACTGGTATAATAACTGGAAAATCGCGGCTGATATAAAAAATGGTAAATCGTGGTTAGTACGACATCTGGCGAGCCACACCTGGTATGACTACCTGGAAACTGCGGCTAGTATGATAAATGGTTAAAGTCGACTAGTATGACAACTGGCGGCCACAGCTAGTAATGACAACTGCCGAACCATGGGTTTTATGAAAACAGGCGAACCAAGGCTGGTGTGATAAGTATTAATGAACCCGGTTTGGTATGACAACAGGCGAACCACGGCTGGTATGAAAACAAGCAAATCAGGGCTGGTATTACTAAGGCGAATCACGGCTGGTATGATAACTGGTGGTCCCCAGCTGTTATGACAACAAGCGAACTACGGCTGGTGTGATAAAATCCGAACAACAGGTGAATGGCTCTTAGGACAACAGGTTATCCATAGTTGGTTTGAGAAGTACTGAATAAACCTGGTTTGTTATGACAACTGGCGAACCACGACTGGTATGACAACTGACGAACCACAACTGGTATGACAACTTGTGAACCATGGCTGGTATGAAAACTGGCAAGCAATAACTGCTGTAGCAATTGGCCAATAACCTCTGATATGACAAGAGGCGAACGTGGTTGGTATGACAACTGGCGAGACATGTCTTGTACGAGGGGCGTGCAATAAGTAATGCCCCTAACCCACATCCAGTTGTCTGATCTAGCTGAAATTTTGCATGTGCAATGATTTATATCTCTTCGGGTTACGTGGCAAATTATAGCTCTGAACTAATTGTGGTTTCTATTTTACTGAGTCAGGTGTGAAATGGAGCCTGTTGAATGTCGAGCAGTGATCCGGTTTTTGTATTTGAAAGAACGCACACCACAGGAGACTTTTGATGAAATCAAAGAAACTTTTGGTGATAGTGCCCCATCATATGACCTTGTAAAACGCTGGCATCGTGAATTCAAACATAGCCAGAAGTCTGTGGAAACAGCCCACAGACTTGGTCATCCCCCTTCTGCCACTGATGAGGCATCTGTCCCTCAAGTTGAGGCTACCATTTTGGAAGATCGGCGCATTACTATTCGCTAAATAGCCGAAGATGTCAAGATTAGTACAGGGTCTGTGGAAACTATCATTCATGACCATTTGCATATGCATAAGGTGTCTTCCAGACGTATTCCCAGGTTGCTAACACTATTCCAGAAGCGAGAACGCGTCGAGTGCTCGAGGACGATGTACCAAGAAGATGAGTCAAAGTTTTTCAAAAGACTGATTACACAGGAGACCTGGGTTCATCACTATGATCCAGAGACCAAAGCCCAGTCAATGCAGTGGAAGCACTTGGACTCACCACCTCCAAAGAAGGCAAGGGTGCAGCCCTCCGTTTGTAAGGTCATGCTCACAGTCTTCTGGGACCAGGACGGAGTAGTGATGACAGATTTCCTGGTAAAGGGTACCACAATTACAGGAGCCTATTATGCTTCACTTTTGAGGAAATTAAGGGAAGCTATCAAAATCAAGAGGCGGGGCAAGATCAGCAAAGATACCCTCCTCCTGCAGGACAACGCCCCGGTCCACAACTCACATGTCATCAGATCAGAAGCACGGGCGTGTGGTTATGAAATCTCCCCATCCACCCTACTCTCCTGACCTTGCACCCTCTGACTTTCACCTCTTCCCAGAGGACCAACGTAGGGTGTTCTACACAAACTTGCTCCAGAGCTGCATCAAACGATGGGAGAAATGCATAACTCTGGGTGGTTCCTATGTAGAGAAAGACTAATAACTGTGCAAAGTTTCGTTGGTCTACTGCTATGGGAAGTGGGACAGGGACATTACTTATTGCGCCCTTCTCGTACGACAAGTAGTTAGCCACGATTAGTATGATAACTGGCCAATCACGACTGGTATGACAAGCGAACCATTGCTGGTGTGACAATGCCGGAAAGTAGGAAAAAAGCAGTTTCCTCACCTATGTCGTAGGGGTTCTTTGGGCGAGTACAACAATCGCCACGAATTAATCTATCAGTATTCACTTGTAAGAGCACCCCAGGCGATCAGCAATGGAAACTTCCTCCCCTCGAATAAGAATTTAAATGTGTAAAGAGTGTATATCTTAATAAACACCGGAAGGTGAAGGAAACCATTTATTACGATGCCACAAGTTGAATGGGTGCAAGCATAGTCGAGAACGGACTCATCAACAACGACGTCACCCGGTAAAAGTGCCATCAATAATAAACAACCCCTCTTTCGATGGGAAGATAATGCCTGGGAGGCTGCAACATTTTAGAACGGCATATTTCACTCTGACAAAAAAGGAACTGATGGTTCAAGTTGATACTTAGGTTCGTAATTTAGTAGGTTTCTTCTTTTTTAGTAGGTTTCCACTTCAGAAAAATGTGACACAACATGGGAAGGTGGGAGAGCCGGCATTTCACAAAAGGAGCGCATCAGGGTATTGACAATATCACCCAGAAAATGAGGTTATGTTTGGGAGAGTGCATTTTATACCTCATTCTGACAAATAAAGGTGTGATGCTGTCATGACATACCCTGGTCTTCGGAATGATTTCTGAGGCGACCCCTTGCCAAACTTTCACAAAAAACACACGATTAGGTACAACCACTATATACGATTACCCCCACGCACTATATGTACCTAAATGTAAAAGCATATTCCTTGAACAAAGCTTCTTTCCCAGAACTAAACGCTTTTGGGACACTGTTCCGCTGGCATGTTTCCCGGTTGAATACAACATGGTAGCCTTTAAATCTAATATGAACAAGTTCCTGTTAAGCCGTCCTCTAAAATAATCAAATTCTACCCAATTTACACCATAAGTGATTACTATATCATCATCTTATATTCATTAACTCTTATCCTCGAGTGGCCTGCTGGAATGCCGTTGTGGACGGGTCCTTTTTTGTTTTGATAAGTGGTAACTCCCAACTAAAAAAAAGAAAAAGAAAAGAAAAAGAAAGCACCGGCTGGTATAAAACACACACACACACACACACACACACACACACACACACACACACACACACACACACACACGCACGCACGCACACACACACGCGCGCGCACGCATCCGCACACACGCGCACACACACACACACACAAACTAGCTGGACAAACTAGTTAAATAGTTATTGTTATCGACAAGGAGCGTTTTAGAACAGTTTAAATAACTTTATAATAAAACCTGAAAAAATATTTAAAATGCAAAGAAGGGCGAATTTGACACCATTTTAGTTTGAAATGAATTTTCTTTTTTTTCAAACTATTTAATTTTCTTTCCTTTCCTACTCTCTTATTCCACCTGTCGTTCTTCCTCCTTTCTTTCCTTTCTTCTCCGTTTCAATTTTTCTGTATTTCTTTAGAACTTTTCATTCTTCGACTTTTGCTTTCCCTTTTTTTTTGTACTCTTATTTTCTGCAATGATTCTCTTTTTTTTTCATCCCCTTTTTTCCCCCTCCTTTTTATTCTCCTGATTCTTCTATTTTTTTTCCACCGTCCTGTCTTTTCTTTCTATGTTTAACATGTTTCATTGTATTTACTTAATAGTTCTTCTTTTGTCCTCATGTTGGAAACATCTTGTGAACGGCGTCTAGTGGCGTCATCTGAGCCACAGTTTGACCGCGTCGCCATATATGAATGCGTCTTTTTGTAGCTGAAGAACAAGTATATATATATATATATATATATATATATATATATATATATATATATATATATATATATATATACAGGCCGAAGATTGATAAATCCAAGTCATTCATCAACTCGCCTATTTTACAAGCCGCGTGTTTAGTCGCAGAATAGACCCCTAGGAACCGTTCATTAACATTTCGAAAATGGAGAACCCAAAGGACAACTGTATGCCGCCATTGGTTTACATAATACACATAAAAAGAAAGTCGGGACATTACATCGGCTAAAACGTTGTTAGAATAACACGCAATGAACATTATAGTAGTCACAATGGTTTAAATAATACAAATTATCAAATCCCTATCTCAAAAATTCAGAACTATTAAAACACCACATTTTTGTGATCTTGTGTAATGTATTTATATATTTTATAGGAAAAAAACCCATTAATGTTATTGTCTTATATAATGTTATGTTTACAATCATAGGAACACATATTTATTAATATTATTACCTTGCTTACTTAATATTATTATCTTGTTTATATTTATATTTAATTAGTGTTATAACCTTGTTTATATTTATTATCATGGGAACACAACACTAATGTTATTACCTTATTTAATATATTTATTATTAAAAGAACACAGCTTTATTATTAGGTTGGTACAAAAATAATGTCGTTTTTTTACGTATTTATATCTGATAAAAAACTACATTATTTCAACACTAACCTAATAATATTATTTTCTTATTTAATATTATTATGTTTATTATTAAAACAATACAGCATTATTAGTGTTATTTTCCTATTTAGGATTATGCTTATTATAAAAATAACCCTTTATTAATTTTATTCTTTATTTAGTATCAATATTATGATAAAAATAACACAACTTTATTAATATTATTTTCGTATTCAATATTATTATAAAAAATAATACAACTTTGTTAATATTATTTTCGTATTCAATATTATTGTAAACATAACACAACTTTATTAATATTATTTTCGTATTCAATATTATTATAAACATAACACAACTTTATTAATATTATTTTCGTATTCAATATTATTATAAAAAATAATACAACTTTGTTAATATTATTTTCGTATTCAATATTATTACAAAAAATAATACAACTTTATTAATATTATTTTCGTATTCAATATTATTATAAAAAATGATACAACTTTGTTAATATTATTTTCGTATTCAATATTATTATAAATATAACACAACGTTGTTAATATTATTTTCCTATTCAATATGATCATAAAAATAACACAAATTTGTTAATATTTTTTTCGTATTCAATATTATTATAAAAAACACAACTTTGTTAATATTATTTCCTTATTTAATGTGATAAAAACAAACTGTTGTTAGTTTTATGACCTAGTTAGATGAATTTCTTTATATTTCATTGTTTTTTATTCCACTTTCTTCATTACTATTTATCATGACTTGAATTTAAGCAATATAAATTTTCTATCATAGTGTCTATTTGTTTTCTTTTTGAAATTATTTTATGAAACACCTGTCTTTTTTCTTTAATGCTGGGTATTCGTTTTTCTCTTCAATTATATTTCTTTTTTTTAATTCTTTTTCTATACTTCTATATTAAAAATCGTTTTTATTCTTCTCTTATTTCTTTTTATATTTTTTTAATTATTTTCTCTATTCTTTCATTCTCTTTTTTTCTCTTTCCTTTTCACACATAATTCCTCCTCCAAATTACACACGTCCCTTTTCTTCTTTTTTCCTGCCTTGTGTTTCTTCTTATCCCTTTCGTTTGTTCGTTCATATTTATATATTAATTTCTTTCTATTCTTTACTCCCCTCTTTATTATTGCTTCTTACACTTGCCTCTTTTCTTTTAATCTCTTTATTCTCTCTTTTTATTTTTCTTCTTCTTCTTCTTCATCTCTCTCTCAGTTTATTTCAATCCTTATTTTCTTTTTTTCTTTCATTCTGTGTTTCTAGCCTTTCTTCTTCTTCTTCTTCTTCATTTCTCTTGTCGTCTTATCTCATTCTACCGCTCTTTTTTCCTTTTTTATTTTCCTTCTATTTAATTCCTGTTTTATCTCCATTTCCTTTTGTTTTACTTCTTCTTCTTCATCTTCTTCTCTGTCTTCTTCTCTGTCTTCTTCTTCTCTGTCTTCTTCTTCTCTGTCTTCTTCTCCTTCTTCTTCTTCTTCTTCTTCTTCTTCTTCTTCTTCTTCTTCTTCTTCTTCTTCTCTGTCTTCCTCTTTTTCTTCTTCTCTTTCTACTCCTCCTTCTTCTCTTTCTCCCTCTATTTATTTAATCCTATCTTTATTTTCATTTTTCTTTCTATTATATTCTCGTTCTACTATCTTTATCTTTGCCTTCTTTTTTTCCCCCTTTTTATTTTCCTTCTTCGTTTTCTCTTCTTCATCTCTCTTTCCGTCATTTTTCTTCATCATTAACTATAATTCATATCTTTTATGAAACCTCATTTTTCCCATTTTCTTTTTCGATTTTTCTTTCTTTCCCTCGTATTCCCGCCTTTTATTTCATCGTAGATCCTTCTTACATTCCCCACCCCACCCCGCTCGTTTTATTATTTACTTTCGTTTTACTTATCACTTCTTTTATTTGTTCAATTCCTCCGGACAAAAACAGATCAAAACTATTTCTACCATTGAACTGATCGCAGAAATCTAACGTCAGCTGTAGAGTTTATTGTACCAACGGCTCAGCTTTATTAGACGTACAACATGCAACGCTCCTCCTGTAATCGATTTTCAACAATTACTGGACATTAGTGGTCAGTAACGTTGATGGATTTCAGTACGACGGGCAGTGGATATACATGCGCGGAACGACCATTGCATTCCACTCAGGACTTGCTCGTTTGGAACAACTTCCAGTTCCATTCTTCGGTTACCTTACAAACAAAATTTAAAAAAAACAAACAAACCAAAAGCGTTACATTGGCCAAACGGAGGCACATAAGGAGATGTGAATTCGATATCCATTCATAAAGCATTGATACTATTTTTTTTTTTTGAAAAAACACCTTTTTCCGCAAAAATATGATTAGAAATGTTTTACTAGCTTTGAAGTTTTCAGGTAAGTTGATTATTTATTTATTATTGATTTAACTTATCATCTATAAAAAAAAAGCCCAACTATGTTCTGAAAATTGTAGAAAGGGAAAATATCTGCGATTGATCGGGGAATATCGATTTCATAACGTAATCAATGACGTGATGTATGATCTAGCTTAGAAAAAAGTTCTGCATTTTAGAGTGGTGTTATTTCATTATATCTATTTATTGAATGTAATATTGTATTCAAGGTATATAATTGATGAACGTCTATCTATCTATCTATCTATCTATCTATCTATCTATTTACATTATATATGCATATATACAGGGTGCCCAATATAATGTATGTACTATTTAAATTATCTCAACTTGCTACATGAATACGCTATACGTTCCCAAGAGATGTTTAGGAATAAAGAATTGCACTTTCAGCAGGATAGAGCACTTCCCAACTATAATAATGACGTAAGAGCATATCTTGATAGTCACCTGTGAAACAGATAGTAAGACGAAGAGGAAGTATCGAGTACGGTATTTGACCCCCCTCCCTGGATTTTTCTCTCTTTTGGCGGTGAGTGGGTGGGGGGAATGTTAAACACAGGGTTCACATCACAAAACGAGCTACAATGAATGAGTTGAAAGCAACTATTGAAAGAAGATGTGTCAACATACCAATTGAACTGATTAGGAACGCTTTGGATTCAATCAGTGAGCGTTGTCAGCTGTTCATAGACCACAATGGCCAACTATTTAAACACCTTTGGTAATTAGCTGGTTTCTATATTTGTTCACAATATTTTGATGTATGAAACTTTTCTTTCTTGTAATAACCGCTGGTTTTATGGTCATTTAAAGATTGTATATATCTTATTGGGACACTATATATACATACATATATATATATATATATATATATATATATATATATATATATATATATATATATATATATATATATATATAAATGGACTCTCCCGTCGATTTAGACGTATGAGGTTCGCTCACAAAAATGAGTGGTTTGGAAATCCACAAAGATGATTTGTTTATAGTGGTAAAAGCTTTGTGTAGAACCAACCGCATATATTAGTATAACTGCTTACCTTTGTCGGTGCAAATAATTGCCACAAGACAGAGCATACAGTAGACCGCAGGATTTTGTACATCAGAGTTTACCTGGATGCATACCTTAATGTCTTAATCTCTTCCAGTGAATAATTGCGTCCCCAGATACCAATCTGGACATTTCTACGACTCGGGGCGGTACATACAGCGCCTAGCCTTCCCAAATGGGTACCCATATTGTACTGACCAGGCTCACCGTTGCTTAACTTCGTTGATATTTCCATTCTATGGAGGTCAGGCGCGAACAAAAACCCCATAATTTTATTATACCATATTTCTTCAAACTGAAACATAATTATCAAAGTATACTTACTCAGATAGATATGAAACGTCTTTATTAAAGTTCGTGCCTATTTCCATTCTATTGAGGCCAGGCGCGAACGCAGACCCCACAATCTTATTATACCATCCCTATTTAAGTTAAAACATACTTATCAAAGTATGTATATCTATATCAAAAACACTTGTAAACGTTTTTTTTTTTAATTTTTTAATTTTTTATTTCCATATTTTGTGGACCAGGCGCGAACGCAGACCCCAACATTTTAATGAACCACCGTTCTGTCAGATCAAACATACCCATTTCTGTGTCTCAATACATCTTCTATCATTATATGTAATCACATTTTTAAAAATAGTCAACAATATAGGAGCCTATTCGTGACCACACACACAAACACACACGCATACACACACAGACATTCAGCTTTATATATATATATATATATATATATATATATATATATATATATATATATATATATATATAGATAGATATATATATACATATATATATGGTGATTATTGATTAAAGAGAGCTTGATATGGGTATCTAAAACGGTTCCTAATTATCGAGTTTGAAACCGACGGTAAGATGACTTATCTAAACTTTCTGTAACAAAACAAAACATAATGCTCTCTTATTTTCGGATTTTCCTTATAATTGAGCACTCTGTTTGTCTGTCTGTCTCTCTTTCTCTCTCTCTCTCTCTCTCTTTCTCTCTCTCTCTCTCTCTCTCTCTATATATATATATATATATTTAAACAAACATTACGGGCTAAATATATGCATACACATTCTGCAGTGCCTCTTTTCAGAGAGACTACGCCATAAGGCTAAAATATCCTTCTCAATACAACTATCAAAGGAACAAGTCTTGAAATTAATCTTGAGAATGACATTTTTCCTGATGACGTAGTCTCGCTTAAAATATGTATGCACAAATGTAGCCAATCATCTTTGTATAAACGCTCTCTTCATTCATCAAACACTTTTTGATAAACGCAGGAGTTTTAGTGGAAATTATATATATATATATATATATATTGTATTTCTCGCCAGCTTACATGTCACCGGTCTTCTCGAAACAATCATCTACCAACACCTAGTAGCTCATGACATCCCAAAAATGAATTTAAAACTATATTAATAAGGAGCTGCTAAAAACAACCTATCCTGCCTAGACAGAGTATAAAATAGACTTCGTAGCTTAGTGGGGGGTGCCCTTTTCGCTTCCCTGCAACCTCTCTCCTACAGAAGAGGCGTTGCGAGCCTGTCTTTGTTTTATCGTTATTTCCATGGCAAGTGATCGTCTGAGCTCCAATCTCTGCCCCCCTCGCCAATCCTTCACGAAAAACACCTGTCTAGCTGAAACCACTGTCAATAATTTTCCCCACTCTTTATCTGTGCCTAAATAAAATGTAGATTCCATGAACACAGCTTCTTTCTTAGAAGTGCACGCCTGTGAAACTCTCTCCCGTTTGTCTGTTTCCCACCCGACTACAACTTGGATGTCTTCAAGTCCAACATAAACAAATTCCTGATAAACCACCACCTTAAGTAACACACTTTATCAAATCTCCATTACTAACGATTACTACGATACTATCCCATTGATTACTGTACACGCAATAACCCTTACCCCCGAGTGGCTTCCGGGCCTTGATAAGTGGTTACTACCATGTAAAAAAATAAAAAAATATCGCCATTCTAACCATCATATTATAACCTGCGTCTCCCCATCATAGAAGCCTTACTCATTTCTATTAAGAAATCGACCTTCAATCAAGCTTAATAAGAGGGGGAGTATACGTTTAAGTGCTGTTAAACGATTTTGATCGACTTTTTCAATAAATGCACCAAACGCAATTTTTTAATTCAGCACTCGCTTGAAGACGACTCATGAAAGTCGATAAACTTCATGGCTGTAGCGATTTTTTTTTTTACTCTGCAAACAGAACGTTCGAACATTGGCCCGCCAAATGAAAAAGATAGATCGCTGGAGAAACAAAAACAGCTTATTTCTGTTGTTCGACGAAACACGCGACATATATATATATGTATATATATATATATATATATATATATATATATATATATATATATATATATATAGATGTTATTTGTTTTTGTTTTTTGCGATACGTTTTGAATGAATTCAATTATTTACGAAAGTGCATTTTTACCAAAATGCGAGTTGGGAATAATTTTCCCTTTAACCAATTTAGTACCCTCACATGGGGAGCGGTATATATATATTATTTTAAAAATATAATTATCCACTGACACGTGTTTCGTCGTCTACGACTCATCAGAGTGGCTGAGTCTCGCTAGATTCAGCCACTTTGATGAGTCGTAGACGACGAAACACGTGTCAGTCGATAATTATATTTTAAAAACAATATATATATACATATATATATATATATATATACACACACATTGAGAGAGAGAGAGAGAGAGAGAGAGAGAGAGAGAGAGAGAGAGAGAGAGAGAGAGAGAGAGAGAGAGAGGGGAGTCAAATATAGGCGACTAAATATAGATCTCTTTTGTTTGGATTTGAAACCGACGGTCCGATGTTCTCCTGATCGTCTGTAAAACATATATACATAAATATTACGCTCTTATTTTTTAAAATTTTTCTTAATAATCGAGCGCTCAGCAAGAGTCTTTTTCAACTAGCATAACGTATCCATGCATATGTATATAAATCAACAATTATCGATTTGACGATCCATTCAGTAATGTGGTTTTTAACCTGGATAAGTAAAAAAAATGTCTTACAATGGTGTAATTATATTAGATTTATTTATTGAATGCATATATTGTACCCTTGGCACGTATTAGATGAACAATTAATCGCATTGGTTCCTATTGTTCGGATTTTAACCGTCGAAACATATGTTTTTTTGCAACACACATATATAAATATGTCGCTCTTAATATTTGAATTTATCTTAATAATCGAACACTATGTTGGGATTACTAAATTTTCTTATTGTTTCTTTTTTTTAAATTAACAATGTAACGAATGTAGGAATACCGTCGTTGTATTAAAATCCACTCTTCTAACTGATAAAGATAAAGGTGGCAAATACATTTTTGTACTACACCGATTTTTGTTATATACTACAGGCCGCCCGGCGTTGCCCGGTCGTAAAATACGCATAATTATTATATTTTAATTAATACAAAAACTGGGACATGTGCATGCGAATATTATGCTTTTTTTTTCTAAATAGTTCACTACTTGTAAGTAAAATACACACACAAAAACAAAAAACAAAAAACAAAAAACAAAACAATAACAATACACGGGCTGAGATCGAAACCAAAACATAAAAACAGTAAGTCAAATACGATAGCAATTAGACCAGCGTAGGACGTGTTTTAAATAGTGTTTTCAAACCTACTTATTCTTTGCATAAGTAATCTGTAATGTGAACTATTCACGCATGCGCATTAGTAAAAGAGTCAGTAAACAGATAAAATCCCCGATTATATATATATATATATATATATATATATATATATATATATATATATATATATATATATATAAGCTTTTCATATATGAAGCGTTCGCATTCAAAACACGATCAACGGATTTGATTTAAATTTAGACATTAAAAAATAAAAAGGAAGAATATATTAAATCTAGACTTAGACAAAGCGCATTTTGATTGAACGCAGAAAGAAATGATGTTGTTGTTGTATTCTATAAATATAAATTTCACATGTGGCTGAGTGTTGAAATGCAACACATTATGTAGAGATAATTTCGTAATTTTAAAAATGGCGTTGATTACGAGATTTGCATTCGAGCTCTGTATGTATAAAGGGTTTAAAAAATGCAAATAAAAGTATATATATATATATATATAATTTAGGAATTTAAATTTTATGATTTAAGATGGTTAAATTTTAAATATAGAATTTTATTGTAGGCCAAAACAAAGAATACAGTTTAATAAAAAATATTTCCTTAGCCCATGAGTTATTTGCTCTATTTGGTATATTTGGCAATTTCATTTAGCTGGGATTGTCTTATATACAATATTACATCCAATAATATTTTGTAAGTTCGACAATCACTGGATTTGCATACCATTAGATTTATTGCATTTCATTAGTCTGAAGTATAATGCTCCCTATCTTGGGTTGAGCATATTGGAAAGTGATATACAAATTACTATTAGCGTATTAAGCGATGCTCTTTGTGTAAACAAATTGAGCTTAAGTATTTGGACAATGTCAAAACATTGTCAATTTACTGGCCACACAGCAGCAGCCAAATAGCACAATGGTTAGAAGCTCCGACTGTCGTTTGGGCAGTCAGGTTTCGACCCTGGCTTGAGGTAGTTACTTGTCTAGCCACACTGATGAGCTGTGAAACAGCGAAGCAGTACAGTAAGTGGATGACTATATATATATACTTTTTGCTTTACATAAGCATTATATGTCACTATACATTCACGAGCATGTTTCCGTCAGTTACTTACGAGTAAGTAGTGACCTCTTCAGTCGATATTATTTATACAAAAAAGTAGAGTTTGAACTTACATTCGTATGAGCAATATCGCCTGAAGAGGTCTAGTTACTTGTAACTGACTGACCGAAACACGCTCATAAATGTGTAGCGGCATATAAATAGATATGTAAAAAATGAACAGTATATATTGCCTTATTGAGCACTCTTGTATAAACCTCGTTAAAATTCATTGGTTGCTTCACCTCAGAAAAATATTAACCTGAAATTATATATACGAGCGTATACTAACGGGGGTACCCGGCGTTGCCCGGATGTTTGGAGGTGTGTGTGTAAGAGAGGGGAGGGGGTAAAATAAAGATTTAGCGAAGTAATAACCCTGTTTAAATATTAAAAAAATAAAACGATGTTAAACTTCTTAAAAAAATTCGGAAAAACCAAAACAAAACAAAAAATAAAATAAAATAACAGCGAACAAACGTAAAACATCTTTAAAAAAGAAATCGGAAGAACAAAAAGCAAAAATAAAGGGAAAACATACTGAACATGCCCGGAAAAACAAAAACAAACAAACAGCGAAAAGCGAAAAGAAATGGCATAAATAACCCTTCGATTCGGTAAAGTCCATGATGCGTTTCACTCAGTAGAAAGCATAGAACGACAAGGAACGTTAAAATTTAATTCCAGTTTTTTAAGCAACTACGAAGTAAAGAACACGCAAACCGGTGTACCTTCGTAACTGTCCCTTGGGAACGATCTGGAAACAATGTAAGTGGTGGCGGGGGAAGGAGGAATTAATTAGAGAGAAAATATTTTACTACTTCCATTGATTTTAACCGATTGTTACAGTTAACTCTCAGCATTAAAAAAAACTACGTTTATCGAGGAAGTGGAGAGGTAATATGCCTATAACACACCTCAGATATTGTGCTACATTTGTGCATATTACATTTGCATGAAATGTCTTGATTTTTAATCCAATTAAGGTCAAAATCATAGGGGAAAAATGAGTTTATTTATATATATATATATATATATATATATATATATATATATATATATATATAATTCTTTAAGCTACCACGTTAAAACGCATATATTAACATGTATTTACTCATTTTTAAAATGTTGGTCTTTTATTGGTAATATCTTGTGTACAATTTCTTCAGCCTTCAGTGTTGGCATACAAGTGTATAATAGTTTGTCAATTAAAATTTTGCACAAATAAGTTTTGCCAACGCGCTCCTTCCATATCAAAAAACCGATTGTTGATTTTATATGTCTGGCCTTACTGCTTGTGCAGTGACAGCGGCTTGGATTTAAGTTTAAAATGAAACAGTCGAATATAATGGTGCAATTGTGCTTTAAACAAAAAATAAAATAAAGATAATATATATATATATATATATATTCACCTGTCATGCCTTTCTTAAAGATGGAATCGCCGAATCCTTGAAGACAAAATTCAAGCAATCAAGCCCGTATATATATATATATATATATATATATATATATATATATATATATATATATATATATATATATACTTTTATTTGCATTTTTATATATATATATATATATATATAAAAATGCAAATAAAAGTATATATATATATATATGTTTAAAGAAAAAATTAGAAAAAAACCGAATGAAATCATTAAAAAATCAACGTTTCGTCCCTGTCTCAAAGGACATCTTCAGGATAATTGAGATAAAAATGTGATAAAAGAAAAAGTCATAGATCGTGCGAAAAAAGACAGTTTTTTAAAATCCAACCCATGTTGGGAAAGGATGAAATATATGTATTTTTTAATTCCTTATATATATATATATATATATATATATATATATATATATATATATATATATATATATATATAAGTTCATCTGTAATTTCATTTTTAACAGATGGTACAACCCAATTGTGGAAGACCCGATAGATGCAAGCTAGGTCCATAAAGTATATATATATATATATATATATATATATATGTGTGTGTGTGTGTGTGTGTGTGTGTGTGTGCGTGTGTGTGTGTGTGTGTGAGTGCGTGTGTGTGTCTGTGTCTGCGTATTTAAAAATATCAATTCTAACCATTAATAATTATGCAGGCTTTTCATGATTGCTTTTTGAATATGGATTGATTTCTCATTGAATAATAGCGTAATTTAAAATTTGCTGATATCGGAATAAGAGATACATATTATTAGTTCTTAGATGAATCGCCTTTTTAAGTCTAGCTATTTGCATATTTAGTCAAAATTCGACAAAAACTGAAATTAACTGGTTCAAGGAAGATAATTGTATACTTTCCAAGCAATTAAGTTATCGCTCTTGGTTTCTTGTTTTTGATTTAATAAGTATATACCATTGTGTAAATCCTGAAAATTATAGTTTAATTAGTTCAATTCTTTTGGGATTATTCTAGTAACTGATACCAAAGTGAAAGGTTTTATTTATATTTTGTGTCAATTATTTGCTAAGTGGACGATAAATGAAATTAGATGTCGTATTTCTTAAACGGAATATAAGATATTTATTTTCAGAAAAAAAGATATGCAATGACCAAACCGGCTGCTGAAGTGATGCCACAGCATAGATAAAAGGACACAGATATTCGGAGAAGAGGTGTACGAGACGTGACGACAGAAGCACATGTTCGGGACACGTTGGTGACGTCACAGAAGAGACAAAATGTCACAAGGGGCTGGAGGAGGGGAAATTAATTGTTTAAAACGAAAACTGTTAAAATGCGTTGTTGGAAATACCAGATATAAAGGCTTTTGTAATTTTTCCTTTCTTATGTTTTATTTTGCGACGGAGGCTACAACCTGTTGGGCCCGTTAGATCTAATAACACCATTAAAAAATGGCGTACACGTTACATGTTTTACTAACTATTTTTTATTTTAGATAGCAATATTTGCATTAAATACTACAACTCTCGTTTTCTATATATTCTTCCTTGTTGTAAATACAAATACCTTTTCTAAAATATATCCTTGTCCGAGTGTGGCTTAGTGACCTCCCCAGGCCACAAAATATTATTATAGATATTTTAGATAATGTTATTTTCTAGGGTTTCAAGTATCGTTTTAATTTTAATTTAAACCTAAATACGAAATCTTAGAAATATGTGCCTAATCATGTTCAAATCAAAGATGGCAACATAAAACCGTTCTCCTACGAGTTTTTTAAGTTTAATTATTATTATTATTATTATTATTATTATTATTATTATTATTATTATTATTATTATTGGCAGATGCATTGGTGCCTTTAAAAAACTACAATTATTAAGCTCTTGCAAATTTTAAATATTTCCATTTCATTTTAACCATATTTTTCTTCACCAAATCTTTTAGGAAAATACATTTATCTCTGGTTCGTTTTTTAGTGGTTTTCCGCTATTCAATGAAACACGTGTAAGACGTACTTTATTAGAAATTAATAAAAACTTTTGAGTGTGAATCAAACACATCTTCTGATTTTAAAATGATAATTAATTATAAATACCCACTCTTCATATATGTAATAATAATAGCAACAACAACTATTATTATTATTGGTTCACATGGAGCTTTCACACAAGTCATCAAAGATCTGTTGGAAAACCTGTGATGTTCGCTGGAAGCTGAGGGACAACGTCTCCCCAGACATCCAGCACTCTCCACCTGTTTCGATAGCATTTGCAAATAAATTTACGTTATCGCAACAACCTCTCACCATTGATTTCTCGTTGGCAGCGGCCATTGGTCTATACTGGAATTTGAGTGGCACTAAGCCTCTCCAAAGTCCCAGTTCTCTTCGCGCTGGTCCAGTGGAGGTCTGGTCAGCGCTCTCTCCTAGGTCTTTCTATCCTCCTTGACCCTTCTCTGCTATTTGGGGAGGGGAAACGGTGATGGGACAATATCGGGGGGGGGATGCGTGATGGGGATGTAGAACTTGTTGATATGCAACTTCAGTGTTCTTCATTCCCTGTATCGCTTTTACCTGTCTTGCCTCTGCAGCAGTTTGTCTGGCTCACGCATGTGTATTATTCTCCGCATTCAAGGGGTTTTCTTAATATTTCAGCTGTTTCCATTATCGTTAGTCGTTTTATCTTTGCAGCCATTCCTCTGATTCCATTTCTCCCATTCTTTTTTTCAAAGTTTTTCGGAATTGTTCCTAGTGCTCCTACTATTATAGGTATTACTTGGATTTTCTTCATCATCCAAATCTCTTTTAACTCTCTGACTAGCTCTGTGTATTTGATCCGTTTCTCCTTATCTTTCATACTCACCCTGTGGTCAGCTGGGACAACAAAATCTATAATTTGACAGGATTGTTCTTTCTTGTTAATTATTACGACATCTGTTCTTCTTGCTTGGATGGGGTTGTCCGTCTGTATGTCCATACCCCATAGGATTTTGTGGTCCACATTTTCAAGTACTGTTTCGGGCTTATGCTTACACCATTTGTCTATATGTTCAAAAATGCACTTGTTTACATAATTCCCAGTCTACTGTCTCCCCACTTGGTCATGCATGTTTTTGTATTCATTTTGAGCCAATTTGCTGCATTCACTTACTATATGGTTAATTGTTTCGTCTCATTGTCCACAAAGTCTGCATTTGCTGTTTTCCTGTGTTTTATCGATCTTTGCTTTGATATGGTTGGTTCTTATCGAGTTATCTTGTGCTGCAGTTATTAGGGATTAAGTTTCTCGGTTTACATGTCCTTTTCGCATCCATGTCCAAGTGTTTTCGTTATTCTCATTCTTTGTCATTCTTATGAATCTTCCATGTAGTTGTGAGGGCGTTTTTTTTTTCATTTATACAGTTTCAGTTTTCATGATTTCATGTGATGTTATTTTGTGTTTTATATCTGTAGCTGTTTCTGTATCCGGTTTGTGTGTTTTTTTTATGTGTGGTGTTAGTCTCCACATTCAAAGATTTTCCTTAAAATTTCTGCAGTTGTCATTATTGAAATTCATTGTATTTTCTCGGCCATCCCTTTGATTCCAATCCCTCCCATTTTTTTTCAAAGTTTTTTGGCATCGTTCCTAGCGCTTCTACTATTAGTGGTGTTATTTTTACTTTCTTCATTCTCCAGATCCCTTTGAGCTCTCTGGTCAGTTCCGTGTATTTGCTCCGCTTCTCACTCTCCTTGATTTTCACTCTGTGATTTGCTGGAACGGCAAAATCTTCAATCTGGCAGACTTTTTCCTTCTTATTAACTATTAAGACATCCGGTATTATTATTATTATTATTATTATTATTATTATTATTATTATTATTATTATTATTGGAGCTTTCACACAAGTCAACAAACGATCTGATTGGAAACCTGTGGTGTTCTCTGGAGGTTGAGTGACAACAAGTCTCCCAACAGACGTCCAGTTCTCTCCACCTCTTTCGATAGCATTTGAAAATGAATTTGCATCATCGCAACAGCCTCTTACCATTGATTTCTCGCCGGCAGTGGGCATTGGTTTATACTCGAATTTGAGTGGCACTAAGCCCCCCACCCCCAAGTCCCAGTTCTCTTTGCGCTTGTTCAACCGAGGTCTGGCTAGCGGTCTCTCCTCGGTCTTTCAGTCCTTCTTGACCATTCTCAGGTCTTTGGTGTCACTTTTTTTATTGGGAGGAGCGGTGGTGAAACTATGTGGGGGATGCATGGTGGAGGTGTAGAACTTGTAGATATGCAGCTTCAGTGTTCTTCATTCCCTGTAACGCTTATTCGTTATATTATCTTCTTGTATTATTCTTCGCATTCATTGGTTTTCCTTAATATTTCGGTCGTTTTCGTTATTGTTAGTCGTTGTACTTTTGCAGTTATTCCTCTGATTCTAATTTCTGACATTCTTTTTTTGAAATTTTTCGGAATTGTTCCTTGTGCTCCTACTATTATCGGTACTATTTTGATTTTCTTCATCATCCAAATCCCTTTTAACTCTCTGGCTAGCTCTGTGTATTTGCTTCGTTTCTCCTTTTCTTTCATACTTACCCTGTGGTCAGCTGGGACAGCAAAGTTTACGATTTGACAGGATTTCTCTTTCTTGTTAATTATTACAACATCTGATCTTCTTGCTTGGGTGAGTTTATCCGTCTGTATGTCCATGTCCCACAGAATTTTGTGGTTCTCGTTTTCGAGTGCTGTTGCGGGTTTATGCTCGTATCATTTGTCTATACGCTCAAAATGCAGTCGTTTGCACAATTCCCAGTGCACCGCCCTTCCCACTTGGTCATGCCTGTTTTTATATTCCTTTTGGGCCAGTTTGCTGCATTCACTTACTATATGATTTATCGTTTCGTCTCTTGTCCACAGAGTCTGCATTTGCTGTTTTCTTGTGTTTTATCGATTCTTGCTTTGGTATGGTGGGTTCTTATCAAGTTATCTTGTGCTGCAGTTATTAGAGATTCAGTTTGTCAGTTTATATGTCCTTTTCGCATCCATATCCAAGTGTTTTCGTTATTCTCATCTTTTGTCATTCTTATGAATCTTCCGTGTAGTTGTTTCTCTTTCCATTTCTCTTTTTTCGTTTTGTCATTTGTCTCTCTGTTTTCTGCTTTATTATTATTATTATTATTATTATTATTGTTATTATTATTATTATTATTATTACAAAAATGACTATTATATTATTATTTATGTATGTATCATTATTGTATTTATTCATTTAAAACCTTTTTCTAACTATCTATCGATTTGAAATTAAAAAAAAACACAGCGACAAATAATAAACTAATAATTATGCCGGTGTGAATATTTAAAATATTAAATTAAATATTAATTTAGATTTAATTCAAGATCTTAAAATCGTTAAGAATTATACATTAATTAAAGATCTTTTGTTTTAATGATTTTTAATTATACAGGGCGGTATTATTTAAGTAATAATGATTATAAGTGCTAAAAGTCTGTTACGTTGTGGGGAGTCTATATGACATTGACACGTGTATAAAAAGGTTCTTCTAATGAATGTGCGTATACAGAGTGTATATGTGGCCTAACTGAATTTTTTTTGTTTAGTATTGGACAAGTTGTAAGTAGAAGTCTAGTTTAAACGTTTGATATTTGTGTGTCAACATAATTACATAAACATACATACATTTAGCGACATAATTGTCTATTATTGTTTCTCTGGAAGTTCTTTAGCCATTCTTGGGGAACTGGGTTCTGTTTAAACAAAGGCGCTTCAAGACAGACCAAGACGCTTTATATTTTTATATATTTTATTTCCCCCGGTTTAATATTATGTATTCTTATTTTCATATCAGCACATTTTAAATCACGCCATTATTAAATGAGAAATCAATCCATATTCAGAAAGCAATCACGAAAAGCCTACATAATTATTAAAGGTAAGAATTTTTCTATATGAAGTCCCACCTTACATATATTCTATCACTCCCCTTACGAAAGAACTTACTCAGTCAAAATGTCGGTCCATTCATTTTTTATACACCTCCTCGCCCCACTCGAATTATTGTATTGTGATCCTTCAGCCCCCAAAATTGATCATTCAACCAATTTGCCTTGAAACGCACGTTAACGGAAATAAGTCTGCCTTATTCGCTGTGTGGAGCAATCAACTCCGGCTGGTAACCGCAGCTAGCCCTTTCTGGCTCACAGCACGCAGAACACAGATAACCAATGCGAGGCGTGCCCGTTGTTATCGATGGAATTTAGAAAATATTAAAAAGTAAAAATCATGGCAACTCACTCCAAAAACATAAAAAGATTGCCGACCTTTATATTTATATATAGCCCATAGTTTTTTTTTTTTTTAATATTTCTAACCTTGGTACACCGCTTACATTTTCTTATTTCTTTTCTTTTTCAATTGTTTTAATTGAAATCATCTTATTATTTAAAAAAAAACACTTAATTATTCAAATAACCCCACATGCCAAAGATCACTCGACTCCCTCACCTGCACAATATAACACATAACATTATGACAAAAATCAAAGAAAATTGTACAAAAATGGTGCAAAAAATACATACAGTTGTTTACAATAAAAAAATGATTCCCTTCAACAACATTTAAACACAATCTTTCACAAAAGTCCCGTTTTTACCAGAAACAAAAGTTCAAACAACAGCAAAAATAGATATAAAGATCACAAAACGTCCACGCCAGTGGTGGTCGGCTGAAAATTAACTTTTATCATCCATACCAAATATCATCAAAACACAATCATTCAATTATATAAAAATGTTCCAATTAATTAGTAACAAACACTTTGCTGGGTGCCACCTCATCGCGTCACCGTTATAGTAAACACATCTGCCTGAACGGGAACCCACAATCTCTAAAATAACACCAAAACACGATAAAACACTTAGCTTTCTGAAACAAATGCAAACATATTAGTACATCACATAATTATATTTCAATTTCAAATCAGTTCACAATCCAATAACGATAAGTCAAAACACAAAACAAAATTTCACAAAACTCAATCCCAAAACTGAGACCAATCTCTGTTCTATTAGCAAGGCACGTCCTTTTTCTCTCTTTTTTGTTTGTTTTATTCTCAGTAGAGTCAAGAAATTCAATTTGCAACAATCCCCCAAAATATTCCTGATTAAACAAACCTTCAAAAAAGAGCAACGCTTTGAACTGCAGACCTGTGGTTTTGTTTTTAGCTATGCCATATCAAATCCAAATAAACCTGCAAATTTTCTAGAATCGACAGTGATAGCATATACTTTCTTTTTCTCTCTTCTTATTTTGTGTCTTATACTTATTTATGTGTTTATACTTATTTTTTTGTATTTTTAATTTGCTTTATCAGTTTAATCTTTCATCCATTTTAATTTCAGAAGTAAGGGTTAGGGTTTTTTCCCTGTCTTTTTATCTCTTTTCTTCCTCTTACATTTTTCTTTTCTTGTTTGTAACAAGTTTTTCCTTTTCTTCATATGTGTTTATTTATATATTTTTTCTTTCTAAGACCCTTCTTTTTTCTTTAGATATTTGTTTGGTTTTTAGTCTTTTTTTCAACATCGTGTGTGTGATAGCAAGGCAATGCACGGCACTAAAAAGGCATACATTACGTTGTGGGGAGATCTATATTATATGGACGGGTGCATATAAAATGTTTATCTAAAGAATCTGTCTGCTTTTGTTTCTCTGAAATTTCTCGATGAACTATATTCTATTTAAACAAAGCGTTTCAAGACAGACTAATACGCTGTATATTTCTATATTTACATTTATATATTTTTATTTCTCCCAGGGAGTCGTCATAGCAGAGGAGTGAATTAATTCTTCTACGTCTCACGTCTAAGATCTCCACCCCCTCGTGAGGAGACCCCTTTTCAGATAATCGTATTTCAACGTCTTCAATCCAACTCAACACTTTGCTCCAGCAAACCGGGACACATGATAGACGACACGCCATACCAGTCAGCTGTTCAAACACCTTCAGGTGCAAACTTGACCAGTTCACAGTTTGACAAGGTTTTACATGTTTTGATAAACGTATCAAAACATACTTCACATCTCTTGTTTACTTCGCCAGTTGAATAGATAGATAAGTAGATAGATAGATAGATAAATGGATCGATATATATAGATATATAGATAGATAGATAGATAGTTGATAGATAGATAAATCGATATATATGTATGCATATATATATAGATCGATAAATAGACACACCGATAATTATATGATCTGATATAGACAAATAACAGACAATTCTGTTTTCTGCTCAGTTATAACAAATCCTATAATTGTCTTTAATATATAATCATAGTATAGATTTTCAAATTATAATTAATATTAATCTTATCAAATCAAATTATGAGCTATGGGGAACGTGGAAGGAAAATACAAATAGAAGTAATAATAATATAAATCAAAAGAAATTAATGATTTAATTCAATCTAATCCACTTACTTTAGATATCAACAATAAAAAAGAAAAATTGGGCGCATCCTGCCATATGGTTTAATCCACCATACACTAAGCATATTTTTTTGATATTTCGAAAATGTTTTAATAGTATTACTGATATTATGTTTCAAAGAGATATTAAATTATGTAAGATCTATAATAAAAATAGTATTAAACTCTATTTTTTACTTCCCAAAATCTAGCTGTATCTAGAATAGGATGTAATAGCACAAATATAACCTGAAAATGGTGCAATTGATGGTTGTATAGCTATTAATATGACAAATGTAACAGAAAACAATTGTAGCCGTAGAAATATAAAAAATTGCCCATTAAGTGGGAACTGTTTAATTTCAAATTTACTATAGAAATGTAGCGTAATTACGGGAAATAATACTTTTTTCTGGTCCACTGATACTTTTTTTAAGGAAAGATGCGGAAAGAACTTTTATTCATTCAAACTTGATTCAAATTCAGAAATTTTGTCTACTTATGGCAAAAATAGTAAAATATATATATATTAAAAAAGAACATTCTTTTCAATGAGTCGTATTTGTATTTTTTTTACATAAATAGTTCTTTTATGATTACAATTATATAATTATTAATGATTCGATAATCTATGATTCAGTATTAGCACGCACCATCAGGACTCCAAAATTGTTCATCAATCTACACAAATTCCTCGTAATGTTCAGAAAATTATATATATATATATATATATATATATATATATATATATATATATATATATATAATTATCCACTGAAACATGTTTCGTGGTCTACAACTCATCGGAGTGGCTGAATCAGGATCATTATATTTTAAAAACAATATATATGCCGCTCCTCATGTGGGGGTACCAAATTGGTTAAAGGGAAAATTATTCTGAACTTGCATTTAGGTAAAAATGCACTTTCATAAATAATTGCATTCTTTCAAAACGTATCGCAAAAACAAAAGCTAATAACACACACACACACGCACACACACACACACACACACACACACACACATATATATATATATATATATATATATATATATATATATATATATATATATATACATATATATATATATATATCCAACAAACCCATATTGGATATATATATATACATATATATATATATATATATCCAACAAACCCATATTGGATTTTTCCAGTTCTGGATTTTACCATCTTTCCCATTGTATTTTTCTCCTTTCTTTCCGTTTCT
The DNA here is from genome assembly GCF_053919585.1 of Euprymna scolopes. Taxonomy (NCBI): domain Eukaryota; kingdom Metazoa; phylum Mollusca; class Cephalopoda; order Sepiida; family Sepiolidae; genus Euprymna; species Euprymna scolopes. The sequence continues at coordinate 67,253,050 of NC_136508.1, forward strand.
TGCTTTCTCATTCTCCAAACTGTCTCCAACTATTAAATGACTTTTTTATGCAAATATGATAAACTTCATATTATTTGTTTCCTGTGATGCATTAGCATGCAAAATTTATTGTATATTTTACAAACTTCCTCCCTCTTATTTTATTTGTATTACTTGTCGAATAATTAAAATTTTGCATGCATTCCTTATAGTTTTTTAGTTTCTTTTGAACATTTGAATACATTTTCAATATCAACATTTATATATATATATATATATATATATATATATATATATATATATATATATATATATTTGACATAAAAGGTATTGAGATTTGGGAAAATCATTTAAATCCGTTTTCGGACAGAAATTTGGCTGTCAAAGTTCGACGATTCGACCTTTGAAAACTCTAACAAATTCCTTCGTCAATTTTGGGGCTAAACATTTGAAATTTAAAATGTAGGTTACTTGGACATGGATCTAAATTTATAATTTAAGTTGAGCCCCCCAAAAATAAATGTAAAGGGTTCAAAATTGGGGTCCAAGTTAAAAAAAATATGACTTTTGCAGTCTCTACCAAATTACTCAGCAAATCTCTGGTCTAAACGTTTGAAATTTTACATAAAAGGTATTCAGAGATAGGGTACGCTTTTCAATCGGTTTGAGTCGAAAATTTGACCTACCAAGGGATCAAAGTTAAAAAATTATGATTGTTGAAGCCAAAAAGTTTTTTCAGCTAACATATTTTTTAGAATAATCAATATATTTAAGATTAGCAGGACCCGTTTCTCTGCGTTTCGCGATGAGCTATGAAAGAATTCTAATTTAAGTTTTAAGGCAATTTTTAGTTTCATAAGAAAAGTTTTGCACTATAGCAAAATTAGAACCGGATCCTTGGGATTTTGTGTAAATTATGGTTCGGACTTGACCGGCAGTCACCGGATTAAGCCTAGCAAATTAACAGACGCAGACGAATATCCAAACAAAGAAACTGAAAACAATGTATAAATACAATAAATTAAAAAGAAAATCTACTGTAAACTTACTAAATATAAATATATAATTTTTTCAGGAACACTTGCTCTTTGTATAGTTTTTTTTTTTTAATTATTTTTATATTTAATTATTTATTTTTATTTTCTTTGCAATTTTTGGTATTTTTTACGACAGTACCCGATGTAGTATTAGCACCTCCAACCTCCTCGCGTTAAGAATGGTTTTCGGAAAAACACCCCAACTTCGAACGTCGTCCTTAACGTGGAGAGGTAGGGGTGCTCCTAACATAGGAATGTTTAGGGTGTTTACACTGCGCTTTATAATGTCGTTACAAATTTTATAGTACCCAGCGTAGTATAAACGCCTCAATCTCCTCATGTTAAGAAGGGCATTCGGAAGGGAGGTTGGGAGTTTTTATTCGGAAAGAGGTTTTTAACATGGGGATGTTTATAGCACGGTAGGTATTGTCGTAAAAAATACCCAATTTTTTAATATGGAGATATGTTTCTTTTAATAAAAGATGAATATTTTTACTTATTCACTTATGTTACCGTGCTGAAATAACAACGTAATTATTTAGAAAGACATTATAAATATAAATAGTGTATGGTGTTTTGTAATTATAGTGCACTTTTAATAAAAGATGAATATTTTTTACTTATTCACTTATGTTAGCGTGCTGAAATAACAACGTAATTATTTAGAAAGACATTATAAATATAAATAGTGTATGGTGTTTTGTAATTATAGTGCACTTTTACCTAACAATTTTATAAAAGATATATTGTAAAAGTGATTTTGAGTTAAGAAGTATCCGCTACACAATAGTACGGTAACATAAGTACATAAACACTTTTTATTAATAATTTATTCACCAAAAGTGAAAGTGCAGTGTAATTTAATGAAAATTAAAAAAAAACTTGTTTATTTAACAGAAATTGACAGTGAACATTTGTTTGTCTATTGTAAACATATTTTTTATATATAAGAAAAGTTGAATAACGCATCAAAAAGGACAGTGAAAAACAAATAGTGAGAGAGTGGGAGAGAGTGAGGGAGAGTGGGAGAGAGGGGATCGAATAATAAAAGTCAGTGAAGGAAGGGGCAGTTTTATGTAGCTTTGTATACATTTAGTCTCGAATTGTCGTGGCCAAATATATATATAATGGCAAAAGGAATAACTTTATATGATATGTAAATGTAAAGGTCATATAGATAATTAAAAAGTGGAAACGAATCGATAAATGACGGCATGTTTATAAGTGTCGAAGTGTACGGTTAATGCAAATATCAAAATATGAAAATGTCTACGTCGCAGCCAATTAGCGCTGCCGGATTTCGACAAGGGAGAAATTATTATCCCGAAATAAGAAAACGTAAATGTTATAGTATGCGTTTGTGTCGAATAACCAGTTAAGAGCCGCGAAAAACCAGCAGAGTAGGAATATGTAGGGTGGTGCCGATGTCTAGTGGGAGCGCAAAATAGCTAGATAAAAAATAAGAACTACTTCCTCTATAGATTGTGAGATAGTGATTGTGTCGCTCCTCGGAAATAACGTAAGATTTTAATGTATCACCTAAATGTGTATATAATATCTTTCTAAAGTTACATAAGATAGTGGCTAATAGGCTAGACTTAATAAATTTGCATGTGGTATGTGTTGTTGCAAACCTACAGTATTTTGGTCCAGAGGGGAATTTCTGCTATCGAATTATTATATATAGAATAAATGTGTATTTACATTACTTTAGAGATGTTAATTTCAAAATGTTATCAAAATATTTTACTTGACAACTAAGAAATAATGACATGTAAAAACATCAGGTTATTATCTTAATGACGTATACTAATAGTTACATTTAGAGAAGGAGATGGTCTTTATAGGATAAAATCGCTCGAGACAAAGCATGAAGCCACTTGATGTAGCAAGCTAAACATAAAAAGTACCAGTTCAAGATCTCAAAACTAGCCAACTATAAGTGTTATATGGATAAAAATGGCCTAAAATAACAGAATTTCTTCCCACTTTTTTCGGAAATATCGCTCATGGAATGTGGGAACTAAATGACAAAATAAAAAGCTTGATTAAAGGTTTGATATATCATAAAGCAAAGCGGTCTAGAGTAAAAACCATGAATGAACTTTCAAAGATATGAGGAGCTTGAAGCGAACAGATATTATATTAAAACTAGCAAGCCGCTCGACGTTGTCCAGTCGTAATATACGCTTAAATATGATATTTTAGTTCATGAAGACTTCATATGTATTATTATTTAGACAATTCTCTATCGATTATTACATTGAACCTAATATGTAATAGTGAGATGGTGAGTGCCATCAGCTAGAATCGAAACCAAAACATACACTCTTATTCCTTAGACTCTTAATCACGCCCATACGCATGCATATGTACATGACTGTCGTACAAACGGTCCGGTTTCAATCCTGGCTTGAAGTAGTTGCTTGTCTAGCCGCACTGATGAGCTGTGAAACAGCGAAACAGTACTGTATGTGGATGATTATAATGCTCCTTATCTTGAGTTGAGCATATTTAGAAGTGATACACGAATTACCATTAGCGTATAAGCGATGCTCTTTGTGTAAACAAATCGAGCAGAGGTAGTTCGGACGATGTCAAAACATCGTTAAACTCATGACTCACGCAGCAGCCGCCAATAGCGTAGTGGTTAGGAGCCTTGACTGTCGTACAAACAGTCGGGTTTCAATCCTGGCTTTAGGTAGTTGACTGTCTAGCCGCACTAATGAGCTGTAAAACAGCGAAACAGTACTGTATGTTGCTAACTATATATATATATATATATATATATATATATATATACACCCACACCCACCGACCCACCCATATATATATATATATATATATATATATATATATATACACCCCATCATATATGTGTGTGTGTGTGTGTGTGTGTGTGTGTGTGTGTATAAATTCATTTGTCATCCCTTTTTCAAAAATGGAATCGCCCGATCGTCGGAGACAAGATTCAAGCAAGGGCGCAAGATCCACAGAGTATTATAAAAATTTAGATGACTCAGTTCAGCACTAAATGACCCGGCAAAGTTTTCTACGCCGCAAAACAAAACGACAACAGCCAGCAACTTAAATACTTCTGTAAATATCTTCGAACCTGATGCATACACATTTTCTACCGAAAACAAAGCAACCCAAACACACTTCCTTATCGAGACATCAGTATTTGTGAAGCCCTCTGAGTTTTCGAACAATGTTTGTCAACAGAATGGCTTGGAGACATTTCAAATCTATCAGTTATCATAATTTTAAGAGTAGCAAAAAAGTGAGTCCTTTTATGTCGCCATAAAAACCAATCAATATCGCCGAGATGCGATCTGTTATTGAACCTTCAAATCCAAATGTCAGGAGTCAATCGAATTTAACCAAGTTTTGAATATGACACCAAAGAAAGAAAAAAAAAAGATTGTGCTAAAACTTATTTAAACCTTAAGCGCAATCTATATATAAAAATGACACATTAACATTTAAAATATTGTTTCAGGACGGATATTCTGAAGATACGTCCATTTAATGTACGTGTTTATCAATTATAATATAAATATAATTTTTTTATGACTTCAAACAAACCATCTATCAGCTTCTAATTTATTTTGACTTAAATTGTCTGACAACATCGGCAGGATTATTTTACTGTCCTGTCGATTGAAACAACTTGTAATATTTTAGCAAACTGATTTAAGAAATAATAAGAACATATTTAGCTCTACTAACGTAATGAGCACTTATTTCCCTGTTTCTTTTTACCAAATGTATCTCCTGTTGAAATATACTTTATTCACTTATATTTTCCTTTTTATATATATATCAATCCTTATTTAAGAAGCTCGATGTAATTACAGAGCATATAATGAATAAATGACGTTTTAATCAGGTCAAAAAACATTTTAT
>NC_136508.1:67265474-67275474 GCF_053919585.1 Euprymna scolopes
TAAGATATTTCTATATAAAATAACTGCAAAATAGTTTTAATCATCCTTAATTAATGGTAGAGCAAAAATAAATTGTGGCTATTAATTTTTTTTTATAGCATTGCAAAAGTTTTGGTCAAAACTATAGTACATATGAAGGGGGTAAATGATATGTTTGTTTGATATTCCGAGTGAGTATACGAGTCTGAACGCCCCCACCTTGAAAATTAACGAACCCACGTATTCAATGTTTGAATGCCTACAGTGCAGAGTTTCAATACCCAGTTAATTTTTTATAACTAAGTCACCACTTACCAAGGCCCAGAAACCACTCGAGGATATGGGTTAAAGAGTGTACAGTTGTCAATATAATAATCGTTACTAGTGTAAATTTGGTAAATTGGATTACTTAAATGGGATGGCTCATCAAGAACTTGTTTACGTTGAACTTGAAGACGACCATATTGCAGTCAGCTGGGAAGCAGGAAAACGAAAGAGAGTTTTGCGGGTATGCGGTTCTAAGAAAGAATCAGTGTTCATAGAATCTACGTTTAGGTTTAGGCATAGATATGGAGTGGGGGGAATTATTAATAGTGTTTTTAGCTAGACGAGTGTTTTTCGTGAATGTTTGGTGAGAGGGGAAGAGCTCACACGAGCACTTGTCATGAAAATAACGATAAAGCAGAGACAGGCTCGCAACGTCTCTTCTGTGAGAAAGAGGTTGTATGGAAGAGAAAAGGGTATCTCCTACTAGGTTACGAATTCTATTTTGAATTTGTCAAGCCTTTCTAGCAGTTTACACAATCATTGTGTGTCTTCGGTCACTGTAACATTGTAAATACATTTTACGATATAAAAACACTCTTAAGAGTGTAAATACATGTTACAATATACATAAACACATAAGATTGTAAATACATTTTACACAATAAATACACTTTTAAGAAAGTAAATACATTTTACAATATAACTAAACTTATAAGATTGTAAATTCATTTTACAATATAAATAAACTTATAAGATTGTAAATACATATTACAATATAAATACACTTATAAGATTGTAAATACACGTTACACAATAAATAAATTATAAGATTGTAAATACATTTTACAATATAAATAAATTTATAAGATTGTAAATTCATTTTACAATATAAATAAACTTATAAGATTGTAAATACATATTACAATATAAATACACTTATAAGATTGTAAATACACGTTACACAATAAATAAATTATAAGATTGTAAATACATTGTGACATGTGGATACTTCACGCTACAAATAAACTCTGATGAAATATTCCAAATAAAAGTATCGTAATTTCAAATAAATTTCTCTTTGCATTGTTACACTTGGCTTTATACGAAAAATTGGTGCACCTCCTCCTGGTGAAGCTAACAACACTATGCCTGATACTCTTGCAGATTGGGCAAATTCTGGTTCTGGAATCTGCCGAGATCAAGAAGAAAAAACACAAGAAAGAAATTATAATATATTATAGTGATCAACTGAGAAAAGAGAAAGATCTTCACTGATTTTTTGACTGAACATTTCAGACGGAGAGAGAGAGAGAGAGAGAGAGAGAGAGAGAGAGGGAGATAGAGAGAGAGAAGGGGAGAGAGAGAGAGGGAGAGGTAGGAAAAGAGAGAGAGAACAGATCTTATAACAAACATTCTGATATCTATGTATCTTATATAAAAATCAAGTTCTAGACCCAGGATAGGGTCCCTTGATTTCTGAGTCATAAGAGAAAAAATGAAAAATGCAAAAAACAAGTGAAGCATGCATGCCCCCACCTCCCGTGAATGCACAGTGAACGAAGCATAAAAAATGACTAAGTTCAGCATTTACCCTCACCCATTTAGCTCCAAAAGTTCCCAGGAGACGTCAAATTCTGGTGAAAATGAACAAACGGTGCAGTTTTAGACCTCAACATATGTTCATCATTTGCCCCTCCCCATTTAGCCCCAAAATTCCTCAAGGCCTTAACATATTAAAATTTGTGCTCAGCACCATGCAAAACTGCTAAATAGACATACACAGAAAATTTTGGACAAATATTGTAAAATGGAGTGTTTTTATTAGCCCTAAAAGAGCCCCTGGGGCACACCCAATAGTTATCGCGAAGTATAGACAACATTCTATAGAAATCAGTTATTTACAACTTTTCAGAAAGTTTTATAAAAATCCAAGGCATCAATTTTTTTTTAATAAGCACAAAAGTGTCACTTTCAGCCATTTTAACCATATTAACCCGAAAGGCACCCCTGGTGGTGGTGGTGGTGGGGGGAAATCCGTTGTTACATTTTTACTCATATCATGTTTAATGCTTGTGCAAAATTTCAACAACAAAAAAATCCAAGGCGTAGTTATTGAGAGAATTGCGGACAGACGAACGGACGAACGGACGAACAGACGAACGAACGAACGGACAAGAGTGAATTTACAGGCCCACTCTCCTTTTGTCGAAGCACCAAAAATTCATAATTATAGTACAGATAATGATGAAATTTGACACATAGATATGAAGTAGAAAATGGAGTGTAATGAGATATTTGTTTACTTTTAGGGACTTAAAGGGATAGAATAACTCACTTATCAAAGTGCAAAGGTCACTCGACGATAAGAGTTAAGTTAATGTCAAATAGGCGGTAAGGCAACGCCATTATGATTTGTGGTGATAGTGAAGATTTGGTGAAATTTGATTATTTAAGATGGCGGCTCAACAAGAATTTATTTACATTAGACTTGGAAAGAATCATGTCATAGTCAGCTGGGAAGCTGACCCAAGGTATTTTGTTCCACAGCCGGACAGTTCTAAGAAGTTAACTTTACTCATGGAAGTCTCGTTTAGTTTTTTAGGTAGAGTTGGAGAAAGTCAATTTTTAGGTTAAAAAAATAGGAGCCTTTACTTTTGAATCTACCCTTGTATTTAGTTTTCAATGTCATTTACTATTAAAGAAACAGACACAAATACTATTAAAGAAAAACACAAATACGATTAAAAAAAATTAAACAAATATTTTTTATTAACTTAAAAATGTGATATTCCTTTTTTATGTTTGACTCGCATCGTCTATACATATTCCCGTAAGTCTGAAAAACAAAACTTCATTATCTCCTATATAATATTTTGATTGGAGAAATTTCCCTCTGAACCAAAGTACTGTAGGTTTGCAACAACAGATGCCTCATACAAATTTATTATGTCTAGACTATTAGCCACTATCTTATGTAACTTTAGAGTTCCATTTTAGACACATTTGGTCGTTACAATAAAATCCTACATTACATCCTAGGAGCAACATCATCACCATTGCAACCATCTTTAGAGGAAGTAGTTTCTATTTATCCCTCTAAACAGCATATCCTCTTACCGCTCCCAGTAATCATCAGGAGGAATTCTGCACTTTGGATAGATATGGAGTTGCACCCTTCGTAAATGGATCGTAAACTCATTGACATAACATAATCTTACCTTTTTCAATTGGAAAAAATAATTAAGTCTTCCTCGACTAATTCCGCTCCTTCTGATTGGATGAGCTCTGTCCATTTCTATGTTCCGGAATAACGATATTAGCATGCTAAACGGACACTAATGTACCATTCAAACATAGCATCGCAATGATACCTACTTTTGCCCTATAAGTAAATTGCTCGCTCGCTTCATACATTTGTTTCAGTAATTAATTATATCTTTTCAAACATAGTTACGTTTTTTGTAGGTAATTCATTTATATATACTTTATTGAAACATGCAGATTCTCTCGCTGTATATATTCTTCTCAACTCTCTCTCTCTCTATCTCTCTCTCACACACACACACTCTTCTAGGATAAATCAACAAATATGTATTTATTTCCTCTCTCGCTCGCTCGCTCCCTCGTTTTGTATTCTTCCCATTTTAAAACTGTTATGCAATTTTTATACTTAACTATGCTTATTTTCTTCTTTATTACCATTATAATAGTAATATATAGAAATGCGTAACCTTAAGCAATTTATTTATTTTTTTATCGCATATCTTTTAAAATAACTATGTTTAGTTAAGTTGATATCTTATATATTTTCGTCAAACTGTTTACATATTTTTCATTTTTCCTTCCATACCCCAATTGACAGACTTGCACGCGTGCTTGTAAGTAAGGGTCTGGTTTTAGTCACAATTAACGATTTTTTATACCGATTTACTACGCTACATTTTTCAGGCAAATTTCATTTGAATTCTGTGTCTTTTCCCGGTTGATTCTCGACATTGCACTCATGTTAAGTTTTTGTTTGTGAGAGGGGGATAAATTTGAACATTAAGTCCACCTTCACAATTTTCTTTAAAATGACTACTTTTATAGATTTTCGACTATGCTTATTAAGAAAATCCCATTCGAATTTTGCGGAGGCAAGTACTTATAGAGGTATAAAGACCTGTATTATGCACTGTAATTTACTGGTTTCCAGGTTTGTACGCACGCACAGTAAACAAATCTACTTATCTCCTACCGACACTACAACTCCACAATTTTTTTCTTGCGCGTGGTTATGCTTACACTGATTATTACGGTTAAAATTGAGGGAAATTTTTTTTTCCCACATTCCTTCTTTAATAAAAAGGGGGCTGTTTATTCCAAAAGTAATTTTTTACATTGGGGTGTTGGGGTGTCTATTCCGAACGCTGTTCTTAAGATAGGGCAGGTTGGTAGTGCTTATTCCGAAAAGCGCTCTGTACATAGGGAGTTTGGGATATCTATTCCAAACGCCGTTCTTAACATGACAATACTCATCACACCTGGAATTCACTTTAATATTATTGGTGGAAGAGTTGAAAATTAGAGGAAGACTTGAACAACAAACGGAAACAGCTAGGACTGCTACCACTGATTTCGGTTACTCTAAACAATTCATATACAATGAGAATACATAACCTCTAAAACTTCTGTTTTTACTTCACATTAGTATTCTAGTTTTCGTACTTTTAATAATTCATACTGATTTACGTATTCCCTTAATTTCTTTGTTTTTTACATTCAAGCAGCACTCGCATGTTATCGCTCCAAACCATCACTAATCGCCAGTGAAAGCTAGATTATTTCATTTCGACAACGGCCACCAAGTGTCCGCAATTGTTCAGGGACGGCAGTGGTCAACAACAACAACAACAACAACAACAACAACAACAACAACAACAACAACCGTAGTTTACTTATTTGCGAGTAGAGCCAGGGTTTCACCGGGCAAGGCCGGTTAACGAGTCCTGCTAGTGTTTTACGAATATTTTTTTAGCGAAAAAGAAAACAGCAGTGTGTATTTGTCTTGTCTTAATTTGCCGAGCTTAAATATTACAAGAACAAAAAATCATCAGGAACAGCTGTACATTTAGCGTGCCTTAATTTGCCGGACATAAATAGTAAAGCTGTCCCATGTAAAATTGACGATTGTGAATTTTGGACACGGCACCAGATGTGACATCAATGCCATCTGAAATTTCTTTTAATTGAAGAAACTCTCCTTCACTGCCTTTATGGTATTTTATTATCTTTGTTCTTGGATGAATCATCTGTCGCGCTGCCAGGGTTCAAATAATAATAAAAAATACGGCAGCTTGTCGTAATCCGAAATTAAATAATTTTTTGTTTCTACCGGAAGTTGATATGCGAAAAGAAAGAAAAAAAGAAGCAGAGATATTTAGATGCTGGCACATAAAAACCAGCAAAAATATTAATAATATGAATATCCTAAATAATTCGGTTTAATATTGACGACATTATTGCTACCCTTATTTGAAATGGCTAATCCCTTGATACTTATACATGACAAGGACCGAGGTATTGTCAGCATATTCTAGGCAAATTACATAACCGCCGAAACTTGACGAACGAAAACTTCGTGTTTTTTGTCCCCCCTTTTTTTTTTTACTGAAAACAATGCCCAATGTGTAAAAGGTTAGTAAACAGTTAAAAATCAAGGAAAAAACACATACTTATAATGGAAAATATCATCGCATAGAAATTGCAATAAAAAAGTACTTGTGCAGTTTACTGACAGTGTTGAAATAATAACGGTATTATTTAAAAAATTCATTCTTAATATGGGTACGAATGGATGTGTTAAAACTATTCTGTACTTTCACTTAACAATTTTCTAAACAAAAGATATAGAAAAAAAATTAATGAACATAATTAGTTTGTCCAATTGTCGGCTGCTGCGATTTCATTGCCTATGCGTTTTGGCACCTTCCGGCCATTTACGTAACCTTCTCGGAATCTCTTTCTCTCTCTCTCTCCCTCTCTCTCTCTCTCTCTCTCTCTCTCTCTCTCTATATATATATATATATATATATATATATATATATATACTCTATACATCGACGTATAAACCCTTAAAGTAAAAAAACCATCTTTAAAAACCAATATTTCATAAGATACCGAGTGTTGCAATCTCCAGCCTAAGCTAAACAAACATGGATTCGTGATTTAGTAGTAATCTTATACAACCGATATATGATAAATTTATTAAAATTTAGTACCTCGTCTTGGTCGTCTTATACGCCGAAATATGCGGTTTATATACATGTGTGTGTGTGTGTGTGTGTGTGTGAGAGAGAGAGAGAGAGAGAGAGAGAGAGACAAAGACAGAGACAGAGACAAAGAGAGAGAGAGAGAGAGAGAGAGAGAGAGAGAGAGATTCCACATTGATTATACAAACTTTGTTTTCATTGATTATTTGAATAGATTTTTGACGGCCTTTTAAATGCAAAAACGTTAATCCACGTCAATGCAACCATAGTATGTCGCTGAAATATATAACAGTTTTTAAATAAATACTATTTGAGCTCTTACATTTGTGGTCGAGCACTATATTAATCACTTTCTTAACACATCTGAAAGTCATATATATATATATATATATATATATATATATATATATGTCTAGATGTTGTTATTTCTTCTAGAGATAATATGAGTATTTCAGACAAAGCAGGTGGTCGGGTACGTTACGATGCCTTAAGTACCAATAATGTATTCGGCGACAGGCTCTGCGGTTCAGAGATTGAACCTGAATATAGTCAACCGCACTGATGAGCCATAGATACGGCAAAACACCTGTCTTTAAATAACTAAATTAAATAATAAATAATTGAAGAAAGGTCAGCTGATGGTCTACTTGTGATACATGTCTGATGCTCTGCATAACCTCTTGTTCAGCTCCCCCTTACCTAAACTGAAACTCTTTAAAAATATGAGGACAGTACAATCTAAAAATAAGCTTAAACCAGGCTTAGGGTCAAACAAATCCAACTTGAGGCTTGCATTCACAAATATGCGTGGGCTTAGAACTAATTTAGCTGATGTTGAAGCATTTCTCCTAACAAATACCCCGGATATCTTAGCACTAAGTGAGACTAACCTGCACTCCTCCATCCCCTCTAACTACTTTAACATGCCTGGATATCTCCCACTCTGCCGTAAGAACTTTGACAGACACATGCACGGACTTGGAGTTTACATCCGTAATACCCTTCCCTTGACTAGAGAAGCAAACCTAGAATCAGATGATCAAGCATTTATGTGATTTAGAGTAAACTTGCAACACAACATTAGCTACTTTTACATTCTTTACCGCTCACCCTCGACCCGGGACTGCACCATAATAAACAAAGTCTCTGACAGGATAGACACAGCACTCTCCCTCGACACTAGCGCACAAGTACATGTATTTGCTGACTTTAATGTCCACCACAAAACTGGCTTTGATTCTCTACTTACACAGATGTAGCGGGCAGCACAACTCATGGCTTCTCTATATCTCACTCCCTATCACAAATTGTTACGTTTCCAACCCGTTTCCCTGACCAGGAAGAACAACATTCATCACTTCTAGATCTGTTTTTGACCACAGTTCCCAATGATTGTATAATGAATGCCGACAGCCCACTTGGGAACGCTGATCATGCAGTGATAATGGCTGAAATCGTCCTAAACTCTAGAGCCAAAACTGAAGAGCCAGTGCTCAAAACAACGAGATATTATAAAAAGGCTGACTGGGAAGCCATTAGAGATCTTATCAGAGATGCCCTATGAGAAAATATTTTTTCTCTTCCTGCTGAGCAGTGCGCAAACGAGACCACTCAATGGTTCAAAACTGCAATCGAAGCGCATATTCCCATGCGGAAATTTTATAGCAAGCCCCACTCTCCCCAATGGTTTACTTCGACTTGCGCAATTGCATTGCTCAAAGGCAGCATGCATACCGCAGATTTAACCGACACAAGTCCAGTTCAAACAAACAGAAGTACATAGAAGCTAGAAGTAACGTTAAGAAAGAAATAGAGACAGCTAAGAGAGAATTTACGGAAACCACTAAAAAACGCATCGAAGCACAAAAACTAGGAACTCGTGACTTCTGGAAAATCTACAACAGTGTAGTAAATAATGGGCAATCAATAATTCCCCCACTAACCAACAATCACGAGGTTGTTTGCTCAGCAACCGAAAAGGCTAACATGCTTGCCAGTCGGTTTGCCTCAAACTGCACACTGGACCCTTCCAACCACACCCTGCCTGAATTTCCTATGCGGACAGACGCCACGCTAGACGATCTGAAAATCGCCCCTGCTCAGGTGCATGCTATCATAAAAAACCTTGACACTTCAAAAGCATATGGACCCGATCTCATCCCAGCTGTGCTATTAAAAAAGTGCTCGGCCGAAGTAGCTCCAGTTCTCTCCAAACTCTACAACAAATGCCTTAATGAATCTTACTTTCCGGGCTGTTGGAAAACTACTTCTGTGGTACGAGTATTCAAGAATTCTGGCGAAAGAACTGACCCATCAAATTATCGCCCCATTAGCCTCCTCCCACTTTTTGCCAAAATATTTGAGATCTTGATTAACCATGCTCTAGTCCATCACCTTACAGATGCTAAACTTCTGACTGACAAACAATATGGATTTAGACAAACCCATTCCACAGCAGACATCCTAACTGTAATCTCTGAACGTATATACCATTCACTGGACAAAGCAGGGGAGGGCAGAGCGGTAGCTCTAGATATATCTAGGGCTTTTGACAGGGTATGGCATAAGGGTCTCCTCAGGAAAATTAGATCATACGGTATCGCTGGTAGAATACTTAACATAATTAAATCCTTCTTAGACAAGACAAAAATCCAGGTTGTCCTCGACGGTCGTACATCTAAACAATATGACATAAATGCGGGAGTGCCCCAGCGGTTTATCCTTGGACCTTTATTGTTCCTAATATTCATAAATGACCTCCCCGACAAAATTGCATCTGAGATGGGTATATATGCTGATGACACCACACTCTATGCCAGGCACGACAGGAAAACAAATGAACACATATCTAAAGAAATGGCAGAAACACTAGAGGATGACCTCCAATCTGTAGTGGAATGGGGACAAAAATGGATGTTCACGTTCAATGCCGCCAAGACTAAACTGGTTTCATTCAATAATTACAAGAAACCTTCTCTACCACCTATAGCAATGGCCAATGACTCTCTATCTGAGAGTACATCTTTCAAACTGTTTGGCCTAACGTTCACAGGAAACATGAGTTGGAACAATTACATTGAAGGCATTGTCAGGGCCGCTGCAAGGAAGGTGGGCTCTCTCTACCGTGCTAGAAAACTACTAACACCCGAAAGTATCTTGTATCTCTATAAGGCCACCATTCGCCCATGTATGGAGTATTGCTGTCATATTTGGACTGGTGCATCTGCTACTAGTCTCTCGCTCCTTGACAAGGTTCAAAAGAGAGTCGCAAATCTGATAGGCCCTGCACTGGCATCTAAGCTTCAGCCTCTGTCCCATCGACGAAACGTTGCATCTCACTGCCTGTTCTAGAAGTATTTTAATGGTGAATGCTCTGACGAACTGCAAGCACTTGTGCCCCCACCACGTGAACACCCTCGACAAACCCGACAGGCTGCTAAATCCCACCCCACACTGTAGAGATCCTTAGATGTAAAAGATCTTTCTACTACAGTAGTTTCTTC
>NC_136508.1:67277974-67447974 GCF_053919585.1 Euprymna scolopes
ACTCCGAACACAGCACTTTTAAATATATTTTACTGACGCTTTGCTCTTTTAGACCCTGTCTATTACACTGTATAATATATATATATATATATATATATATATATATATATATATATATATATATATATATATATATATATATATATTTAGATACATAGATTACTGTTTTTAAAAATAATAAATAAATAAATAAATAATACGTCCAAATAAAATTGGGCGACTTTCTAAGAAAAACACCGGTTCTCCGAGGCGGAGACATAAACATTACTATCGTTTAAAAAAATCAAAACAAAAACAACTTAAACAGATGAACGATAAAAACGAAGCAGCAAATTGTCTATGACAACATAGCACAGTGGATTAGGTCCAAGGCTCGAATCCTACCAACAGTCAAGCTACGCTGAAGAGGAGTAGGGCTCCGAAACACGCGTGTCCGTAGATTACTGTTTTTAAAAATAATAAATAAATAATACGTCCAAATAAAATTGGGCGACTTTCTAAGAAAAACACCGGTTCTCCGAGGCGGAGACATAAATATTACTATCGTTTAAAAAATCAAAACAAAAACCACTTATATATATATATATATATATATATATATATATATATATATATATATATATATATATATATATATACGCGCACACACACACATATATACATATAAACTTTAGGGAAGCAAACGTTGATTAGCTAAGTCAAAGTATAATAATATATTTTAGTTAACATTACTCGAAGATATCATGTTATTCACATAGACTTCCCATTGCATATCCGGCCATTCTCTTAATTCAACACGTCGAATAAAATATGGTAGATAAACGCCATTTATTAAAGTAAAGAGTATTCATCGTCGAAGTGAATTCATACGATTATTAAGTTGAGTTTAAAAGAAGATTATATTTCGTAATTTTTAAATGAGGTTTGAAAATTTTCTATTATTTAGATTATTCGGACTACTATTCTTATATTATGGGTTATTCTCATAACTAGGGCTGTGACAACAGCATATTCCTTTCATTCTTTTGACTCTCTAGTATATATCCGACACAGACACACTTAATCAACCGAGAACCACATCCGTCTATATGAAAACATATAAGATATTAACGGATATATATACTCAACAGTCCAAACAATGAAAAGAATATGCTGTTGTCACAGGCTTACTCATAACATTTCGGCTAATGTAACCCCTGACTTTCTTCAGGTGTAATAGTCGGAAAACTTCACGGAATTTCTAAGTGAACCTTTTATGTAGCACGCTCTTCTTCCATTAGTCATGACCGGGTAGAAGTCTGAAATAATTCACAGTTGTATTCTTAGTATCGTCTGCACTTAGGATTGAACCTTCAATTTCCAAAACGGTGTCACTTAAAGCTGGATTTTACTTAGTACTTTATACATTAGACGCAAAGACTTGTGGCGTAATGGATAAAGTACTCAGTTACTGCCCCCCTAAAAAAAACACACACACACACACACACAAAAAAAACACGTGATGGCACCAAAGAAAATGGTTGCGAAGATTCAAGGGGAAAACACAGGAAAGATGGCTGCAACAAAAAGACTGTATTAGAGGGCTCAGTTAGTCCATTTGTTTAGAAAACGTGCCACAACATGTGTTTGATGCGTTAAATGCGGGCTATTGTTCACATATTTCAGTCGATGCAACCTACAGCCTTCTTCAGGCGTATATTGTCGAACTCCGGAATCTAGCTGTCGAATTCGAGGATTTTTCTGCCGAACTCGGGAACTTGTATGGAATTTCGGACGGAACCTTTTATTTAATCAACGAAATAGCATGCTCTCGCTCTGTCAGCCATGACTGAGTAGAAGTCTAAACTAATTCGCAATTGTATTTTGTGGTGTCGCCGTCACTGAGGATTGAACCTTCAACCTCCAGAACGGTGTAAATTTTACACTGAATTTTATCAGTCCACTGCGACACGACAAAAAGAATTCTCGATTTCGACAGAAAGATTAGTAAGTTCGATAATATACATCTGAAGAAGATCGGAGAGGGGGGTACATCGACCGAAAAGTTGTGTTAATATAACTCAAGATGAAAACACTAGTTCGAAAAATCGAAATAACGCGAATAATGACTCCTTTTCTTTTTTTTAATTCAGAACTACAGCGTTAAAATTAATTTGAACCAAGTGACCCGTTTCTAATAAGACTTCCTTCTGTCCACTTTCTTTGATCACATTTTGGTTTTTACAGGTAATACGAGTTATAGTCGTTTTTTTTTTTATTTCCGGTTTCTGCTCCGCAAATGTGAAGACACTGACAAGCAAAGTACGTTTTCTGGTTGATAATTATCTTCCTTTCAGATAACATGAACGCCCCTCCTTATCCCCATATTAAGAACGGCTTTTTGACCCGCGTGGTTGTGTCTAATTAGCCAGCCAAATAAACTGCAGAAACCAGAAGTTAAAAAGAGCAGACAATCTTGATCATAACCCAAATATGAACACAAGAATAAACCTATCTTCTTTTATAATAATGTACCTATTTACTATGCCTCCCCACGGGACAGAGTTAGACACCAGGGTCGTTTTTTAACGTGGAGAAAAGGTACAAAAATAAAAATTGTCTCAGTCGTGAAGGATTTCTCCTTCACCGAAAGAGAACAAGAAATAGAAGTGCAGCATCTGAAGAACAGATGGTATTTATTTGCTCCCCCACTGAGCAAATTAGGCACAAGGCCGATTTTTAATGTGAGGAGTGAAGGGGAAATGGGGACCAACTCCCCGGGGAGTAGGGGAGTTGGATAATAACAATTGGTATGAAGGGTTGCCCCTACATTGACCAAGGTCTTATATGTGAGGTTGCCCACACATATGGTCTTTGCTTGCAGTATCTGCCGGAACAGATGGTATTTATTTGCTCCCCCACCGAGCAAATTAGGCACAAGGCCAATTTTTAATGTGAGGAGTGAAGGGAGGGGGAAGGGAAAAAGGGGACCAGCTCCCGAGAGGTGGGAAATGGGAGCTGGTTAAAGGTCAGACATGTGGGGTTGCCCCCACATCTGGTCTTTGCTAGTCATAGCTTGCAGCATCTGCCGGAACAGATGGTATTTATTTGCTCCCCCACTGAGCAAATTAGGCACAAGGCCGATTTTTAATGTGAGGAGTGAAGGGGAAATGGGGACCAACTCCCCGGGGA
Organism: Euprymna scolopes; assembly: GCF_053919585.1. Lineage (NCBI taxonomy): Eukaryota > Metazoa > Mollusca > Cephalopoda > Sepiida > Sepiolidae > Euprymna > Euprymna scolopes. Next base: position 67,281,146 of record NC_136508.1, read on the forward strand.
GTAGGGGAGCTGGATAGTGACAATTGGTATGAAGGGTTTCCCCTACATTGACCAAGGTCTGATATGTGGGGTTTCCCCCACATATGGTCTTTGCTTGCAGTATCTGCCGGAACAGATGGTATTTATTTGCTCCCCCACCGAGCAAATTAGGCACAAGGCCAATTTTTAATGTGAGGAGTGAAGGGAGGGGGAAGGGAAAAGGGGACCAGCTCCCGAGAGGTGGGAAATGGGAGCTGGTTAAAGGTCAGGCATGTGGGGTTGCCCCCACATCTGGTCTTTGCTAGTCATAGCTTGCAGCATCTGTCGGAACAGATACTACACTTTGATCCTGGCCCGAAGGCCAAGAAAACTTCTTTTATAATAATGTATCAAATAATGTAAGTACTGCAGTCTCGTCTGGATTAGTTACATTGTATATATGTATATACATATAACGCTGTTTTCTTTGTCAAACTGTCTTTCATATAAAAAGCCTTATTTTATAGTAAAAAGTAGAAACAAACGTTTACATTGGGATGCACTAATAATCTCCCGTTCTCTCTGTTTTCTCTCTCTCTCTCTCTCTCTCTCTCTTCTTTTCCGTTCAGTTCCTTTTATTTTCTCTCCTTTTACTCCCCTCTACTCTTTATCTTGTCCTCTCTCTTCTTTCATTATCTTGCTTTTAATTATATGCATCATTGCTCTTTCCACTTCTCTTAGTATTCGTTCATTGCTCACTCTATTCGGCCATCCTTCCACCAATTAAATAAAAAAGATAATGTTCGGATGAAAATCAAGTAAATAAGCAAGCATGATAAGAATAGCCATTATACAACGTCTTTATGTACAATGACACAATAGGGATATAAGTGACATGTACAGAGAGAAATAATTGGGGATTTATCACTCAAACATATTAATTTTCTTGTGAACAGATGTGCCAAATCAACTGCTATATGATAATTTTTGATTTAATTAATAGCGCACTCCAGGATAGGAAGGGTTACTCTTTCTCGATCGTGTTATTCTCAGTGGCAGATGCCAATTTCTGTGTTTCTGATTTTTTTTTTTTAGATGATGATCCATAATTTGTATTATTTGGATTGTTCGGACTGCTGTTCCCAGCTTCAGTATTATACTCATAACGTTGTAACCTGCTTCAAATGTGTCGCGTTGTATACCCCCCCTTTTTATAACGGTATCGTTATTTAAAAACAAACAGATGAAAGGAAGAAACTCGTGTTTCAGGTTTAATCAAAAGCCTTTATGCCTGGCATTTCCAACAATGCATCTTTTCTAAATATTTAAACAGTTCATTTCTCCTTCTCTGCTACCGGCTCTGTGGGTGGGGCATTAGAATATGCCGACTGCCCCCCCCTCCTGCAGAGGGTAAAAGTCCTTCAATGGGGGTCCTGGATATGACCTTAAACTATATCCAGTGGTGAGGCCCCAGCTTGCGGGCTTTGGGGAGTGTGGAGCCACCCTTTAATTACCATTGCTCCCAGGTCCACTCTGACCCGGAGTGGTAGTACCTTTTAGTGTCCCAACTATGGGTTAAATAGAAACCGACGTGAAAACAACAAATATGTTCTATTAAAAAATTTTTTCTTCAAAATCTTTCGATTCGGCATTAAATAACCCGAAAAGGGTTGATATGCCGTAAAACAAAAACAACCAACCAACCTTCTCTGCTACATGTGACTTCTCGTTTCGCCTGTGACGTAATCCATGCGTCTCAAACACGTGCTTTTCCGAACCCTTTTCCAACCCGTTCTCTTGCTTTCCTCGAACACGTCTCGAATATGTGCTTTTCTGAACACGAGCTACGCCACAAAAACCACTCTTCCGAACACGTGTGTCTTGAATACGTCCTTTTCCGCCCTTTCGTGTCTTGAACACGTCTCGAATACGTTCTTCTCTAAACACGTGTATCCTTTTTTTTATCTCTGCTGTGACATCACATCACTTAGCCGACTTTGCCATTTGCTTATGGCTGCTGCTGGTAACCCATCGTCAGCGGCTCTGTTACAAATGTATCTGGTCGAATTCGGGAATCTTTCCGTCGAATTTGTGAATCCGTGACGTAAACGGATAAAGTACTAATGAAAAATCAGTTCTTATTGATATTCTTCTAGAAGTTCGATTCTTAGTGAAGACGATACTAAGAATACAATTACTTAAGACTTCTACCGACCGAAAGCTTGCTACCCTGTTAAATAGGGTCCCGTTTTAATTTCCGTACAGATTTCAGGGTCCGACAGAAAGATTCCCAAGTTTGACAAAATACACATGAAGAAGGTCGGAGGTTACACTGTCCAAAAAATTGTGAGACTAACACAAAAAAATGAGAATAGTCGTCTAGTATAAGCAAAAATATAGATGATTTCTACTGCGCACGATTTCATTCCTTAAAAGAGCTCGCCATAAAAATCTGCATTAAATAAAATAAAATGCATGAATTAAAATATATTTAAGCGTATTTTATGACTAGGTAAGGGAAGCCCCTCCCTCCGCCAGTAAGACTGGTGACCTAGATGTGGCAAATTAAAATTAATTTTGTTTCACTAGCAAAACATATCGTGGAAACCACTGCAACTTGAAGTTGTTTTTGTGCCTCAATTGATGACTATTTTCAAATACATGCAAATTGATTCGAAAGTTTTGTTATTTCTATCGTTCATGCACTTCCCTGGGAAGTTCCGGTGGATCAGTGGTTAAGAACACTGATTGACAACGTGGGTATTCCAAGTTCGAATCTAAGTGGTTCCACAGAAACAATTTCAATTAGTGCATAGGCAAGCCCCACGTGGTCTATTGTTTAAGTACTCGATATCTTTCTGAAAAAAAAAAAGTTTAACTAAAAAGATATCAGAGAAATCACTGCCAACCATAGAATCATCTGATTCATACGAAATCGAATGAATTCATTTCTTATGAATCAAACGATTATATTTGTTGGCAGTGGTTTCCCCGATATCCTTTTCTAGTTAGAATTCTTTCTAGGAAGACATCGGGTACTTACGGTGAGAACGAAAGAAGTATATTGTTTATTAAATGAATTTTTTATATATTTTTTTATTACATTTTCACCCCAAACAAGGTGCATTGCCACTTTGGTGTAGGGGGCTACTATCAGTGGCAGCAACTACTGGGGCACTATGTTGGGATTTGGGCAGCAAGATGTCGGTTCACGTTGCACTTGAACTTCTGCATGTCAGTACAGTTAGGAAAGCAGGAACTTGGAATGGAATTCAAGAGTCTAGCGGTTCTGGGGAAGAAACTACTGTAGTAGAAAGATCTTTTACATCTAGGGATCTCTACTGTGTGGGGTGGGATTTAGCTGCCTGTTGGGTTTGTCGAAGGTGTCTACGTCGTGGGGGCACAAGTGTCTGCAGTTCGTCAGAGCATTCACCATTAAAATACTTGTAGAACAGGCAGTGAGATGCAACGTTTCGTCGATGGGACAGAGGCTGAAGCTTAGATGCTAGTTCAGGGCCTATCAGATTTGCGACTCTCTTTTGAACCTTGTCTAGGAGCGAGAGACTAGTAGCAGATGCACTAGTCCAAATGTGACAACAATACTCCATACATGGGCGAATGGTGGCCCTATAGAGGTACAGGATACTTTCAGGCGCCCGTAGTTTTCTAGCACGGTAGAGAGAGCCTACCTTTTTCGCAGCGGCCCTGGCAATGTTTTCAATATAATTGTTCCAACTCATGTTTCCTGTGAACGTTAGGCCAAGCAGTTTGAAAGATGTACTCTCAGACAGGGAATCATTGGCCATTTCTATTGGTGGTAAAGAAGGTTTCTTGTAATTATTGAAGGAAACCAGTTTAATCTTTGCAGTATTGAATGTGACCATCCATTTATGTCCCCTTTCCACTACGGATTGAAGGTCATCCTCGAGTGTTTCTGCCATTTCCTTAGATATGTGTTCATTTGTTTTCCTGTCATGCCTGTTATCATTTCAAATACATTTTAACGTTAAAAAACTGCTTAAAGCTTGCTTTGAAATGGTTAAATACAACTTCGAAGTTCCTTGGTTGTAAGTACTGCTTTTCAAAAACGAAATATATCATCTTATAAAGATGTGTAGTCTATTTTAAGAAATATTTTTAAAGAAATATTTTTAAAGAAATATTTTGACACGGTTTAAAAAAGAGAAGAAAAAGTTAATATATTGCTGGTTTGCCTTACATTTCCTTGAAGGAAAACAACTTTTATTTAATTCATTTACTGATTTCTCTTTCAAATTTTAATTTTATCTTAGTTTTTCTTATTGATTAGTTTCGTTTTGATGATTTCAAGCAGTTAACAGGCATTAAACTGCGAAGTGAGAGTGAGCGGGTGAAGCTAGCTTGCTTAGATTTCAAAAGTTAAAAAAAAACCATGACTTGCGTTCCACCAGCTAGAATTGAAACCAAAATATTTAGCTCTCCAGCCTTATTTGTCATCGTGTGACTTAAATCCATATGTAAAAAAAAAACCCTGCAAAAAATAGTGTTTTAATCTTTTAATAAGTGCATACGCAGAAAAAAAATAGGTATAGTCAACTTACACCAGGCCAGGATCAATGTTTGTCTTATTTTTAATTTAGACCCCTAAACAACTATTTTACCGGCTAAAAACAAAAAATGTCCTACAGATCCACATACACTATATATCCAATTTAAGCTCTGTAGACCAAATATTCAGAAAGAGTTTGGCAGAGACTTTCCGCATACATACCGACGATATTTCCGTGTGTCAGAACGCTTTCATCTTAAATTCAATGAATTATGCAGAATGTAGAAACTATGCATAAATAGAATTCAGCGTAATAGTGAAATGAAACGAATCATCTGATAAGAAACCATAAAAAATGAATAAGTAATTAATTAACGCTAAGAATATGCGAAATAGTTAACCTTCATGTAGTCGCTCGGATATCGATGACTGAGTATATTAAAATGTTTGTAGTAATATTTTTATTGATAAGACATCATCTTTATTGATATTTTCTGAAATGTATGTTTTGTGAGTAATAAACGACCGATGATTTTTAGGAGGAGGAACTCGAGTGAATCTTTTTGTTTTTTATTGGATATATTATGTTTGGAGTGTTCTAACTAAAGTTCTCGTATTTGATCTAATTCTCAAAACGTGTCGGTCCATGCAACTTCTGACATTCTTCAAGCATATCTTATCGAACTCATGAATCTTTACCATGAACTCTAAAATCTGTATAAAAGGTTCTGTGGCGTAACGAATTAAGTCCAAGTATGACCAGTTATAATAGTCTTTCTAGGGGTTGAAGGTTCACTCTGCAGTACGGGCGATACAAAGAATACATACCGCAACAATGTAGGAAGCTACATTGGCAGAAACGTTTTGAAAATAACATCAAATATGAGAACAGTAGTTCGAATGGTCCAAATAATACGGACTGCCAATCCTTATCTAAAAAATCAGAAACATGAATATTTTTAATTTGGTTACTCAAAACATACACTTTTGTGCGCACTGCTTTGCCTTTTGTTTTCAAACATTACTTCTGTGCTTTTTCTGTCCTGTCGTTCGGTCCTGGTACAGCACATATGCTGGGAAGCTTCATCAAGCTTCCTCCCTAGAGGGAAGTTTTTACAAGATATCAAGTCCAATATGTATCCCGTTTTAGGCAAAGTAGTTGTTTGTTTGTTTTTGTTTTACGGCATATCAACCTTTTCAGGTTATTTAATGCCGAATCCACTGGATTTTGAAGAACAATTTTTAATAGAGTATATTTGTTCTTTTAAGTCCGTTTCTATTCAACCCATAGTTGGGACCCTAACAGGTACTACCACTCATGGTCAGAATGGACCTAGGAGCAATGGCAATTAAAGCGTTGCTACACACTCCCCAAAGCCCGCAAGCTGGTGCCTCACCATCGGATATAGTCTAAGGTCATATCCAGGACCGGCAAGTAGTTGTAATGACATTGTTTATTTTTACATTTTTGTCCCACACATAATACTTGATATTCTCAAATAATTACCCAACTGGTATTGTCCAGGGTTGCCTTAACCTGTATGATTTTACGAGATTCGGTTTGTCGTTTATAATATCTACCTTGCATCTTCGTTAGTCGCAAACGATATATACACATGCGTATTGAACAGCAAAAGCTGTGACGGTTCCTCATTAACGGCTTATCTAAACACACGCTCTCAAATTACTAACTACAACTGAACAGCTGTACTACATAATTTCTGTTTATTGGCCTAGCATGAGGGCAGAGTTGGACACAAGGTCAGTTTTTAATGAGAAATTAAATCCAGCTATTCAAAAGAGACCTTTGGACCAGGATTATTTTTTTTAATTACATTTTGACCCCAAACAAGACAGTGCCACTTTGATATAAGGGGCTATTATGTGAGGCATAATTTGCAGGGATACTATGTAGGGATTTGAGCAGCAAGATAGCTATTTGCGTTACACTTGAACTTTTGCAAGTCAGCACAGTCCAGAAAGCAGGGATCCGGAAGGGAATTCCAAAACCTAGCAGTTCGAGGGAAGAAACTATTAGAGTAGAAGGCTTTCTTACATCTAAGGATCTCTACTGTGTAGGGGTGGGATTTTGCTGCATGTCGGGTTTGTCAGGGGTATTTACGTCGTGGGGCTTTAGTTCGTCAGAGCACCTACCATTAAAGTACTTTGTGAATCAGGCAGAGGGATGCAACATTTCGTCGATGGGACAGAGATTAAAACCTAGCAGATAGTGCGGGATCTATTAGGTTGGCGACTCTCTTTTTAACCATGTCTAAGAGTGAGATCCTAGTTCCAGGTTCACCAGCTTAAATTTGACAACAATACTTCATACATGGGCGAATAGTAGCCTTGTAGAGGTGTAGGATACTCTCTGGCGTACGTAATTTTCTATCATGGTAGAGAGAGCCCACATTGGCAATGTCCTCAATATATATTTTTTCTAATTCATGTTTCCTGTGAGCGTTAAGCCTAAGAGTCTGAACGAAGCACTTTCAGGTAATATATCATTTAACATGGCTATTAATGGTTGAGAATGTTTTTGTTTTTTTTTGTTTTTTTTTTGTAATTATTAAAGGAAAGGAGCGTAGTCTTGGCAGAACTAACTTAGTCTATAATTATTCCTCATCCATTAACTGAGAGAAAAAAAGATTAAGTATAGCACCAGAACAGATACTACCATTTGGTTCTTGCTAAAAGTCCAAGAGAAAATAAATATTCAGTTATTATTGACTGGGTGTATACTCCGATATTATTTCATTTTTCTATAGTTTGTACAGGATCTCCGAAACTTGGAATGTCTTTCATCTGGAAATGTATTTGCCCGACGTATAGTTATCGTTTACATTTGTTGATAAAAAATAAATGGTGTCAGTTTCATTTTAAACATATTTTAAGTTTATGTTTTAATTTTTTTTTTTTTTAGTCCCCCGAAAAAAAGAGGGTGAACCTGTAAATTCATCCTCGTCCGTTCGTCTGCCCGCAATTTTCTCAATAACTACGCCTCGGAATTTTTTTTTAATTTTGCACAAACATTAAGCATGATATGAGTAAAAAAAGTAATAGAATGGATTTTCCAGGAAAACTCCGGTTGCTCCCCCTAGTAGTGCCTTTTGGTTAAAATGGCTAAAATTGACACTTTTGTGCTTATTAAAAAAAATTGATGCTTGGATTTTTATAAAACTTTCTGAAAAGTTGTAACTAACTGATGTCTATATAATTTTGTTTGTCTATACTTCGCGATAACTGTTGGGTGTGCATAGGGGCTCTTTTAGGGTTAATAAAAACACTCCATTTTTGGGACTATTTAACCATATTTGTCTAAAATATTCTGTGTATGTCTATTTAGAAGTTTTGCATGGTGCTGATCTCAAATTTAAATATGTTAAGGTCTTGAGGACATTTGGGGCTAAATGGGGGGGGGCAATGCTGAAATTAGTAATTATTTTATACCTTGTTCGCTGTGTACTCATCGGGCCCATACATGATTCACGTTTCTATGGAGATCGTCCCAGACAAGGCATGAAACCATTTGATGTAAGGAGCTAAAAATATACATCTTGAATGCTAAAATTTTTTCTATGATAAGTGTTCGATGGAATAGATTATCACCCCAGAAAAACAGCAATTCTTCCCTATTTGTCAGAGATATCGCTTGTGGAATGTGAGGACAAAAGGACAATATAAGAGAAGCGAGAGAGTTGCGCGGCTCCCGACAGCAAACCCAAGATGCGCTTAAACGGACGCGTTTAAATTTTGCCTTCAATATTACAAGTTGAATTATTCATCCTATAACGGATTAATAATACTTAAAAGTCTCTCGACTCTTTGATAAACTCGCCTCAAAATCCTTAAAAGTAACCAAAGACATGTAAACCCAATAAGAAACAAGACTACTTCTCCAAATTAACCCCATACCCGGAAAAACGAAAATTTCACCAAACCTTTGTTATGTACTTAACTGCTATATCAAAAATAGACCCTAAACCAAAATTTATGCACATTTATCCAGTATTTTTCTTTTTAAAAATAAATAGTTAGAAAGCCATTCTTAACATGTGCAGTGGGCTCTGATAACTTTTAAATTTGATTTAAATTTGAAGTTTGGGTCATATTCCTTTGCTATCGCTTTAATCAAGTCCGAAAATGGTCGTCGAGTGGTTTCTCTGATGAATTTTTCTTTAACAAAAATTAGTGGATGAAGTGACGTAATTTTTTAGTGTTTTATCTTTTTTAAGCCAACACATAAGCAGTTTTAAATACTGCTGTGAAACTGGAGTATAACCGGAAGAGGATGCTAAAAATAAGAAATGATAATAGAAATACTTGGAATAGAAATATTTGGTTCACCAAGCTATATAATTAATTAAGAAGTTTATATTATAATTTTATTATCCATCAGAATATACTGAAAAGGCCGGATAATTTTATTTTGCAGTTAAAAAAAAATCGATTTATTTGCCTAATCTTGCGTTTTTTCGTTCGCCCGAAGAAAAAAAAAACATGATATTTAATTATCAAATTCTTAGAAGAGTAAATAACAAGGGAGATAATCATAAACATAAAAATTAATTTAAAAAAAGGTGTATTATTATTTACACACTAGAAGTTCTCTCGCCAATCACTATGAGCAAGTGGTGTTCCATTGAGTTTGAATGACATAAAATTTTCCCCAAATTTCCAGCACCCTCCGCCTCTTTCACTAATCGTTGGAAATCGTCTTGTGTTAAGGCAACAGTCGCTTGCCATTGATTTCTCGCTCGAAAAGAACGTTGGTATTCTCTAGAATTTTAGTAGCAATAAGCTATCCCGTGATTACAGAACTTTCTGCATCCCTCCAGTGGATGTGGACCTAAGATGTGCTCTTATTTCTCACCTTTACCATCTTCTTATACTCTTCACAACGCATCACATGTGAGGGCACGCAGTTTGAAAAAAAAAAAAAATTTTTTTTTACTCTTGTTCACTTTCAAACAAAGCATATTTCTACTTGGACGTAAGCGGCTACTATTTGAGACAATAAAAGAGATGAGAGAGATATCGGTTTACATTACATTTAACTTCTACATGCCATTACAGTCAAGAAAGCAAGGTCCAGGGAGGGAATTCCAAAGTCTAGTGAATTGAGGAAAGTAACTCTCAGAACAGAAGGTTTTCCTGCATCTAGAGACCTCTACAGTGAAGGGGTGAGACTTTGTTGCTAAACCAGTTTGTTGGAGATATATACGTCAAGGGGGTACAGATGCAAAATTGACGGAGAAATTTGGTAGAATTTGAAATTTTGGCTTTTTGGTAGCCAAATTTTCACCACAAAACTAATTAAAATGCTTGCCACATGTCTGAGTACCTGTTATGTATAAATTTAAATGTTTAGACCCAAAATTGGCTTAGTAGTTTGCAAGACACTGCAAAGGTCAAATCTTGGCAGCTCAAATTTTCAACCCAAACCGATTAAAAAGCTTGCTCCATATCTGAATACACTTTATATAAAATGTAAAGTGTTTAGACCACAAATTGGCTGAGTAATTTGGTAGAGATCGGAGAGGTCAATTTTTTAAAAACTTTGATTCCAATTTTGATCCTTTAACATTTATTTTTTGGGGGATCAAATCAAATTATAAAGTTTGATCCATGTTCAAGTAACTTACATTTAAAATTTCAATTGTTTAGACACGAAATTGGTGGCGGAGGAGGAGTTTGGTACAGTTTTCAAAGGTGAAATCGTTGAATTTTGATCCCTTGACAGCCGAATTTCTCGCTGCAAACTGATTACGATTTTCCCAAATCTCTATACCCATCATGTCAAACCTAGAGTCTCTAAACTGAAAATTGAGTTATTTCGTAGGGAAATGTACACACACACACACACACACACACACACACACACACACACACACACACACACACACACACACACACACACATATACATTATTTTTCCTTCATGCCTATTATAGAGCGTTTTATCATCGGCAGATTTGCGCACCTCAGACACAATTTTATCAAGGAGGTTGTTCATGAATATCAGGAATAATAAAGGTCCAAGAACCACCTTACCCCTCTCTGAGGTACTCTCGCATTAATTTCATGCTGTTTGGATGTCCGTCCACCGATGACAATCTTGATTTTCATCTTGTCTAAGAAGGATCTAATTATATTTATTATTAGTTCAGTAATACTGCATGATTTAGTTTTTACTAGCAGGGGTACCCAGCGTTGCCCGGGTGTTGTGAGGTGTGTGTGTGTGGGGGCAAATCAAAACAAAATGGAAAATAAAGAATAAGCGAACGTAATAACCCTGTTTAAATATTACAACTTTTTTGAAATCGAAAAAATAAAAAAAATAAGCGAACGATGTTAAAACGTCTTTAAAAAATGGGAAAACAAAAACAAGAAAAAACAGCGAACGTGATGGAAAAATAAAAAACGAACGAAAAAATGGCATAAATAACCCTATTTCAATATTAAAACTAAAAATCGAAAAAACAATATCTGATATCTCGGCTTGAACGTGCAATCTTAAGAAAACGACACTGCTACTATAACTACTGGTCTTTGACCGCTTGAGGTTAATTAGGTCGTTTTTTATACTTAAACTAATTCAAGAAAGAACGTTTTTTACGCATGCGTGTTTGGCTAAATTGTCATGAAGGAACGAATTTTTACCACCCCTCCTTGTAGAAAAGTGCCAAGTTGAGGGTGAAGGAATTAATGTTTTTAGTCAATTTTTCGATATTTGTGGTCCAAAGGGTCGAGCTTCAAACCAATGCTGATATCGTGAAAATCCGTCGCCTCTGTCGAAAGTTTTAGGCAGGCATAAAAACAAACAAACAAACAAACATAAATACATACATTTAAACAGACAGGTGATGTTTATATTATAGCTTAAGAGCCCTTCATACCAAATCTTGTCAAAAGCTTGGATAAATTAAAAGATACCGCCACAGCTTCTCCTTCCTTATCGACTGCATGATATATGCGGTCAGAGACGACTGTTAACTATCTACAGTAGAACGTGCTTGCCTAATTTCATACTGTCGGTCAAAGATGATTAGCTTACACGAGATGATGGATTAGAGCTTGATTGATTAATGATTCAAATATTTTAGCGAGGACACTGCCACTCCAGTTTGTTTAAAATCTACCAACCATTGGTGTTATTGTTATTTTCCTCTACCTTTGAAAAACTCAATCATATCCTGCAAGACCAATAATAATAATAATAATAATAATAATAATAATAATAATAATAATAATAATAATAATAAATTTTCTTCAGCAAAATAACCACAACAAACAGGATGGAATAAGTATTCTTGCCATGAGTTTCTCACAATTTGTGGGCGAATAGCAACTTATATTCAAGTTATTATAGGATCAATAGTTTAAAATTATTAATGTGTTTTGGTATGTAAACATCTGAAAGAGTTGATAGGCTGTAGAAATGGCAGACCAAAACGAAAGCTGTGATTTGGATTCTTCGGTTAAGGGTTCTATTCCTTTGAAAAGCTTAATCATGTTCTTTTTTTTTTACACAGTGATCACCACTTATCAAGGCCCGGAAGCCACTCAAGGATAAGGGTTATTGCAAGTACATTACGTTAGTGTGGAGATTTGATGAAGTGTTTAATTAAGGGGGCGGTTCATTAGGAATTTGTTAACATTGGACTTGAAGACATCCAAGTTGTAGTCTGGAGGGAAGCAGGCAGACGGAACAGAGTTCCACAGGCGTGCAGTTCTAAGAAAGAAGCTTTGTTCATGGAATCCGCGTTTTGATTTAGGCACAGATATAGAGTGGGGGAAATTTTTCACAGTGGATTCAGCTAGATGGGTGTTTTTCGTGAAAGATTGGCGAGGGGGGACCAGAGATTGGAGTTCAGACGAGCACCTGCCATGGAAATAACCATAAAACAAGGATAGGCTCGCAACGTCTCTTCTGTGGGAGAGAGGTTGCAGGGTAGAGAAAAGGGCATTCCCCACTAAGCCACGAAGTCTATTTTGTACTCTGTCAAGGCAGGATAGGCTGTTTTTAGCAGCTCCTGTCCAGATATGGCAACAGTATTCCATCCTTGGACGTAATTGGCTTTTATATAGATAGAGAATTGCAAAACCAATAATCATGAAAAACATCCTCAGCGAAAAAAAAAACCCCAAAAACTAAACACGATAGAATAAGTATTCTTACCATGGGTTTTTTGACTATTTGTGGATAAATAGCAACTTATGTTCAAGTTATTACAGAATCAATTGTTTAAATTTATTAATGTGTTTCGCTATGTAAACAATACACAAGGTAGCAATGGCAGACAAAAACGAAAGCTATGAATTAGATTCTTCGGTCTAGGGTGCTCTCCCTTTGAAATGTAGCAAAATATAGTAATACTAGCGGGGGGGTACCCGGCGTTGCCCGGGTGTTTGGAGGTGTGTATGTAGGAGGGGAGGACTCTGTTGTAATATTATAAAAAACACGATGTTGTAAAAAATTTGAAAAACCAAAACAAAGCAAAACTGCGAGCAAATGTTAAAAGGGGGGGGGGAAGGTGGAAAAGAGGTTTATGTAGGAAGACAGGCTCGAACCCGAAGCATTGAGGCTAAAGCGGGAAAAATGCCTGACACGTTACCTCTACTCCAAAGAGACACACAACTGAGAACCGATAAAATTAACCCTTTAAAAACACTTGGTGGTGGTTGAAACTAACGTCAACGTTTTCTAGGTCAAACATCATTGTCGTAGTAGCAAGAGGAGGCCGAGTTTAGGGTGAAGGAACACCTCCCCACACATTTTAGCTTTTATATTTATAGATGCCCCCCGCCCTGGTTTAGCTAATATATGACGCGTAAAATTGAAAGAAATAAAAAAACAAAACGAACGTGAAAGGAAAAAAGGGGAAAAAATTACCGCGTAAAATGCAAATATGTTCATTTAAATCTAATTTTTTTTTTAATTGAAAAACAAAATTCATAAAGATAAAACTTACCGTGTAAATAAAAATATGTTTATTAGATTTTATTTATTTATTTTTCTTTGTTTCAATGAAAAAGAGAAAAATGAATAAATAAAACCAGAAACCTGACTGTGTTTTTTTTTATGTTTTTAAGGTTGGTTTGTTTTGGCTTCTTTTTTGCATTGTTTTCTTTGTTGTTGCTGTTAACCAATTTGAATGTCGTCTGATTCTAATATCGACAGCGTAGTTGTAATTGTGCTAATGAAACTCTTAGAAATGCAATGTATAAAAATAAATAATGAATAAGTAACTAATCCGAAAATAGGAAGTACGCCCCCCCCACGTATGAAATCAGTGCAAACATAATAGAAGTATAAAGACAGTAAATAAAATATTAAAGCGACTAATCGGTGCAAGGTTTGAAGAACGCTGGCGGCTGACTGTTAAAGTTTCTTGTAAAAACTGGAATCCAATGTTAGTTCGTTTCGTTTAAGTAATCCTTCGAATCGCAACCCCCCACCACCACCCTACAAAAAGAGAAAAAATATAAAAGGAGGAAAAAAGGGAGGAAAGAAGAAGAAATTTATAAAATGGCCCAAGTAACCCACAGAATAACTGAAATGTAAAGTCGCGTTTCACCCGACGGAAAAATGCCAATCCATATTTTTTAAGCAACTAAGAACTCAAACCGGTGTTCCTCGTATATTCCCATGTGGACGTATCCGCAACGGTGTTAAGTGGTCGCGGGCGGAGTATGAATCGAATAGAGAGAAAAGATTTTACAACTTCCATTGATTCTAACCGATTGTGGCAGTGAAATCTCACCGGGAAAAATATAGAAATGTATGAATATCAAGGAACTGTAAGGGTAGTAGGCCTATAGCACACCTCAGATCCTGTTCTGAAGTGTGGGGACATTACATTTGAATGTAATGTCGTGATTTTTAATCCTATTAAGGTCAAGCTTACACGGGAAAAATTAATTCATTTTATTTATATAGAGAAATAGAAGAAGAATAGATAGATAGATAGAAGAAGAAGATAGATAGAATAGATAGAAAATAGAAAAGATAGATAGAAGAAGAAGATATAAGAATATATAGAATAGAAGAATAGAAGATAGAAAATAGATAGATAGATAGATAGATAGATAGAAGAAGATAGATAGAATAGATAGATAGATAGAATAGAAGAAAGAAAGAAGATAGATACATAGAAGATAGAAGAAGATAGATAGAGAAGAAGAAAAGAGAAGAGAAGATATAATGATAAGTAGTAATATTGTACACCTATAAACAAAATAGGTTTAACGCTCCTAAAATTCATACGATAATTGTCCGCAGAGGCACTCACATACTTGGTAAAATTCAATGGTAAAGTTACACCCTTGTCTATGTTGGCGATTCATTCGGCAGTGTGGACGACACTCAAAAATAAAATTGCAATTTTTTTCGAACTTCTATCCAGTCATCTCTGATGGAACGACAGCATGCTACCCCGTGGATTAAGTAAAGGGTTCTGTTTCAAATCCAGTGCAGAGTCCCAAGTTCGACAGAAAGATCCCCGAGTTCAACAAAACACACATGAAAAAGGTCGGAGATGACATCGACCGAAAAGTTGTAAAAATAACACGGAAAATAAGAACGGATGATCAATCTTATCTCAAAAAATTCAAAACAGAAACGAAAACCGAAAGGTGTTGTTTACGAATTGTAATGCGTTTAAATGTTGTATGGTTTAGAACGATGCCCCCGTTCAATTTCAAGAGACAATGGATATCCCCTGTAAGGGTAGCTACGCAAGTAATTGTGAGGCAAGGGTTGCGCAGTCTCCGACCACAGTTCAGTGGCAAGCAGAATGGTTAGACGACTGGAAACAACGCCGAGATAAGCGCACATACAGCACCTGGAATTTCCAAATGGTCACCCATTTTTGTACTGACCAGGATAAGTATTGAGTAACTTCGGTGATCTGATGGGAACCGGTGTGTCAACGTGATTATTCCGCGTGGCGACCCAATAAATCTAGAATAATAAAACTAGAATAAGAAAGTAATAAATAAAAATAAACAATCCCAAATGGTGTTTTTTTTTTATGTTTTTATGTTTCATTTTTTTTTTTCAAGAACAATTGAGAATTACTTTAGGACTAGAAAATCAATTTGAAAAGCGACCATTTCAAGTGATTTATCCTCAGATCAATATCACCCCATACCCTACACTCTGCCGGCTTTTTGTCTACTTAATAAAACGTAAATTATAAAAGTAAAAAAAAAAAAAAAAATGAAAAGAAAACAAAAGCAGATATTAGTGAAAACGGTGAAGAGTTTAATCTGGTCGATAACTTTTCACGAGTCGACTATGCATATATATATATATATATATATATATATATATATATATATATATATATATATATATATATATATATATATATATATAATGAGAATATTATCTCTCATATATATATATATATATATATATATATATATATATATATATAATGAGAATAGTATTCCGACAAAATAGAAAAATAAAAGGAACAAACCGAGTTATGTGTTCATCAACGTTTCGTCTTTATTTCAAGGAAGTTTCGAAATAAAGACGAAACATTGATGAACACATAATTCGGTTTGTTCCTTTTTATTTCTCTCTCCGCCTTCTCTCTCTCTCTCTCTCTCCATATATATATATATATATATATATATATATATATATATATATATATATATATATATATATATACTAGCAGGGAGGCCTGACGTTAATCGGGATTAAATGATGATCAACGAATGTTTCACACTCCCAAATTTTATTGTCATCGAAATACTCATTTTTCATTCAAATCGATTGATTGCCTGCTCTAGTTGGGAACACACCACAGTGCACCGAGAGGAACTTCACATGCCTCCCCGCAGTGACGTAGTCCACAGTACATTGTAGTCTACATTGCACTGTAAAGAGCCTACTGTTGATAATATTAAATTATGTTTATATATATAATGGCTTGAATTGAAGTTTAAAATTCAAAAGTCAAGTATAAAGTGCAATTGTGCTTTAACAAGAAACATTCATTTCAAACGCGCTCCTGGTATCTCAAAGAAACTGCTGTCGATTTTATATATCGGCCCTTTCAGCCTGTGTGGTAATAAAACTTCACAAATACTCTTATTAGGCTGTGAAGGTGTTTACTTTGGTCACAATCGCCTGTTCTTCCTTTCATCGGATTATTTCGATTATCGATTATTGATACTTATCGAAGACATTCCGATATCAAACGTATCTAACAACACTGGCAGGTGCATAAAGTATCTTTGTGTGAAATTTTAAAAAATTAGACCAAGCAGTTCCTTCTCATATCATACATAAAACGTCGATATTTCATATTTTCCCTTTCAGCTTTGTTTAATTCAACATCATTTCGAGTCCATTGGGAACAAACCCACAGACGCACACTGACAAAGTTCTTTTTATATAATAGTTGATAGCTAGCTAGCTAATAACTAAAATATACGAAGGCGATGACTGCTATGATCATATATGATTATCATACATGACGTCATCTGCTATAACGGCATCATATATGATGTTACGGCACGTGTTTTGGCGGCATCATAAATGGCGTCATTTATGACGTTTTATGACGTTTTGTAAACAAACAATATAAACTATGACGTCATTACACACACACTCATATATATATATATATATATATATATATATATATATATATGAGTGTGTGTGTGTGTGTGTGTGTGTGTGTGTGTGAGCTCATGTCATATGCTACTGGTACCATGTAACCCAGTACTACCTGCCTCATGGTCGGGTCACCGGCGACTAAACTGGTTCCTCCACCAGACTTGTTTGGTGAGGAGGGTGGCTAGTCTCCCTGAAGGATTAAAAACAAGACCTTTCAAAGGGCGAATGGACTCTTTTTCGGGGTCAACGGCCAACTAGCACCGTGTGTGTTTGTGTGTATGTATGTGTGTGTTGGGGTGGAGAAAACTCTCGTAAGCCGTGGTGAAGGCAACCTTTCTAGGAGAAGCAAATCTCTGATTTAAAAAACCATAAAGCGGTAGACCAGTACCCGGATTAAGCTGGTCTGCAGTTTAACTTGTTGCTGGCTATCTTGGTCTTGCTTGTTGCTGGATCTGAACATTTTGAACCAATAGAGAGACTTAGCTGTCGTACAAAACTAAGACTCTGTAACATCATCTGTGTATAGATACTCCCTCAGGCTATTAAAATGGTCCTGTGGCGATGGAAATCATTTTTGGGCTCATGGACTTTAAGTGTCTGAGGGAGTGGCACTCATCCGACAAGACGCTGCAATTATCATCATATATATATATATATATATATATATATATATATATATATATATATATATATATATATATATATATAATTATTGCAGACACTAGTTTTTCATCCTTTCGGGAATCATCAGTGCAGAGTGTCACGATTAATACCAGTCGATAGATTCGAACTCAGCGACAGAAGCGAACACGAGCTTCATTAGCAAGGACCTCATCCATTCGACTACCGTTAACCGCGAGAATTGCTGGCGAATGTTAAATATTTATTTTTAAATGCTTTTTAACGTCTGTCAGAGTGATCTAATCATTATATGGTGATCTGCCCATAAAAGTTAAATTGACTGACTTTTAATTCAACTGAAAGTGCTCAATGATAAGAAACGAGTTTCTTAAAGGGGATGACATAATTATTTACTATAATAATTATTAAACACCTACAGACACTAGTGTTTCATCCTTTCGAGAATCATCAGTGTGGGGTGCCACAATTAACACCAGTCGATAGATTCGAACCCGGCGACAGAAGCCATCCCTGTCTGCATTAGCAACGATCTAATCACGTTCACCTCTAATAAAGCATATCGTCACTTGGACGAAAGGGCTACTATTTGTAAGAAAGATTAACAAGATGTTGATTTACATTACATTTAAACTTCTGCATATCAGTACAGTCAGGGAAGCAGGTAGCAGGAAGGGAATTTCAAAGTGTGACTGTTCGAGGGAAGAACCTGCTATAGAAAGATTTCTGGTATTTAGGGATCCCAACAGTGAAGGGGTAAGATTTTGTTGCCAAGCGGATTTGTCGAGGATATGTACGTCGAGGAGACACAGCTGCAATGAATTAATCTGAACACATTCCACTAAGATGTTTGTAAAACAGGCACAGAGATGCAACATTGCGGCGACGAAACAGGGGTTGGAGCTTAATTGACAAAGTGAGCTCTATTAGATTGAAAACTCTATTTTAGACCCCATTCAAGAGTGGTAGATGCTCTATCTCAGATGTGGCAACAATACTCCATGCATGGGTGAATAGTAGCCTTGTAGAGGTACAGGATACTCTCAGGTGTGAGTAGTGTTCTAGCTCGATAGAGGGAACCCACCTTCATGCAGCAGCATTTGAATGGCTTTAATGTATTTGTTCTCGTTCATATTGCGCGCAAACGTTAGACCAAAGAGTTTGAAGGAAGCATTCTCAGATAACGTGTTATTTGTCATGGCTATCAGTGACTGGAGGGGCGTCTTGTAATTGTTAAAGGAGAGTAGGTTAGTATTACTAGCATTGAATGACATCATCCATTTGCGGCCGCAATCTTCTACGGCTTGGAGGTGATTTTCTAACGATTCTGCGATTCTCTTAGAGTCATGTACAGCTTTTCTTTTCTCATGTATGTTATAGAGCGCTGTATCATCAGCAAATATACCCATCTCGGACACATTATTATCGGGGAGATCGTTTGTGAATATCAGGAATAATAGTGGTCCAAGGATCGACCTCGGAGGCATTCCAGCATTAATGTTATGCTGCTTGAATGAAGGTCCATCAATGGCAGGCTGGATGGTCCTATTGTCTAAGAAAGGTCTAATTATATTTAGTATACGTACGATTTAATTTTTATTTGCAGCCTTTCGTGCCAAACTTTGCTAAAGGCCTTGGATATACCAAGTGCTAGAGCTCTGGCGTCGCCTGCTTTATCATGATACATGCGGTCAGAGATAACTGTTAAAATATCTGCAGTAGAAAGACATTGCCTAAATCCATACTGTTTCTCAGAGAGGAGATTTTGCGAGGTGGTGAACTAGTGCTTGATTAATTAAGGTCTCAAAGATTTTAGCGAAAAGGACGGGAGACTGATAAGGTGATAATTGAGAGGGTCAGTCCTTTCACCAGAATTCTTGTGCACTGGTACAACAGAGGCCATCTTCTAGCTATTAGGGAAGCAAGATTAAGCAAGGCATTTATTGTAAAGCTTTGAAAGTACGGGGGCTAGCTCAGCTGAGCATTTCTTAATTAGTATAGCAAGGATGAAATCATGCTCACACGCCTTGGAAGCGTCTAAGATTTTTTATGATATCGCGGACATGAGATGGGGGTCATTTTTCACATCATCTAGTGTGGCTTCCCTCCGTATAGGGGAAATTATAAGGGAGTTGTCTGTTTGCTCTAAAGCGGAGTTAAAAGCGAATCGCCAAGCAAGTAGTTCCGCCTCCTCGTTTGCTGTGCATGCAACATTCTGGTTGTTGGATTTAGGGGGTGGTGATTACTGACTGTTCTTTATTCACTGCACTATTATAGATTTTCGAGAAATCACGAGTTCATATCTTATGATATATATATATATATATATATATATATAATTTAAAGGAGATTAGAATAATAGTCTAAAGAGCTAAGTGTATTTCAATGTAATAGTGAAATTACTAGTTTAATTAAAATACAGGAAATGCTCGTTGTAATTTAGATATATAATAAGCTCGATAGTTAAATGTCCTAGAGCTAATTCAATATTAAGTAATGTGATTTATAATTTAAAAGTTTTAAAAATTTTTAAATTTAACAATCAAAATTTAATTAAATTAAAAATCAGTTTCATAAGAAGGAACAACAACAAAGTCAATTATCTGTACGATCGTTTCGGAAATCCGTGCTTTTTATTTGTGGTATACATGAAGTCACGTAGAATAATTATACATAGTTTTTTTGGTAAGCACGGTCTCCTCATCAGCAAATTTAGGAGGATTTCTATTGAATTGAAAAGACACCAAAAATAAACCTAGCATTAAAAGTAAGGCAGATGAATCTGAAAAATTGAAGTAAAAGGTTTGGATATAAAATTTATAAGAAAATTAATAAGAAAATTTGTATAGGTTAGAGATAGAAATGAGTAGAAAAAATATATATATTTTTGAATTTACATAATAAATTTGATTTAAAAATATATAGATATATAATTACCTTTTGGTTTTTCTTTTTTTGAAATCAGGAACTGTATTTAAAGTAGTCATTTAGATGTTTGCTATAGCTTTTTATTTTATTGAATGATGAATTTTAAAAGGGCGACGCTCGTGCAGTAAATTGTTTCCGTTAGCGTATTTTGATTTAGAGACGCTACAGTTAATATCTATAGAGAGAGAGTTTTTTTTTTTTTTTTTTTTTTTTTTTAGCCCCCCATAGATATAATAAGATTTTCAATAAGAACACAATTAAAGTCTCTTACTCTACTATGCCTAACCTTCATCAGAAAATAATTAGCTCTAATAATAATAAAATTAATAAACTACAAAATGCAACTATACAAAATACATCGGACTGTAACTGTAGAAGAAAAAATAAATGTCCCCTACAAGGCTCATGTAAAATTAAAAATGTTATCTATAGCTGCACAGTATCAAAAACTCCAAATATACAAGAACCTATCAACAGCCATAACTCAACTACCAGATTAAATAATAACACCAACTTAAATCAATCTACCGATCAATTATTAACCAACCCACCACATTATAATCCAACAATAGACCTAACGGAAAATAATCATAATAATCAAGAGGTAATATATATTGGTTCCACATCTGGCCCAATAAAACATAGAATTTCAACGCACAAACATTCTTTTAAAAATAACTCTCTATCAAACCAAACTACTCTATCCAACTATATTTGGCAACTAAAAAATAGCAATATTTCTTTCAACTTAAAATGGCAAATAATTGAGACTTGCAAATCATATAAACCAGGAGATAAATTTTGTACATTATGTACAAAAGAAACCCTAAAAATTTTAAAATATGAAGATATAAAAAGCACAACCAAACTAGTAAATTCAAGACACGAGCTTCTATCGTGTAATCATAAACGTTGGTTTAAATTTAATAAATATAAACCACCTTAAATTATTAAAAATTACTCATTAGTAAAAATAGATTTTTTTTTTTTTTTTTTTTTTAATAAATTAAGTTAAACCAATTACCGCCCTTAGACTCGTAAATCAAATAATAAATAAAGCCATGACAATTATCTCCCCTTAAAAACTTGCAAAAAAAAAAAAAAAAAAAAAAAAAACTCTCTCTCTATAGATATTAACTGTAGCGTCTCTAAATCAAAATACGCTAACGGAAACAATTTACTGCACGAGCGTCGCCCTTTTAAAATTCATCATTCAATAAAATAAAAAGCTATAGCAAACATCTAAATGACTACTTTAAATACAGTTCCTGATTTCAAAAAAAGAAAAACCAAAAGGTAATTATATATCTATATATTTTTAAATCAAATTTATTATGTAAATTCAAAAATATATATATTTTTTCTACTCATTTCTATCTCTAACCTATACAAATTTTCTTATTAATTTTCTTATAAATTTTATATCCAAACCTTTTACTTCAATTTTTCAGATTCATCTGCCTTACTTTTAATGCTAGGTTTATTTTTGGTGTCTTTTCAATTCAATAGAAATCCTCCTAAATTTGCTGATGAGGAGACCGTGCTTACCAAAAAAACTATGTATAATTATTCTACGTGACTTCATGTATACCACAAATAAAAAGCACGGATTTCCGAAACGATCGTACAGATAATTGACTTTGTTGTTGTTCCTTCTTATGAAACTGATTTTTAATTTAATTAAATTTTGATTGTTAAATTTAAAAATTTTTAAAACTTTTAAATTATAAATCACAATGCTTAATATATATATATATATATATATATATATATATATATATATATATATATATATATATATTGATTCTATGCGTTCCCTGGTTATTTTGGCATGCTTTCATTTAGCTGTTGCTATTTCTCTCTTACAATGATTTCTAGTATCTATCTATCTATCTATTTATCTCTCTCTCTCTCTCTCTCTATATATATATATATATATATACATATATATATAAATTGACGTCATAGTTTATATTGTTTGTTCACAAAAACGTCATATTAAACGTCATTGCAGATTACCCCATTTATGTTGACGTCATAGCACGTGCTGTAATATATGATTACGTAGATGCCGGCCGTCATAACAGATGACGTCATATATGACGCCGTCATAGCAGATGACGTGATGTATAATAATTATATGACAGAAGAGATGTCATCGCATGTATATTTTTGCCCTGACAACGTCGGATAAATACATATATATATATATATATATATATATATATATATATATATATATATATATATATATATATATATATATATACTAGCAATCGGTGCCCGGCGTTGCCCAGATGTTTTGAGGTTAATGCTGAGAAAAAAAAACGGTCAATTTTTTAAAACTTTGACCCCTATTATGACCTCTTAACATTTATTGTTTAGGGATCAAGTAAAGTTAATAAGTTAGATCCATGTCCAAGGAATCTATATCTAAAATATCACGTGTTTACTGTTTAGACCCAAAATTGTAGGAGGAGTTTGGTAGAGTTCTCAAAGGTCAAATCGTTGAATATTGACCACTTAATCGCCAAATTTCTGTCGAAAACCTATCACATCGATTTTCCCAAATCTCAGTACCCTGTATATCAAATTTCGAATCTCTAGGCTTAAAATTGACAGAGTTTTAGCGTAGGGAAATGCACACAGACACACAGACACACACAGACACTTATATATATATATATATATATATATATATATATATATATATATATAAACATGTGTGTGGCATCCGTCAGTCGAAACGACTATGGATCAGCAGCGCCGTATTAAGATGTTGTTATAAACATAAACATCATATATATAAGGATAATAGTACGCCATATATATAACAAAAGACCATTATTTACTCAAGTGAAAGGAAAACCCGGGGGAACTTTACCCAAAAATAAATCTATATTTTTTTTGTGTGTAATGATAGTCTTATAAGCGAGTAATTAATAATTCAGCCATCTTGATTCTTAATCAAACAGAAAGTTCAAGTATGGGGCGTTCCCTTTTTTTTGATAGCGAGGCCAAATTTCGCGAATTTGGCCTTTTTTTAAAGCAGTTTGGCCTTCAAAATTTCTGTTTGGCCTTTTTCTTCACCGATGAAATCTGGAGACGCAACGGGAATTTTCGGCAAAAAAAAAATGTTGTTACTATGCACATCTATGTAAGGAAATACAATTTGTGGCAAAATTTCAGGAAAAACTAATGGATGGTTATCTCGCAATAGTCCGGACAATTCGCTAAATTATCTCGTCCAAACCTTAAATCTCGAATTATTGTGCATTTTTCTTTTTTGGGGGGGGGGCTAATTTGGCATAATAGTGTCCATTTAATAGTATTATCTTGAAAAAATAAAAAATAAGGAAAATTACCAAAAAAAAAAAACAAACAAGAACAACAAAAGTGTGCCGTATTTTTAAAAGTTTTATTGCGTTGTTTTTATTTGCTTTTGTATTTCATCGGTGAAGAAAATGGCCAAACAGAAATTTTGAAGGCCAAACTGCTTTAAAAAAGGGCAAATTCGCGAAATTTGGCCTCGCTATAAAAAAAAGGGAAATCCCCCTACTTGAACTTTCTGTTTAATTTCGCTTGTAGCGTTGATTTTTTTCTTTTTTCGCTATAAAAAAATAACTACTTGATGAAATTACGTGATTTTTTTCTGTAGGAAAACTTTATCCCATGACGAGTACGTACAATATATATTTTTTACAAATATTTCCATTTTTTAATGTCAATGGAAAACTGCACAAGTACCCAAACCCGAAATGTAAAGACCACGAGTGGACGCGCGTTTTTTTTTTTAGTTTAGTTTCATAATGGCGGCCGTGATGTCGGAGGTTCGATTGTTAGATTGTAAGTTAGTTTCGTATTTTTGTAATTTGTAAATCGCAAGTTAGGAAAAAATTAAACCCTTCCAAGATGGACAATAAATAAAGCCATAATATTTTATGGTAAAGTTAAGAGTCTACGAACCATAGTTTTTTAGGAGATGTGATTATTGGATTAACCAATCAGAAATCGTCTGTGGCACACACATCTCTGTTTTTATAGATATATAGATATAGATAGATAGATAGATAGATAGAAGATAGATATAGATAGATAGATAGATAGATAGATAGAAGATATATATATATATACACACACATACACACACATATACATATATATATATATATATATATATATATATATATATATATATATAATTAAGATAAAGTCGTGAACAAATAAACAGGAAGAGCAACTTTATTATACAGTTTACCCTTCCTTTCGTTTTCAGAATATGTATTACTTTGATGTCTACATAAATTAGCATTTAACAATTTTTCCACTATTTAACTGCATGTCCGTGCATATCTCCTTTCTTTCCTCTTGTATATGGAAAAGATTTTTACTTTTTTAATGTCTTTTATTTTCGGGCAATCTTCATGTTTTTTCATTTACACAATCAATTCTTTTCACATATCTGATATTTTTCTTGCTTGGATTCATCGTTACAATATTTGCATTTTTATGATTGCCTTGTTATGTATGTATTCCTTTCGAATTGATTTTTTATTTTTTTGCTCGCATTCTTTACCGATGTTTCCCGGAGGACTTACACAGCAAAGAGCTATTATGGCGTGTGTTTTTCAGAATTCACTGATTTATTCACACATTCATTTATTTCAGCTTGTTTAACTCGTTTGTATGGTGGTCTTCATCTGTTTGCTGTTTTGGTACTTCATGATAATACATCTTCCAATTCCAGTAGCTTCTTTCCAAAAACTGAATTTTTGTGGAATTCTACAGCTTCAGTCTTTTCAAGTTAAAGATCAATAACCACATTCTGCCGTCGCGTTAATTATCTTTGCTTCTTGTTAGCTTTTTCCATGTTTGGAGCAACTTCCATGAAAATATAGAAGAGTTAAAATGCGTATGTAATATTTTTCTTTTGGAATCTCTCTCTCTTTCTTTCTCTCTCCCCTCTCTCTCTCTCTCTCTCTCTCTCTCTCTCTCTGCTTATCTCTATCACTCTCTTAATATCTCTATATCCTCTCCCCACATATTCTTTTTCCTCTGTTCTCTTCTCAATTCACTACTCTATTACCATATCTCGTTTTTTTTTTTGCAACATGATAAACCGTCATAAATGTCGCCTCTAATAATTTGGTTCTTGTATTTTTGTCCCTAAGAATTAATACTAACAAAAATGTGCCCGCATTCTCTCTGAAGCAGTACTGAAAAAGAACGTATATGTTTTATATGAGTTTGTCTATTATATATATTTTTGAATTGTAAGTGAACAAAAAGAAACAATTGCCCTTTATATAATAATAGATTTAATCTTTCAATCAACTAATCCACTTGTATACTTAGCACATGTCCTTATTTTAATCGTGATAACATTTGGAAGTAAGAATGATTGAATGAAAGATATTACATTCAATCATTCTTACTTAATCTCATTCTTCAAAATATGGGGTATCTTAAACTTAACAATTGGTTGCTCATATTTTTGTTGAAATGCCAAGAACATGCAATAACCAATCTTTTCCGTGATCAAAGATATTTTATAGCATTTCATTTTCTTAAATGTCAATTCTGTAACTTCTTTTATATCAGTAATCAACATCATATCCCTTATCAAGCACAATTCCATCACTTAATTTTTTTCGCCTGTTTATTTTGTGGTCCCGAACATTTTTTGTAGTGTCGACTGCAGAACACATTTTTGCAGTTTTCACAAAATCTGGGTTTTCTACAAAAAGAAAAAAGTTCTATGAATGAAATATGGTTACGCTATCTCAGTAAGGATAATCGTCGTGTAGTAATATATGTCACTGTCTATATTTGAACAGAAAATTGTAACAAGTGTTAATTGTCTCTAAAACGCTTACGTGTCTGTTCGTACTGTAGGGTTAGGTTTCTGAATAATGAAAGAGAACAGAAAATGGCGACGCCTATTTTTAATTTTGTGATTTTGTTTACCATGACCGCGCAAACTAATGCTGAAATCTCGCCAGATTCTAGACAATCGTGTGCAGTTTAGAGGATCTTGCACTGTATATAAACAAGCGGTTTAAAGAAAAAAGAGTTCGGAAGGCAAGCTCTATATAGAGTTACATTAAAGTATGACGTGCTTTTAGAAGATGAGAGAGTGAAGTTAAGAGTTAGCGTGAAATAAGTCTGACTCCAGAAGAGAGGATGCTGACAATTTCTATCATTTTCAACATTAAATAATTACGCAGAGACCCAAAATTGGCGGAGGAGTTTGGTAGAGTTTGTAAAGGACAACTCTTTCAGCTTTGACCTCTTGGCAGCGAAATTTTCGCCCAAAAACTGATTAAAAAGCTTGCAGCATGTCTGAATTTCCTTTATGTAAAATTTCAAATGTTTAGACTCACAATTGGCTGAATAGTTTACTAGAGACTGCAAAGGCCAAATTATTTTAACTTTGACACCTTGGCAGCCAAATTTTCAGCCAAAAATCGATTCAAAGGTTTGCCCTATGTCTGAATACACTTTATGTAAAATTTCAAATGTTTGGACCAGAAATTGGCTTAGTAATTTGGTAGAGATCGCAGAGGTCAATTTTTTAAAACTTTAACCCCAATTTTGACCCCTTTAACACTTATTGTTTTGGACTCAAATCAAATTAGAAACTTTGCTGCATGTCCAAGTAATCTACATGTTGAACCGTGACTCATTGTTAGCCATGTTTTTGGCCGAAAATCGATTAAAAAGATTTTACCAAATCTCAATAACCCTTATGTCAAATCTCGAGTCTGTAGACTGAAAATTGACAGATTAGTTTGGTAGGGAAATTTACACATACGGACACACACACCCACACACACAATTTCACTTTTATATATAGATTACTTTAGAGTAATGAGAAGAGTCAATTTGAAGAAATCCAAATTAAGATTTTTTTTATCACACAGCAGTGTTTTTTCTAATGTAATAATTTAGTTATAATTTGTAGTCACCGCTTATTAAGGGGCAAACGTCACTCGAAGATAAGAGTTGATAAATCTCAGATGGCCGGTGAGACAACACAGTGATGATCGGCAATGGTGGAAAATGGATGGAATTTGATTATTTAAAAGGACAGCTCAATAAGAACTTGTTTACATTGGACTTGAAGTTGACCATGTTATTGTCAGCTGAAAAGCAGCTCAGTTGTATTATTGTGTACAAGGGAGAGGTTTCTAGGAAAGAAACTTTGTTGATGAAATTTTCGTTTAACTTTGGGCACAGAAAGTAGGGGAAATTATCGGCAGTGGTTGTAGCTATAGATTATTCTTACTGGTACAATTGCAAAAAGAAGAGAAAAAAAACCACCGAAAAACAAAAGCAAAAAAATCCCTGGACTTGTTAGAAACGACATCACTTGGAAAAACAAAATTTTGCCTGAGAATAAAATTTTCATATTCAAGTATTTTTAGCAGTTCGTCATAACGTTTTTTTTTCTTCCTCAGCAGAGATTAAAGTGTGCTATATTCTTTTAAATACATGATACTTGGCAGTTATCTCTTCCGAATGTTCTTGTTAGTATCGACACTTTTTTTTTCATAAGACCTCGACACTCTTTTTTGTCATAAAATCCCGACACTCTTTCTTTTTTTCCATAAAACCTCGACACTTTTTTTTTTTATAAACCTCCTTTTTTTATAATAATCATCATGTACGATTCCTTCGAAACTTTACTTCTTCCAGGTCTTATGGTACTTATAGTGAATAGAGACCATATTATAATCAGTATATACCGGGCACGTACCGGAAGGTGCTAATGAAATCGTAGTAGTCGACTATTGGCAAACACTATGTTTTGTTTAGCAAATTGGTATGTTAAAGCACAAAACAGTTAGAAGACCTCATTCTCCAGTTTAAGAATGGCTTTCTAAATAACAATTTTATCATTTCAGCACAGCCAGTAAACTGCACAATTAACTTTATTTTCATTGAAATACAGACGTTACGTGATATCAAATGTTAATCATTGTACAGAGATGCTAGTGTTTAATGGTTTCGAATGATATCTATGACTTTTTTTAATAGTGTACATGAAAATGCATTAGTTAGATGCTGTCTCATAGTTTTCATGATCAGAGATTGACGGGAAGTTGTTTTTTTGTGTATGTGTGTCATGTCACAACAATAGATAGCCACATATTTTAAATCGTTTGATTTATACAGGGTGTCCAAAACGGCACTGAAGAGTTTAAAATCTTTGTCGTTTTACCATTAATGATTATTTTTTTTCCTCTCTATTTCAGATATTTTACAGATAATATTTTGGAAATCTATATATCTATAAAAGTGAACGTGTCTGTCTGTCTGTCTGTCTGTGTACATTTCCCTACGTAATAACTCTGTCAATTTTTAGTCTATAGACTCGAAATTTAAAATACCGGGTACTGAGATTTGGGAAAATCGATGTGACGGGTGTCAGCCAGAAATTTGGCTGTTAAGGGGTCAAATTTCAACGATTTGACCTTTAAGAACTCTACCAAACTCCTCCGACAATTTTGGGTCTAGACACTTGAAATTTTAGATATAGGTTCCTTGAACCTGGATCTAACTTAATAAAGTGATTTGAGCCCGAAACTATAAATTTTAAGGGGTCATAATAGGGATCAAATTAAAAAAAAATTGACTTTTTTTTTGTTTTGCTAAGCGTACACCTCAAAACACCCGGGCAAAGCCGGGCTGAAATGCTAGTTAATTATAAATTAGTATAGCATTGAACACCGTACGCAAGTTGTGAAATTGTTTTATCAAAATCAGTGGTCAACTGTTTTGGCTCAAAGAGCTTGTCGACGGCGTTTTCAGCTAAGAAATAGTCGAAGTCACAACAAAACTCGAAACATTAAAGGAAAACATCAGGAACAAAATAATGGAGTTAAATCGCAAACCAGAGATTCTGCAATCTGTCATGGATAATGTTTTGGAAAGAGCATAAATATGAGAAGCTGAAAATTGGCAACATTTAAAAGGCAGTATTTTTCACAATTGAATATTGTTTGAATTTTGCATTTTAAAAACAATTCCCAGTATCTTAGTCAGATTGTGTTAAAATAACAGAAAGATATCATCAAAATTAAAGAATCTATTTAAGTTCAACACCCTTCAGTGACTTTTTGGACACCCTGTAGTTCAATTTCATTCATAAAAACGCACGGGCGTAATTACACACAACCTCATCACGAAACACAACACATGTTTCATACATTTATTGATGTAATATATTTCTGTCTACAACGATGTAAAAAAAAAAAACTGTACTAATTATTTAGCCAGTATTAAATTACCTTCATACCTCTTCCCGTTCCAAAGATAGTGTTTGGGACGGAGGGTTTTAAAAACGATCCCAAATAAACGTCTATTATAAAAAGGGCCGATCGCTATTTATTCAGCGTTTTCTATCTTTTTATCATATCTATCTCTATCAAACTCCTCACCTTAATCACTTTCTAATTCTATCACGCATCATGTAAAAACCCCATGACTATTTATTTTGACATCAAAGAATAAATATTACAACAAAAATCTGTTCATACTCTGTTCGACATGAGATTAAAAAGAGTATATCAGTGTCTTGTGTGGATTTTAACTTTTAGGTTGACACGCACTCGTAGAAAAACTGTCCTTTATACACTAGATTAAATGTTTCAATCAACTCAAAATTTTCACTTTATTAAGTGTTCGTTGCTTTGGTAGCTAGCAAAGGTTACTCTTCGGTGCCCAAAATGAAAACGCTTCAGCTCGTTTCGGCGCAACTAGTTCGACACATGAACTCGCTTGAATAAATAAATAAATAAATTAAAAAAAAAACAAAAAAAAAACACTCCAAGCTAACCAGATGATTGCTCTGAATTTATGAAAATTACCTTTTCGATACACTCCAAACTTTCATTATTCAAGATTTAGCCTGTTTTAAGTTTAACAATTGGTTGCTTATATTTTTCTTGGATGCCAAGAACCATTTTTCGTTTAGTAATTGAACAAACTGTTCCATCATTGAAGAATCCTTATAATATTTAATTTCGTTAAATTTTTGTTGGACCGTTAATCGACGAAATCTTCCTATTCATTTCAGACATAGCTGTTACCATCTACAAGTCTATGATATTGTTTTCCCCTCCCTCAGGTTATTTTTGTTTTTTCGGAGTTTTGGTGATCAGGTGGGACTCTTTAACACATATTGGCCCGTCGAAGTAAAACGGTTAAGAGACAATGTAATGAATAAGTTGAATGAATGAATACGAATGAATGAGTATAAGTACGCTTGTGACACCACGTGCGTGGCCTACGACAGATCGGCGACCCTCAACGTCGTGTGTTGTAGATTTTTTATTCAAATATTCTTCTTATGGCCGGGTCGTCATTTTCTCGCTGGCGACTGTCGATGGAAACACACAAAGTAAAAAAAATTGAGTAAAGCAAACAGGAAAAACACAGACACCAATGTTTCACATATATTTGACGGTTGGAATTGTGAATGTGTATGTCTTTCTCAGTCGCAATTCGTCTCTATCTCTGTTTCACAGTCAGCTCTAAAAACTGTCCAACCGTTGTTGCTACCAGCTGTCAATTCTCTTCTCTGTGTCGGTATCTGAAGTTCCTCCACCCCAGCTACCGGGAGCTGCCCTTCCATGTGTTATATGTAGGCTGCCCTTCCATTTGTTCTGTAGGTTTCTATCGTCATTGTCAAGTCTAAAAGGCTCGGTCTTAAAATACTTACAGATTCATTGTTTGCTACTTCCAACTCTCTTTGTTGATTGTAAGACACTTCCTATTCCTTGGTCTATTGCTACCTCCCCTCTCAGTATTTAGTGCCTCGGATCTACTTTATAGTGTCACATGCTTAACGAAGCTTTATTCTACAAAGATCTGCTCACGGATTGACATTTTACGGGAATAACAGCGGCCTATAAGAAAAGTGAACAAAGGGAAATAATTCATTAAAAACATTGAAGAGTCCTTTTCCTTTCCATCAAACTTTCAGCCACTAAAGAAAGTTCAAAGTCATGTGTTTGTCTTGCGTGGGACTCCGGGCATTCACAGGTGTATATCCTTACTTTTTTTTTTTACATGGGAGTTATTGAATTGGAAGCCATATTTAGTTTCAGAAGAATTTCCGATTGGTAGTTATTCTATACAAGTCCTGGAGATGACGAATTCTCAGTAGACAGTCGTTCTGCACAAGTTCCGGGCTTTATAATTTTGCAACCAAAGAGCAAAAGATCATTTTTCTTTTTGACACGGATAACACATGTGCAACGTTGATAAAAAGGTTTATGTTTTATCGAGCAATTCTCGTTTCTGATTGGTTGATAGCAGAACGTAAATTAATTTGATTCGTCAGTTCCTAGCAGCAGAGTTTATAAATAGAATCTCACAACTGTAAGGGACCATATCCCATTATGACTCGTTCATGATGGGATGAGTCTCTTCGGCTGCAGGGAATCTGGGTAGAGTACAGGTCAAGGATCCGATCTTGATACTCAGCCCGACAGATGCGGGGTCGGAACCCACCCAGTACCTGTCGGAGTGAGGTACACCGCCTGAGTGTTACTTTCGGATGGTGCAAGTTTATTGCTTGTTGCCTGAGGCGCTCCAACTGGGGAATGCCGACGGGGATATTCAGACAATTTTTGTAATTGCTAGAGTGTCACTCCTTTTGGGGAGCTTGCTTTTGATCCTCACTTTCTGACCTTGTGTCACATATTGTGGTGGTGTGGGCACCAATTAAATATCTACCCCATTATGACAAAAATATTGCAATAGGAGTCATCGCTTTGCAAGGTACGAAAGCCACTCAAGGATTAGTATAATGAGTGTACAGTAGTCACTGAGAAAACAGCGTATTAATAGATAATCGTGGAAATGTGGTGAAAATGTATTATTTAGGGGAGGGGCTGCTTAACAAAATTTGTTTACATTGGACTTGGACTTGAAGACAGCCATATTGTAGTCAACTGGAAAGCAGGAGGAAAACTAAAAAAGACTAAAACTAAAATAGAGAAATAAGTGAGAATTAAATACTGAGAGTTTTCAGCTAAATACTGAAAATTTCTACGATACAATCTATATATCTATAAAAGTGAAATTGTCTGTGCGTGTGTGTGTGTGTGTGTGTGTCTGTGTGTACATTTCCCTACCAAACTACTGTGTCAATATTTAGTCTACGAACTCGAGATTTGACACGAAGGATATTAAGATTTAAGAAAATCTTTTTTATTTGTTTTCGGCCAGAAATTTGACTGTCAAGGAATCAAAATTCAACGATTTGACTTTTGGAAACTCTACCAAACTCCTCTGTCAATTGTGGGTTTAAACACTTGAAATTATAGATGTAGGTTACTTGAATATGGATCAAACGTTTCAATCTGATTTGAGTCTTAAACAACAAATGTTAAGAGGTCAAAATTATGTCAAATTAAAAAAAATTGACCTCTGCGGTCTCTACCAAATTACTCAACCAATTTTTGATCTACACATTTGAAATTTTACATACAAGGTATTCATATATAGGGCAAGCTTCTTCCCCAGAACTGCTAGACTTTAGAACTCACTTCTGAGTTCCTACTTTCCGAACTGTACAAACATTCATAAGTTTAAGTGTAATGTGAACAGATATCTCGCTGCTCAACTCCCTATATAGTATCCCAGCAACTTATGTCACCGATTGTAGCCCCTACATCAAAGTGGTACTTTGCCTTATTTGAGGTGAAAATGGAATTTAAAAAAAATCTGCATACGTCCTGGAGATAAAAAGGAGTTTCGGTGTGTAGCTAAGTTTTGAACTTTAAAAGTTTTGTAAACAAAGAATAAAGATATTTCTCATATGGACACGATAAATTATGTGCGGGAATTTTAAAAAATCCAATATTTTTATGGGGTGATTCTGGTTTCTGATTGGTTGCTATCAGAACGTGGCTCCATTTTATTGATCAGTTTCTATCGCCAGTATCTATAAGTAGAACCTTCCAATTTCCCTTAGTAATACCCTAATTTATAAATCTATAAAAGTGAAAATGTCTGTGAGTGTCTGTCTGTGTGTGTATACTCCCCTACCAAATATCTCTGTCGATTTTCGGTTTAGAGACTCGAGATTTGACATAGGGAGTATTGAGATTTGGAAAAATATTTTTACTCGGTTTTCGGCACGAAATTTGGCTGTCAATGGATCTAAATTTAACGATTTGGATTTTGAAAACTCTACCAAACTCCTCCGCCAATTTTGGTTCTAAACACTTGAAATTTTAAATGTAGGTTACTTGGACATAGATCAAACTTTTTAATTTGATTTGAACCCAAAAAATAAATGTTAAAGGGGTCAAAATTGGGGTCAAAGTTTTTAAAAAATTGGACCTCTGTGGTCTCTACAAAATTACTCAGCTAATTTCTGATCTAAACATTTGAAATTTATATATAACGGGTATTCACACATGCGGCAAGCATTTTAATCGGCTTTTGGACGAAAATGTGGTTGCTAAGAGGTCAAAATTGAAAGAATTGACCTTTGCAGATTCTACGAAATTCCTCTGCCAATTTTGGGTTTAAACACTTGAAATTTTAGATGTAGGTAACTTGGACATGAGTAAAACTTTTTATTTTAGTTTGAGACCAAAATAATAAATTTTAAGGGGTCAAAATTGGGGTCAAAACTTTTTAAAAAAATGACTACTGCTTTCTCTACGAAATTACTCAGACCAATTTTAGTCCAACATTTAAAATCTTACATAAAGTGTATTCACACGTAGGGCAAGTTATGCCCAGTAATTTGAGCCCGAGCAAAGCTGGACTGAACTGCTAGTATTATATAAAAATATTGCAACACCTGATGTATAATACCAATTCCTAGCTTGTATTATTAGACATAGCCTGTAAATCCTAGTCCTTAGCGATTTTTTTTGGTTCAAGAACTGTAAATATTGGCACAAAGATTCGTATGTCTGTTGGAGATGAATTAATAATACATGTCTGAAGAAGGTAGGAGGTTAGATCAACCGAAACTTTGTGAAAAATAACACTCGAAATCAGAACAGTTGTCCGAAGAATCCAAATAACACGGAGATTGAAGAGTTCTCTTTGTTATTATTGACAGTCTGTTTCAGTTATCATATGTGCGTAATACTAAAGTAACACTTGATCCAATCAAGTGTCGCCGTAATCCCTCATCCATATGATAAGGTAACAGCTGGTGCTATACAAATTTTCAATAAAGCAATTTGAATAAACCTATTGTGATTAGTCTGTTAGCGTATCGCGTCTTCGGACAACCCGTGATGCTGAACGCAAACAAAACGAAACGAAACACGACCCGACTAAATGTCAAAGACGAACAGAGCGCAGCACGGAACCAAAACTGACTCAATGGTTATTTGTATAGAGATTGCAGAATATATATATATATTCCAATACGTTAATCCAATCTAAATTGAGGGTATATCTCTTCCTTGAACATATGTTATCAGTCGTATCTTTCATTTGATTAAAACCCGATATAATTCTCTACTAGACAACAATTGGTTGTCAGACAGTCTATAATCCACCTTCGAGAAGAACAAGGCATGTGTTATTGCAAAGAAAAAAAAAGAGTACACAAAACCTCAGCTCACTGCAGCAGAGTCGTCCTTCAGTACTTTCTGTAGACTCATTTTCACGTCTGTCTCATCTGCTCCAGTGGCCAGTTTTTATAAAGGACAGAGTCCTTCAAATTTGCATATTTTCATATGTGCGCCAGAGCACACGAGATTCTGCGAGACTACATTGTTATATAAGGCCGCAGGCGCCATCTTGGACCTTTTCAGCATCATGACGCTGCGTCAGCAAAGCGCACACCGAGGCCGTTTAAGAGGTAAGTATGCGTTCCCACAATCTTCGCCACACTTCCCCCTGATATCATCATCACAGGGACGGGGTGGCCTTTTTTTGTGTGTGGGGGGGGGGGTTCTTCAGAGATGGGGGACCGGGGGCTTCGTCCTCGCCTATGCCTTCGTTCTCAGTTTCAGGGTCGTTGAACCTAAGACTGCTAATCTCAGGGTCGCTGTCCGACGAAGTCGACGTAACCCAGAATGATGGTTAGAAGGTGAAATGTCGTTCTCAGGGGTGACGTTATACCAATAGACCGCCTCAGGCACCGTACACCCCTTCTTAGCTGCGATGGTCTTTACGGTCCTGTGGTTTCTCTCAATAATTCCATTCCCGCTAGGCACATGGGCGCACCGAAATCGCAGACGTATACCCCAGCTGTCTGCAAACTGTTTGAACTACTCGATAACAAAGGCGGTGCCATTGTCGGTCAGTATCTCAGAGAAAGACACTTTCCAGCTCACGGACAACGGTGACCAATCCTGCTGGCGAAGGGGCCGCCACAATGCAAATCTAGACCGTCCGCAATCGATGAGCGTCAAAAAATGCCCGCCGTTGTGGTGAGTTACGTCCATTGCGCGCCTGTTCCAATTTCCTCTCACACTCAGTTTTCCCTTCTTCTACCGGACGGGTGCTGGATCGATCAACCGACAGGTTTCGCTGCTCCTCACAACAGATTTCACGTCACTCTTTGACACATAGGGGTCGACCAGCCTGGCGAAGTAAAGAGTTTGGTTTACACCGAGGTGCCCGCTTTGGCAATGGACATCAGCAACACGGCCCGGGCTAAGCCGACATCCCATCGTGGCGCAATTCACATGTGCTGGTTTGTCCACTTCTTTCGGCAGGTCTAGCCAACGGCGTGGCACTCTGGTCAGGCGATCCGCGCGATTCTGACAGGACTGCACCAGTGTCACATCTACGACCAGGTTAAATTCCTTGATGATCTCGGTCAGGGTAGCAAGTCGTCTCCGTATTAGCATTTCGGCCTATGCCTTTGTTGTCAACCGTGCTTTCCGACTCAAGGCATCGGTTATCCACCGATGCACACACGTAGAGTCTGTGACGATGTATAGCACTCTGGCCTTCCACTGAAGCGCCAGATTTACCCTTTGAGTGTAGCATCGAGCTCAGCAAGGTTTATGTGCCCAGCGTCATTTTCTGGCCGAAGCCAGCAGGCATCTTCTACGATAAATCCGTCGACCGTCAGAGCAACGCCAAGGGTGAGTGAGCTGGTGTCCACCCAAACTAAACTCGCTCCCGTCGACGCACCAGTTCCCTCGCACGAAGTCGTTCTCGGTCACTCTGGCCACAGCTTCCACTAGCATGCTTCGCAGGGTGGGATCGCGCACCTCATCGTCCATCCCATTGCCGCTCACATGCAAGCCAAGAACTTGATCTCGACGGTCTGGAACGGCGACAGCAATTTCTTGACGCGTATCTGCAGGAAGATCCTCGCAGGTCCAGGGTTGCTGTATATACCCCCTGCTGCTGCCACTCCCTCGGTTTATGTGCACAGACGTCAGCCCCCGCTGTGTGTGGGTCGACGTGTTCATTGAGTTCCCGGTAATCCATGAGGGTTAGACCTTCTGTTTATTCTCTTGCCTGACCGTACACAGGGGGATTAGCCCCATTGGTGGCCCGAGCTCATCCTCTGGGTACGGAACCAGCCAGCCATTCTCCATCCAAACCTGGACTTCTGCCTCGTACTACCCCCTGAGCAACGCGGAAGGGGGATACCTCGTCAGCAGATTCCGCAAGGACACTGGTGGCTGGTCGCCCGACCACTTCCAATACGCTGTCCACGCGTTTGTGCTCTTGTCTTATTCCACGTGGAAATCGAGTTCATCAAGAGTGATTGCCGCACAGACCTGTTCCTTGCATTGGAAAAATTTTACATCACCAGCGCCGTTCACAGTGATTCCACTCAGCTGAGTATTAGTGTCCATTCCAACGCCTTCACAGCCACCGGGGAGCCATCCCCAACGCTTATATGAACAATGCTCACCCCACAACACACCCGCGAGCCTCCGCCAACGGTTAATAATGGGCACTTCTGTTTAGTCCATGCGGTGCAACATTTCTTGTGTATGAGGGTTTGGGTGCATCCGATGTCAACCAGCGCTGAGCGCCTACACCCATCAACTCGCACTGTCACTACAGGAAGCGCCTTGTTCAGTGTTGCTTTGGGGAGGGTGCTGGCGCCGCGGCTACTTCCCCTTGCTCGTTTCCCGGACAATTCCGTGCTACATGGCCTAGCTTGTTGCATCGGTGACAGCGTTCTCGTTTCCGTGCTCTATAGTCCAGGGTGCGCTTCGCAGTCTCTGGAGAAGTGGTTAGGGCCGCCACATTTGTAGCACCCTAGGCTCTCTGTAGGCGATTCCAGTGCGTCAACCGCTGCCGAGACCTGCTCCATATCGTCCTTTAGGATGTTTCGGGCTCTAGCCAACAACTCCTCCAACCCAAGCTCATTGAGCTTCGACGACGCCCGCAACAGCCGACTGACGTCATCCGGGAGCTCAGTCAAAAAGGCGCACGTCAATATTCGGTCGCTTGCACCGCCGAAGGGAGCAGCAAGCTTCTTCAGGTCAGCCACGTACACGTCCACAGTCTCCCCTGACCCAAACCGACGTTCAGAGAATTGCCTCCAGGCAACAAAAGGGTCCACACCGAATGCTCCGTGCAACGCTTGTTTTATCTGCTCTATTGTCGCCTCATTCCCGAGCTGCTGGTACACGGCATAAGCCCCCTTAGTGAGCATCAATGGAATGACCACAGCTTGATCCTTAATTTTGCACAACTGGCAAACACGCTCGGCCTTCTCCAGCCATTCAACCACTGAAGAATCAGCCGGGGACCCGTCAAACTCTGGTAACAGCTTCAGGTCGAATCTATCCATGGTAAAAAATATATGCCGAAATAGTTTGTTGTTGCAAAAAAAAAATAAAAAGAGTACACAAAACCTCAGCTCACTGCAGCAGAGTCGTCCGTCGGTATTTTCTGTAGACTCGTTTTCACGTCTATCCCATCTGCCCCAGTGGCCTGTTTTTAGAAAAGACAGAGTCCTTCAAATCTTCACATTTGCATATGTGTGCCAGAGTGCACGAGATTCTGAGGGACTGAATTGTTATATAAGGCCGCAGGCGCCATCTTGGACCCTTTTCAGCATCATGACGCTGCGTCAGCAAAGCGCACACCGAGGCCGTTCCTACATTTTTCGCCACAGCATGTTTACACTCGCAGTAAACGGAGTATTCGTTTTGAGGCAGTCGGCGTGTAACTCTTTTTTTTAAATGAGCACTTTCTAAAATCGGAACGATTTCTTAGTGTTTCCTTCTCAGAATTTGGTTGCTTTTAGAAACTGTATATACGTAGAAGAATCAGAGTATGTGGCGTACCCAAATCACTTTCAGACGGATAATTTAGCGATATATCAAAACCACAAGGACTTGAAAAAGCTTACTCTGAAATACGTTATATAAAGAGATAAACAGGATACTTGATAAAGGATAAGTAGATAGATGTGCCAATTAAACCATTTGCCACACCTGTGAATGAAAGGTTCGTACGGGTCGAGCTATGATCGTCACCACTTTCAATAGTTCCGACCAATTATTCCCTAGCTAGGAACCAGGACCAAACAAGACACCATGTATCTTACAAGGAATATCAATCCAACTAAAAGGTGTTGGCACGGAAACTCGCTTCCAAGCACTAACGTGTAAACCAACAGACAATGCCTAGTTAATTTTCTCAGATATTATCTTACGAAACCCCCGCTATTGTTCTTAACAAGGACTGTTTTATAGTAAACAAGTGGCCCATGAAGTAATCACATATAGGATTAGGTTTATCTTTAGTTTCTGAAGAAACGTCTGTGAAAGCGAACAACCTTGACGATCTTCGAGTATCAAAAGGCTTCAACGTCATCTCGTGCACTTTCACTAGCGTACTTGGCATTTCACAAACTTAACTTTGCTGTCCCAGTCAGTTCGAGGATAGTAAAACTAGACAGAACAGTTTGCAGACAATTGCACAGGATCTTGGCGAACATGATAAATATGAGTATCTATCTCACACATCGTTTTATCGTTACTTCTATGGCAAGTGCTGCGCCGATCTTTCACGAAAAAAAACCCCGTCTGGCTGAAACCACTGTCAAAAGTTTTCCCCACTCTTTATCTGTATCAAAACCAAAACTTAGATTCCATGAACAAAGCTTCTTTCTTAGAACTGCACGCCCGTGGAACTCTGTTCCGTTTGCCTGTTTCCCACCTGACTACAACCTGGATGTCTTCAAGTCCAACATAAACAAATTCCTGATGAACCGCCCCCTTTAGTAAGACACTTTATCAAATCTCAACACTAACGTATTGTACACACAATAACCCTTATCCCCGAGTGGTTTCCGAGCCTTGATAAGTGGTGGCCACTTTGTAAAAAAAAAAGAGTCACCTGTAATAATCAGCAGAAAGCTACCTAATACGTGCCTCAATATAGATCCATACGACATACAGCAGCCTTAATTCTACAATTGAACCGATGTTTGCTATTAAAAATGTACTTTTTTAAACCCATGCTGTGAGGAAAACGCCAATTAGCTTTCTAATAACGATAATGGCTATTACGGACAATTTGTTTGTCACAAGTTTTTTAAATATTCGAAAATGTTGTTTATACAAGGGTAGTTTGTACAGTAAAGTCCCCCTTTTTAACTTTTTACAAATTAAAGACTTACGAAAACGGGAGTGGTACCATTAAAACGACTGACTTTTGTGATCCAGAATTTATTTTCTACATAGTCACCACCATTCTCATTGCAGCTTTGCCAGCGATGAACGATGGTAGTGCTTGGGCGTCGGAAGTGCGGTTTTTCATACGAGGGTTGTGTAAAAAATCAAAGCCTCTTTTTTTTTACTCAAAGAGTTCAAGTATTATGGAGACAGGAGCGGTACTATTAAAACGAGCGTTCTTTTGTGCTCCAGAATTTATTATCTACATTATCATCACTATTCTCCATGAACTTTTAGCGCGAATTCGTACTTTTATAGATAAAATATTGCAAATTTATATGAATTAGAATATATACTTCAATATTGTTAAATATTAGAATTTCAATGTTAAGTTTTGTTTTATTTTTAATTCAGTTGTTATTGAATATACAGTCAGGTTAGTATTACTACGACACAATCACGTTGACACACCGGTTCTCGCCAGATCACAGAAGTTAAGCAATGTTGAGCCTGGCCAGTACCAGAAGGGTGACCATTTGGAAAGGCGAGGCGCTGTATGTAGTGCAAGGTAAAATACCAGGTTGAGAAACTGGCGCAGTCTATCCTTCTCTCGAAGGTAGATGGGACTCTCTTAAGCTGTGGTAGGCACCCAATCTAGTGATGGCGCCACGATAAAAAATACCCTTGATAACCCTGGCGAAGCATCAAGTATTCAGCTATCGACAAGATTTGAATTACACTATAAACTCGTGTAGTGAGTTCAATCTTGGCTAAAGCCAATATTGCAAATTTATATGAATTAGAATATATACTTCAATATTGTTAAATATTAGAATTTCAATGTTAAGTTTTGTTTTATTTTTAATTCAGTTGTTTTTGAATATACAGTCAGGTTAGTATTACTACGACACAATCACGTTGACACACCGGTTCTCGCCAGATCACAGAAGTTAAGCAATGTTGAGCCTGGCCAGTATCAGAAGGGTGACCATTTGGGAAGGCGAGGCGCTGTATGTACTGTAAGGTAAAATACCAGGTTGAGAAACTGGCGCAGTCTATCCTTCTCTCGAAGGTAGATGGGACTCTCTTAAGCTGTGGTAGGCACCCAATCTAGTGATGGCGCCACGATAAAAAATACCCTTGATAACCCTGGCGAAGCATCAATATTCAGCTATCGACAAGATTTGAATTACACTATAAACTCGTGTAGTGAGTTCAATCTCGGCTGAAGCCGCGCTGGAAAAAAAAATGGACGCCTGACAGAATGCTAAAAAATCCACTGGCTTCTAGTCGTTATTACGCATTGCCTTAGTTTGCACCCACCCACATGTACAAGCCTATGATCAGAGAAAACTATATCATGACAACTTGAGATTTATGATTCGATTGTTCTAATCTACATAAATAAAACAGTAGTATGTGTCTCTTTCTGCCTGTGTGTAAATATTTAATCGATAAACTCTTA
Source organism: Euprymna scolopes (assembly GCF_053919585.1). Lineage (NCBI taxonomy): Eukaryota > Metazoa > Mollusca > Cephalopoda > Sepiida > Sepiolidae > Euprymna > Euprymna scolopes. The sequence goes on from NC_136508.1 coordinate 67,322,898, forward strand.
AACCACCGGTCGAATAATACTTAAATTAACAGGAAGAAGTAATCGTACATGAAGATGGTTTATAACGAGTAAAATCTTTGTTTGGATGGATGAATAACGTTTACTGACATATATCGGCAAGTTGAAATGCAAACTGTTAATTTCAATTTGCCCGCATATTTTCTTTTTACTTTTTTCTGCGCATGTCAATTAATTTAAATATTTTTTGCCTATCTCTCGATAGCTACGAGGATCATGCAATAAGTAATGCCCTTGACCCACTTACCATAGCAATAGAGCAGCGACACATGGTACGGTTATTAGTCTTTTTGCTACATAGGAACCACCCAGAGTTATGCATTTCTCTCATCGTTTGATACAGCTCTGGAGACCGTTTTTGTAGAACACCCCGGGTTGGTCCTCCAACCACGACGTGACTTCAGAAATCAAAGCTGCATCATCTGGCAAATGCTTTCCTTTCAAAAACAACTTCACGACTGGGAAGAGGTGAAATTCAGAGGGTGCAAGGTCAGGAGAGTAGGGAGCATGGGGAAGGATTTTATAACCACACGCCTGTGCTTCTGATCTGGCGACATACGAGTTATGGACCAGGGCGTTGTCCTGCAGGAGGGGGGTACCTTTGCTGATCTTGCCCCGCCTCTTGATTTTGATAGCTTCCCTTAATTTCCTCAAAACTGAAGCATAATATGCTCCTGTAATTGTGGTACCCTTTTCCAGGAAATCTGTCATCACTACTCCGTCCTGGTTCCAGAAGACTGTGAGCATGACTTTGCCAGTGGAGGGATGCACCCTTGCCTTCTTTGCGGTGGTGAGTCCAAGTGCTTCGACTGCATTGACTGGGCTTTGGTTTCTGGATCATAGTGATGGACCTAGGTTTCATCCTGTGTAATCAGTCTTTTGAAAAACTTTGACTCATCTTCTTGGCAAATGTATCCCCGAGCACTCGACGTGTTCTCGCTTCTGGAATTGTGTGAGCAACCTGGAAATCCATCTGGCAGACACCTTATGCATATGGTCATGAATGATCGTTTCCACAGACCCTGTACTAATCTTAACATCTTGGGCTATTTGGCGAATAGTAATGCGCCGATCTTCCAAAATGGTAGCCTCAACTTGACGGACAGATGCCTCATCAATGGCAGAAGGGGGCGACCAGGTCTGGGAACTGTTTCCACAGACTTCCGGCCATGTTTAAATTCACGATGCCAGCGTTTTACAAGGTCATATGATGGGGCATTTCATCAAAAGTCTCCTGTAGTGTGCGTCCTTTTAAATACAAAACAGGATCACTGTTCGACATTCAACAAGCCCCATTTCACACCTGACTCAGTTCAAACACCTGTAAAACAGAAACCACAATTAGTTCAGAGTTGTAATTTGCCATATAGCCCGTAGATATAAATGATTGAACATGCAAAATTTCAGCTAGATCAGACAACTGAAAGTGGGTCATGGCCATTACTTATTGCACGCCCCTCGTACATCGTTATGAGATGCGGTTGGAGCGCTAAATATTTTGGCTTCGATTCTTGCTTGTTGAACAAAAATCAATTTTTTAAAAAAAACTTTTCAAATCAGTACTATATATTGGGTATAATATAATATTTAATAGAGAATTGTCTCTGTAATAATATATATATAAAACCTGCATGAATTAAAATATATTTAAGCGTATTTTACGACCCGGCAATGTCGGACTCCCCCCTGCTATTTAAGAATATGTCGATGTAAATAACAAGCTGAAATGAACAGTCCGTACTACATCAATGCGTTACTCTGTCCGGCATTCCTCGACAAGAGAGACCATCAATAAAACTATTTAATAGGCGCCACGGGTAGTAATGCCTATTAAAGTTCCCACCCGGTCTAAATTGACGTCACAGATGTTCGTACGCCATCTTAATTTGGCTCTAGAACCGCGTCTCAGTTTCCCATAAGGGTTTCCTAGCTCGACACGTCAAAAGAAATTCGTACTTTCTGTTATTAGGCGCATAGACCTAACAAAAAAGTCAGAAAGATTTATCCTTTATATCGTAGCGACTTGGCGTTGCTCGGAGACGTGGACAACAAAATAGAAGTGTTTAAAAGTGTAACAGTTTTCTGTTAAAAGTCTCTCTCTACCTCCCTCTATTCTCCCTCTTTATCTCTCTATCTCCCCCTACCTCAACCTCTATTTCCTCCCTCTCTGTATATTAACCCTCCTTATCTGCTATTTTCTTCTTCTTTTTTTTTTACTTGCCTACTTTCTTTCTCTGGCAACTGGATTAATATGCAAGAAAGAAAAAAAAATCGAAGTGTTGTTCGACCGAATTTTAGTGTTTTCCAAAAAACTCTAAATAAAAATGAATAAAAAAGCGGCCCTCTAGTAACCTCTAAAGAAATGAATATTGCAGTGTTTCTTGTTATCGTAATCAGATTCTGTAACGCTTGCATATGTATCTGGGGAAGTTTCTTACTTTTAACAGGACACATGCACAAAAAATGCAACTTTCTTTTATATTATTCTAGGTGACTTTTCTCTATACCTCCTTCTCATCCTCCCTCTTTCTTACTTTCACCCTCCCCATTTTCCTACCTCTCTCGTCTTCAATTCCATTTTCCTGAACCCTGTACATTTATTAACTAAATAAAAAATATCAGACTTGATTGACTTGAGTTTTCAGTCTTTAAGTTATTGCTCCCTAGCATCACCGAGTTTCGTGCATACCTTTAGTAATTAACGAAAGCTATATTTGCTTTAATGTATTCCCAGGCAAGTTACAGGTAAACTGAATTGGAACATAGAAGACATTGACAAGGCTGCTGTTAAAAAGTTGCACCATCCTTTTACCAAGCTGGAAAAATACTCACACCTGATAGTATACTATATTTCTACAGGGTAGCCCACTTAAAAGTAGTTCAACTTCTCTAATCTTTCTCTTAACGACCAACTGACACCACAAGACAAAATGCAATTCATTTTCTAAGATGACGCTACATGCTACACCTCAAACGATCACTGACACGAGTTAAGGACATGTTTATGGAAGAGAGAACAATAAGTAAAGGGTTATGACCACCATGTTCCCTGGACTTGTCATCATGTAATTTTTATCTTTAGGGGACTTTTAAATAAATAATCCTTATAATCTAGACATAACTAAAGGAGAACATTACCAACGCTATCAGGAGAATCACCAGAGAAGATCTACAGGCAATATCTGCAAACATTGTTAAACGTGCTCAGAAATGTATAGATGTCAACGGGGAACATTTCCAGCATATTTGATAACACTACAGGTTAAACAATAAAAGAATGGTTTTCCTCTCTTTTCTATTTTCTGAGCTACTTTTAAGTAATGCCAATATGAATGGATTATTGTTGCCACATTTTGGCCGAGGTATCAATCAACCACTAGTCTCTCTCTATTAGAGTCCAAAAATGAGTTTTACATCTAATAAATCCCTCACTGTCAACCCTATCCCATAACCAAAATATTGCATATTTTAATGGTATGTGCCCCCTGACGAACTCATAACCCTTGACGCAATCCGACAAGCAGCAAAATCCCATATGGGAACTGAGTTCTCCACGCAAGCGAACACACAAACAGACCTTAAACTATATCCGATGGTGAGGCCCCAGCTTGTGGGCTTTGGGGAGTGTGGAGCCACCCTTTAATTGCCATTGCTCCCAGGTCCACTCTGATCCGGAGTGGTAGTACCTGTTAGGGTCCCAACTATGGGTTAAATAGAAACCGACTTAAAAAACAAATATACTCTATTAAAAAATTGTTCTTCAAAATCACTGGATTCGGCATTAAATAACCCAAAAGGGTTGATATGCCGTAAAACAAAAACAACCAAACAACCACGAACACACAAACACAAGCGGATGACATCAAGGCAAACATGATTATCGCCATTTAACTCTGGTAGTATCATTCTTCGCTGCAAGGTGGCGATATAAACTACTTTAACTTCCGGTTTGTATCATGCACTTCCTTTTCACTGGACATCGCAACAATGAAGATGTAATGACAAACATTCCTCGGTTTCGACGACGACTAAACCGACATTCCACCTCTCATCCAAAACTAAAAAATAACGTTACTCGTACGTCGTTCACTAATTTTTAATTTGTATCTATGATGTAAATAAATTTACGTGCTTGTCATTTGTGTTTTCATTTCTTGTTGAGAGGGGCAAGCGACGAATAATCTTTTCATACCTCTACTTAGCTATAGCGGGCACTATTCGCCCGCTAAAAGGATAGCTAACGTGATCTATCGTCTACATCTACACCTTAATTGTAGAAGTTGCCTGATATTGGAGAACCTTTCTACCCCGAGAGTTTCTTCTTTGGAACCGCTAGATTTTGAAATTCACTTCCTGTTTCGTGCTTCCCCTAACTATAAAAAAACATGCACACGTTAATCATCTCGCTGTTCAATTCCTTACTTAAAGTGTCCCTGTAGGCATGGTCCCTAATTTGCAGTAGCCCTTTATATCCTAGTGGCAATGTGTTATTTTGCGAGTTATATATGAGAAAAAGGATTGGTTTAAACGTATTCCCGGCAAACAGCAAATTTCTTCTGTTCCGCTTTTAAGAAAAGTGTCTATCTTTTGCCCAGCGCAATATTGGAAAATTATATGCTAACTTTTTGGGTGTGCCTTGTGGAGTTTTTGACTTTTGCTGAATGTACACACACACACATACACACACACACACACACACAAACACACACATACGGACAACTTTCTGTTGTATAATAAATGATTAAAACTGGTATTTAAAGAATTATTGTTTGGAGTTGTCGTCTCTCAACTGTTGTCCAGCCACTGTTTATTTTTTACGTATCCGGCATCTGTTTAGCTTCTAATAATCCCAATGAAATAGCTAACCCTTCAGATTTGTTTCCACTGAATTCAGGCACGACCGTTGTTAAGCAGGCCTGTTCGGTCGAACATGATGTCATACGATTTGGTATAATTGAGACACCCGAAAAAGTTAAGATTTCGAAAATGAAATAAATAAATAAATAAATAAAAATAAAAATAAAATACTTTAAAAGAAAAAAGACGGTGAATTCATTTTAACTGAAAAGAAAAACGACAAATAAGTTTATTTAAAATGAAAAAACATAAATGAGTTACTTTAAAATTAAAACAAACGGAATGTTACGAAAATAAAAGCAATAAAATATTTTAAAATGACAAAAAATGATAAGTTATTCTAAAATGAATCGAAAATAGTGAAAAAATTCAAAAATAAAACAAATGAAATTTAAACAAATGATATCAATACACCCACTAAAATTACCTTAAATTATATCAATACACCCACTTAAATTACATTAAAATGATATCAATACACCCACAAAAATTACATTAAAATGATATCAATACACCCACTAAAATTACATTAAAAATCAAACTTAAAAAAATCTGAAATATAAGTTAGTTTAATATTTAAATCTTTATTTTATTGCTTATTTTTTTTTGTAATACTATTATTTTTTTTACTACATAAATTATTTAACAGAGAATTTCTAACAGAGCGCTTACGTGCGCATGCAAGCACATACGAAATGCGAAATAGCATCACTGTAAGAAAAAAAAAGAAAGAAAACAGAGAATGTTAAAGGGATGATCACGTGAATGACGTCATAGCGTACCGTGAAGTCAGGGGTGTATTTCGAAATCTTGTCAGGCGATGGGTAGTACCAACTATCGTGACTTCAGAAAAGAACAAGTTTCGATGGAACGGCCTTCACTTTACGACGGCCACGGTTTAAGATTCTTAAGGTTGAGGTTATTTGCGGACATACATTTATATACCGTCATACATCTTAGCTAACGCCGTGGAGGTAACTAGTGAGGATCGACCACGTCGTACGAATTGTTACTCTTGAGTCAAAAGAATTAGTAGCTGTTTCAGTTCTCGTACGTGTAATGCCACAGCAACACCTGCTCCCATCAAGTCACACTATAGGCCCTATTACCACTGATAAAAGGGCAACAGCTGCCTCCATACAAACGTTCGATAAAGCAAGTTTAATTTAATAAACTTATTGTGGCTAATCTGTCGGTGCATCTCGTCTCAGGACGACCCGTGACGCTGAACACAAGCAAAACAAAACGAGACGCAGCCGAACTAAATGTCAGAGGAGGATGTAAGGGAGCGCAGAACACGTGAACAACAAACAATGCGAAACAAAACTAACAACATTTTTATTTACAATAACATTTTTTTTTTAATTCCATTTTCACCCCAAAGAAGGCACAATGTCACTTTGATGTAGATGTAGGGAACTACTATCAGGGACATAAATTGCAGGGATACTATGTAGGAAGTTGAGCAGCAAAATGTCTGTTCTCATAACACTTGAAGTTCTGCATGTTAGTACAGTTGGGAAAGCAGGAACCCAGAAGGGAGTTTCAAAGTCTACCAGTTCTGGGGAAGAAACTATTGGAGTAGAAGGCTTTCTTACACCTAGAGATCTCAACTGTGAAGGGGTGGGATTTTGCTGCTTTTCGGGTTTGTTGTTGGAGGCATTTACGTCCATGGAGTACAAGAGCTTGTAATTCGTCCGATCATCTACAATTATGCAAATAATCCGCTGATGGGACAGAGGCTGAAGCTTAGATGACAGTTGGCGACTCTCTTTTGAACCCTGCCCAGGAGCGAGACACTAGTAGCAGATGCACCAGCCTAAATGTGACAACAACACTCCATACATGGGCGAATGGTGTTCTTGTAGAGGTACAGGATACTTTCAGGCGTAAGTAACTTTATCGCACGGTAGAGAGAGAGCCCACCTTCCATGCAGCGTATAAATTGCATAAAATATGATATATTCCAACGAGCACACTCAAACCTAAGTTGAGGGTAGCTGGCCTTGCCTCAGACAGAGCTTATTAATAATATCTAGTGCTCCTACTATTAATGGTGTTATCTTGACTTTCTTCATTTTCCAGATCCATTTGAGCTCTCTGGCCAGTTCTGTCTATTTGTTCCGCTTCTCACTCTCCTTGGTAATCACTGTGATCTGCTGGAACAACAATCTGGCATGAATTTTCCTTCTGGTTAACTATTATGACATCCGGTCTTCTAGCTTGGATGGGTTTATCAGTTTGTATATCCATGTCCTATCTTGTGACTTATTTTCCAGTACTGTTGCCGGTTTGTGCTTGTACCATTTGTCTGAGTGTTCAAGATGCAATTGTCTGCATAATTGCCGGTGTACTGCCTTTCCCACTTGATCGTGTCTATTTTTATATTCTTTTTTTGGGGCTAGTTTGCTGCATTCACTTATTATGTGGTTTATTGGTTTATATCTTTGTCCGCAGAGTGTGTATTTGCTGTTTTCTTGTGCCTTGAAGATCCTTGTTTTGATGTGGTTAGTTCTAATCATGTTTTCTTGTTCGGCTGTTATTAGGGATTCATTTTCCGTGTTTAGGTTTCTTTTTTGTAGCTATTTCCAAATGTTTTCTTTGTATAATATTGTGCAATCCTTATTAATCGTCCGTGTAGGTGTTTCTCTTCCCATTTTTCTTATTCCTCTTCTATTCATTTTTATTATCGTGTATGTTTCTTCAGTGTCTCTTGTTGCGGGCCCGCGCATGTGGCTTATGTGTAGTCTCCGCATTCTTTCGGTGTTCTGCATTATATATATTTTCTATTTTTTTTTTTTTGTGTGTGTTATTTTCACAGTCTTCTGTACACACCCGCCCTATTCCTCCGTCTTTTATTTTTCACATAGTCGGTTAGTATCATCTTTTGGGTGTAGTTCATTGTGATGAGTTTGCTGGTCAAGATTTCTCAGTTCTTTTTTTGTCCAACTTATAAACAGTTCAGAATATCTTACGACTGATATTGCCCACGTGTTTATTCCTTTAATTAGGTTTCTACTATATAGTTTTGTTTGGAGGAGGTTCTTTGTTCCTCTGAGGTATTCTTATTCAAATTTCTCTTTCATTTCTGTATTTTTGGTGGCGTCTGCTTCCAGAAATCTCAAGTATTTGTAGCTATCATGTTCACCTAGTGCCCTCATCTCTGTTTGGTTGGGTAATATCATACCTTCTGTTGCTTCCAGTTTTCCCCTTCTCATTATCAGCAGTGCGCACTTTTCCATACCGAATTCCATTTGGATATCCTAGCAAAAGATTCCTATTTACAATACGTCCCCACTGGACAGAGTTAGACACCAGGTTCGTTTTTCAACATGGAGAAAAGAAGAAAAATAAAAAATTAAGTCAGTCGTGAAGGATTTCCCCTCTCCACTGAGAGGAAACAAGAAATTGAAGCAAATTAGACGCAAGGTCGTTTTTTAATGTGGGGGGAAAACTAGCTCGCCACAAAAGGGGGCACTCTGGCAGTGTTCAAATAGATAGTAATTGTTTCGGTATGAAGGGTTTCCCCTACATTGACCAAAGACAAATTACTTAATTAAAATATCAGAACAGATACTACACGAAGGCCAAGAATTCTGGTTGTGTTTATTAGTGTCTCGAGTTCTGTCTTTGTTTTTGCAAACAGTTTCAGGTCATCCATGTACATTAGGTGGTTCATTCTTTTATTTGTATAAGCGAACTTGTATTCAACTTGACATTTTCTTCAGGAGCATCATTTCAATGATGAACAGTAGTAGTGATCCGAAATCAGCTTGGAAAATCCCTCTTTATATTTTAATCTCAATTATGTGTTGTCCATCAATTGTCAGTTCAAGTCTCCATATTCTCGTATTTTCTATTAAATCGATTGTCTTGCCTGGTATTTTGTATATTCTCAAGAAATTCTATTATCTATGCTTCCGGAATCATGTCATACGCTTCCTTGTAATCGATCCATGCCATGGCTAAGTTCGTTTTTTTCTGCTTTTTTTATCTCCTTCAGTATTCTTTGGTCTATTTATGCTATGAAAGGAATGATAAAATTGTTCCCTCAATTGTGCAGTTAGTATTATACCAGATTTCCAGTAGTCTCCACCTCTTTCGATAACATTTCAAAATGAATTTGCATTATCGCAACAGCCGCTTACGATTAATTTCTCGCTGGCAGCGGCCATTGACCTCCACTGGAATTTGAAAAGCCTCCGCAAGGTCCCAGTTCACTTCGCACTTGTTCAGCGGAGGCCTAGTCAGTGCTCTCTCCTCGGTCTTTCCATCCTCCTTGACCCTCCTCGACTATTTGGCACCACTCTTTGGGGGTGATGGGGCAATGGGAAGGGATGAAGGAGGGGATCTTACACTTATAGATATGCAGCTTCATTTTTCTTGGTTCAATGTAACTTTTCTTCAAGTTTTGCCTCTGCAGCAGTTTGTCTGGCCCGCGCATGTGGCTTATGTGTAGTCTCCGCAGTCAATGGTTTTTCTTAATATTTCAGTTTTTTTCATTATTGTTATTCATTATATCTTTCCACCCATTCCTCTGTTTCAATGACTCCCATTCTTTTTTCACAGTTTTTCAGAATTGTTCCTAGTGCTCCTACTATTGTAGATATTATCTGTATTTATTATTATTATTATTATTATTATTATTATTATTATTATTATTATTATTATTATTGGCTCACAAGGAGATTTAACACAGGTCATTAAGGATATCTCCTTGAAAACAACCTGTGGTATTCTCTGGAAGATGAGTAACAACAAGTCTCCCCAGTTTTCCAGTGCTCTACACCTCTTCTGATAACATTTGCAAATGAATTTGCATTATCGCAACAGCCGCCTGACATCGATGTCCCGATAGCAGCGGCCATTCGTCTCCACTGGAATTTGAGTGTCAATAAGCCTCCCCAAGATCCCAGTTCTCTTCGCACTTATCCAGCAGAGGTCTGGTCAGTGCTCTCTCCTCGGTCTTTCCATCCTCCTTGACCCTCTTCGACTATTTGGCATCATTCATTTGATGAGGGGCGGTTATTTGGTAATCGGAAAGGATGGGGAGGGGAAGGATAGAGAATTATAGATATGTATCTTCAATGTTCTTGGTTCCATATAACGTTTCTTCATGTTTTGTTTCTGCAACGGTTAGTCTGGTTCGCGCGTGTGGCTCATGTGTATTAGTCTCCGCATTCAAGGGTTTTCTTTAAAATTTCAGCTGTTTTCATTATTGTTATTCGTTGTATCTTTCCAGTCATTCCTCTGATTCCAATTTTTCCCATTCTTTTTTCAAAGTTTTTCGGAATTGTCCATGGTGCTCCTACTATTATAGGTACTGTCTTGATTTTTGATAATCCATATTCCTTTGGGTTCTTCGGCTAGCTCTGTGTATTTGTTTCGTTTCTCCTTTTCTTTGATATTTGTCCTGTGGTCAGCTGGAACAGAAAAGTCTACGATTTGGCAAGACTTTTCTTCCTTGTTAATTATTACGACATCCAGTCTTTTTGCTTGGATGGGGTTAACCGTTTGTATATCCATGTCCTATATGATTTTGTGATTCTCGTTTTCAATTACTGTTTCTGACTTATATTTGTACCATTTGTTTGCGCGTTCGAGATGCAGTTGTTTGCATGATTCTCAGTTTACTGCTCTTCCCACTTGGTCGTGTTTGTTCTTGTATTCTCGTTTGGCTAATTTGCTTCATTCACTTACTGTATGGTTTATCGTCCACAGAGTCTGCATTTGCTGTTTTTTGTGTTTTGTCGATCTTTGCTTTGATGTGGTTGGTTCTTATCGAGTTGTCTTGTGCAGCCGTTATTAGGGATTCAGTTTCTCTTTTTACGTGTCCCTTTCTCATCCATGTCCAAGTGTTTTTATTATTATTATTATTATTATTATTATTATTATTATTATTATTATTATTATTATTATTATTATTGTTGTTGTTGTTGTTGTTGCTATTGCCGGACTTATTGGCTCACAAGGAGCTTTTACATAGGTCATCAAAGATCTCTCCTTGAGAACAGCCTGTTGTGTTCCCTGGAAGCTGAGTGACAACACATCTCCCCAGGTTTCTAATACTCTCCAGCTCTTTCGATAACGTTTGCAAATAAATTGGCATTATCGCAACAGCTGCTTGCCATTGATTTCTCGTTGGCAGCAGCTATTGGTCTTCACTGGAATTTGAGTGGCAATAAGCCTCCCCAAGGTCCCAGTTCCCTTCGCACTTATCCGGTAGAGGTCTAGTCAGTTCTTTGTTCTTTCCTTCCGCCTTGACTCTACTTGGCCATTTGGTCTCTTTTTTGTGTGTGGAGGGGCAGTTCCTTATTATAATCCTTATTTTAATTTTGATCCAAGTTTATTTGACCATTTTGATTCTACAAAATGCCTAAACCAAAAGGGTAAATATAGAGGGTCTTGTTTAATTGAAGTAAAATTAGGCTAATTAGTATAGCATTTTGAATGTCCATTCAACGATTACTGCAGCGCTCATTTCACGATTTTTCAGATGCAGTCAATGTAGTCACACTCCTTACATAAAGTAGATTCTAGTGTTTGTTGCTTATTTAATTCCCGATTTTGATCAAATTCTATTAGATTATTTTATTCTAGAAAATGTCTAATATTTAAGTCTGATAAGCTTAAGAAGAAATTGAAATTCTACAGATTTTTTTAGTTTGTGTTGAATGACTATAGATCAAATTTGATGCATATCTGAAATGTTCGAAGTTTTTGATGTGGTGATAAGATTTTCAAATTAAATGCAATTTTACGTTATTTTTCCTTATTTAATTGTAAGTACAGAATACTTAACATGTTGTGAATGGGGTTCTAAGTAATAACGGTATTGATTCAGAATGATCCGTAAACTTTCATTTCTTACTGCAATTCTTATAAGAATTTTCATTTTTAAATTGTAGATACCGGACAACATTTCTATAAAATTAGAAAAAATATCAAATACAGTAAAAAATAATCAATTTTATTATAAGTTACCACCGTAGATCAGTACACACAAGCGGAGTTCCACGCCTGTGAAACTCTCTTCCGATTGCCTGCTTTCCAGCTGACTACAATCTGATTGTCTTCAAGTCCAATGTAAACAAGTTCTTGATGAACCGTCCTCTAAGTAACCCAATTTACAAAATTCTGACTAATTATATTTACTACGCTATAATCACATTGACTAATGTATGCCCATTAACCCTTATCCTCGAGTGGCCTCCTGGTTTTGGTAAGTGGTGATTCCTGTGTAAACATTAAAAAAAACCGCTTTAGAGTAATGCATGAGACTTTTTGAGTTAATCTACTTGCCCAGCAAACGATGAGACACGGGTATCTATCTCTATATCTATAAAAGTGAAAGTGTCTGTCCGTGTGTGTACATTTTCCTCCGCAATAACTCTGTCACTTTTTAGTCTCCAGATTCGAATTTTGATATACAGGGTATTGGGATTTAGGAAAATCGATGTGATCGGTTTTTGGTCAGAAATTTGGCGATTAAGGGGTCAAAGTTCAACGATTTGACCTTTGAGAACTCCTCCAACATTTTTCGGTCTAAACACTTGAAATTTTAGATATATGTTCATTGGACATAGATCTAACTTAATAACTTGATTGGAGCCCAAAACAATAAATTTTAAGGGGTCATAATAGGGGTCAAAATTAAAAAAATTGACCACTTTTTATTTGCTCAAAATACATCTCCAAATACCCGGGCAACGCCGGGCACCCATGCTAGTATATCTATAAAAGTGAACGTATCTGTATGTCTGTGTGTCTGTCTATGTACATTTCCCTATGCAATAACTCTGTCAATTTCTAGTCTACAGACTCGAAATTTGATATACAAGGTACTGAGCTTTTGGAAAATCTTTGTAATCGGTTTTCGGCCAGAAATTTGGCTGTTAAGAGGTCAAAGTTCAACGATTTGACCTTTGAGAACCGTACCAAACTCCTCCGACAATTCAGGGTCTAAACACTTGAAATTTTAGATGTAGGTTCCTTGGACATCGATCTAACTTAATAACTTGATTTGAGCCCTAAACAATAAATGTTAAGGGGTTATAATAGGGGTCAAAGTTTAAAAAATTGACCGTTCTTGTTTTGTTTTTTGTTATTTTGTTCAGCATACACCTCCAAACACCTGGGCAACGCCGGGCACCCATGCTAGTATATCTATAAAAGCGACAGTGTCTGTCTGTCTGTACATTTATCCACGCAATTAATATATCAATAACTTTGTCAATTTTTAGTCTACAGACTTGAAATTTGATATACAGGTAACTGAGATTTGGGAAAATCTTTGTGATCGGTTTTCGGCCAGAAATTTGGCTGTTAAGTGGCCAAAGTATAACGATATATCCTTGGAGAACTCTACCAAACTCCTCCGACAATTTTGGGTCTAACCACGTGAAATTCTAGATATAGGTTCCTTGGACATGGATCTAACTTAATAACTTGATTTGAGCCCAAAACAATAAATTTTAAGGGGTCATAATAGGGGTCAAAATTAAAAAAAATGACTTTTTTTTTTGCTCAACATAGACCTCCAAATACCCGGGCAATTCCGAGCTGAAATGCTAGTATATCTATAACAGTGAACGTGTCTATCCGTCTGTCTGTCTGTATGTATACATTTCCCTACGCAATAACTCTGTCAATTTTCAGTTTACAGACTCGAAATTTGATATACAAGGTACTGAGATTTGGGAAAATCTTTGAAAAAAATGCTCTGCTGAGATTGCTCCAGTTCTCTCCAAACTTTACAATAAATGCCTTAGCGAATCTTGCTTTCCCGACTGCTGGAAAACCGCTTCTGTGGTACCAGTCCTCAAGAATTCTGGTGAAAGAACTCCCCCACTAAATTATTGCCCCATTAGCCTCCTCCCGCTTTTGCCAAAATATTTGAGTCCTTAGTTAATCAAGCCCTAGTCCAACACCTAACAGCTGCTAAACTCCTGACCGACAAACAATATGGATTCAGGCAAGCCCGTTCAACAGCAGATATCTTAACTGTATAAACGTTAAGGGGTATAATAAGGGTCAAAGTTTAAAAAAATTGACCGCTTTTTTTTTTTTGCTCAACATACACCTCCAAACAACCGGGAAATGCCGGGCTGAAATGCTAGTATATATATAAAGTAAATAGAATGGTAGAACAAAATAAAATTAAATAAACATGTGAAGTAATAAATTGACAAAAAAAAAGACATTGATTCATCATACCGTTTGTAATATCTGAAATATTCAAATTTTCAAGTAGTAGTTGAACTGATATTTACCTCCTACGGCCGTTTAACACATCTCGAAGAAACTAGAATTTGGGGAACATTTATTGTTATAGACGTCCACTTCGACGTTATATATTTTCTTCTTATTCGTTAGCAATAAGATAAATAATGCTTGTTTTGAACTGAGCGAGAGTTCACCAATTCATTCCTTTTTGAAATCCTACTACTAAAGACAGCCTGAAGGGACGAGAGCACGCATCCACATCTATTTTTTTTTACACAGTGATCACCGCTTATCAAGGCCCGGAAGCCACTCAGGGATAAGGGTTATTGCAAGTACCTTACGTTAGTGTGAAAATTTGATGAAGTGTTTACTTAAGGGGCGGTTCATTAGGAATTTGTTAACATTGGACTTGAAAACATCCAAGTTGTAGTCCGGTGGGAAGCAGGCAGACGGAACAGAGTTCCACAGGCGTGCAGTTCTAAGAAAGAAGCTTTGTTCATGGAATCCGCGTTTTGATTTAGGCACAGATATAGAGTGGGGGAAATTTTTCACAGTGGATTCAGCTAGATGGGTGTTTTTCGTGAAAGATTGGCGAGGGGGGACCAGAGATTGGAGTTCAGACGAGCACCTGCCATGGAAATAACGATAAAACAAGGATAGGCTCGCAACGTCTCTTCTGTGGGAGAGAGGTTGCAGGGTAGAGAAAAGGGCATCCCCCACTAAGCCACGAAGTCTATTTTGTACTCTGTCAAGGCAGGATAGGCTGTTTTTAGCAGCTCCTGCCCAGATATGGCAACAGTATTCCATCCTTGGACGTACTTGGCTTTTATATAGATAGAGAATTGCATCAGTAGTGAGATATCTTCTGGAGCGGTAGAAGGATCCCATCATCTTTCCAGCGACCTTGGCAACAGACTTGATGTACGTGTTCCATTTCAGATCAGGAGTAAAGGTCAAACCCAGAAGCTTGTCAAAACACGGGGCCTCACCCAGACGAGAGCCATCCATTACAATTGATGCCAGATGGGGATCAGAGCGTTGATGATGTAAGGATACATATTTACTTACCTCCCCACGGGGGAAGAGTTGGGTGCAAGATCAGTTTTGATATGGAATATCCAGCTCCCCAAAGAAGGGCACTTTGGATGTAAACAAAAGTGGGAATTATCTCAGTCATGAAGGATTTCTCTTCCATTGACCGAGGACAGAAAAAGTGAAGTGTAACAGCAGAACAGATGCTACACTGTGATCTGGTCCCGAGGGCCAAGGATTCAACCGACAGAAATATTTCATCGGTCAAGAAGAGAGAAGAAATAGGATGTTGTCAAATCTATTTTTAGATAGGAATGCGAAGCGGAGAAAAAAAAGCTTTTTAATTTCGAGAATTTGGCCTTTTTTTTAAGTAGTTTGGCCTTCTAAAATTATATTTGGCTTTTTTTTTCTTAAACATTTGGCCTCAATTTTGGCTTTTCTGCTTATTTTACAAAAATATTTATTCGATAGTAATTATTAAAGAAGACGTTATAATTAATTTGTTAAGAAGTTTGGTTTTCAATATTTTGATTGAAGACCAAATTTTGTCTTTTTCTTCACTTCTCGAAGCAGTTTGGACTTCAGACGTTTGTCTTTATTTTTTTTTTTTAATTTTTATATATTTCTTCCAATGACTATATAAAAATATATTTGGTAATAACTATTAAAGAAAACGTTGTAATTAAATATTTTTAAGCTGTTGAGTATTTGTGATACAACTCTTCATTAAACAAAATCTCCATTTACAGGATTCTTTCTGTTAAGTCAGAGAAAACCAGTATTTAGTATCAAAATCTAAACATCGACTTTCACCATCATTCATTGAAGATCAAATATTGATGAACTAATTTGGACTACCATCTTATCAAATGTAGGAGTTCAAATTATGCTATTAACTTGTGGAGATATGACGTAAAAGACATTATAGTCAAAGGAGGCTGAATTTGTTTTGTTTCAAAGTAACAAATAATTGGTAAGTAACTATAAATTACACCTATATAGAGTAATTATTTACAAATAAATTCTTAATTGAATATTTGTTCTTAACCTTTCCAAAGACATTGTCTCATTTTGATTTCAATTTCCGTATATCGTAAATGTTCTCATAAGATTTAAGTGGTGTATACATAAAATGTCGGTTTATTTTATTTGCAATAATAATTGATAATAAATTGAAAATAACAACGAGGCCAAAGTTTTTTGGCGGATTGAGGAAGTGTCAATAATCATATCACATTTTGTCTTACAATGTTTTAAAGCTTGCTCTAAACTAATTGATCACCTGGATATCACATCCACTTTATGCGCCTGATACTACTTCAAATACGTTGTTTTAACATTAATTTTATATATAAAAAAATGACATGTAAGCTGGAATGGGACAAATTACAAACAACCAAAAAAGAACCAAATAAAATGAGATAAAAGGACAGGTTAGTAAAGCCCTCTAAACCCATTCTAAATATACCTTGTAAAACCTGAGAACAAGCAAATCAATCTCGAAGTGGGAGTGGGGGCTAGTGAGCAGTAAAAGAAAAATAGGGATAAAGAATGAGCAATGATTGTGATCTCCAAAATAAAGTTGTTTAGTTTTAATAAAGTACTTTAAACCCATATATTATCCCGTTTGGCTACTTAAGTGCTTTGAATGTTCTGAACTCATTATTCAACTTGTGTGTAATTGTGTTAGGAAAAGCCTAACATAAAAATACCGAGTTTTCCGTTTCACTAAAAATAAAATCAGTCATGACAGTTTAGGAGATAAAATGTTCCTTGCATCAGACTTTAATCATAACATATCTAGCAGTTCCTACATTACTATTTAATCTGTAAGTTGTTAAATAAATCCCTAAATAAATCCATATAAATCTGTAACCGCACACAATGCACTTAGAGGTGGTGCATATAACATGGATATATTATTTTTCAAATATTTTCCTCGCAATTTTTCTGTGAAAACAAAGTCCATTTGTATTAATTTGTTCTTAGTGTAAAAAATATCATTTGGATTTTTTTTTTAATAAAAATTGAGAATAGTCGACAATTGATATGCAAAATACAAAATGGTGTAGAGACAGAAGTTAACATCGCCCTCTCCTATGTTAAGAATGAGTTTCTAAATAATAGTACTATTCAGAAAACCATTCTTAACATGAGAAGGGGAGTTTTTTTAAAACTATTCTGTGCTTTCCTTTTATCAAAAAATATATTTTTATTATGATTATAAAGATTTGGTCGGTTATTAGATTGATTTGAAAAAATAAGATAATAATAATAATAATAATAATAATAATAATAATAATAATAATAATATCAAAGGGCCGAGAAGGGTCAATAAGGGCTGAAAGACCGAGGAGCGAGCGCCAACCAGACCTCGGCTGGACAAGCGCAAAGAGAACTAGGATCTTGGGGAGGCTGAGTGCCACTCAAATTCCAGTATAAACCAATGGCCACTACCAGCGAGAAATCAATGGTAAGGGGCTGTTGCGATGATGCAAATTCATTTGCAAATGCTATCGAAGGAGGTGGAGATGGCTGGACGTCTGGGGAGACTTGTTGTCACTCAGCTTCCAGAGAACACCACAGGTTTCCAATCAGATCGTTTGTTGACTTGTGTGAAAGCTCCATGTGAGCCAATAATGATAATAACAATAATAATAATAATAATAATAATAATAATAATAATAATGCAGATTAACACTTTAAACTTAATACCCACCCCCTGCAATTTATAAGTGACTAGCATTTCAGCCCCGCGTTGCCCGGGTGTTTGGAGGTGTATGTTCAGCAAAAAAAAAAAAAAAAAGAAAGAAAAGAAAAGAAAAAGTGGTCAAACTTTTTAAAACTCTGACCCCTATTAAGACCCCTTAACATTTATTCTTTTGGGCTCAACTCAAATTATTAAGTTAGGTCCATGTCCAAGGAACCTATATCTAAAATGTCAAGTGTTTAGACCCTAAATTGCCGGAGGAGTTTGGTACAGTTCTCAAAGGTCAAATCGTTGAACTTTGACCCCTTAACAGCCAAATTTCTGGCCAAAAACGGATTACAAAGATTTTCCCAAATCTCAGTACCCTGTATATAACAAATTTCAAGTTTGTAGACTTAAAAATTGACAGAGTTATTGCGTAGGAAAATGTACAGACACACACAGAGACACTTTCACTTTCATATATATATATATATATATATATATATATATATATATATATATATAATAGATAGATAGATTACATGTAAACACCTTGAAAACATTTGCGGAAAGAAAAATTATGGGAATTTTGCAGTATATACAACAAAATGAAAAAATGGTAAATCAACAAATATATAACAAACAAATGTTATCAAAGATAAAGTTACTTTTCTACTTATCTAGATGCATTTTTTAATGTTTTAACAGATTTTAAAACTTTTATTCGGTTCAAAAAACAAGTAGATCCGAGTTGGTAAGTTTAACCGATAACAACATGGCCTACAAGAAAATGCTGTTTTTAAAGTGTCAGTAATGACTCAAAACTCGAAAAATAAACAAAATACTAATAGAAATCCACTCAATAAGCGTCACCGTGATATTTATCGCGTGAATATCTATCAGTATTGTGTTTTATTTTTGTAATTTAAGCGATTATCGAGACTTTATAGTCGAATATCTGATGTCGGCCATCCTCTCGTTCTAACTTACCAACTCGGCACTACTTGTGTTTCTAATTAAATAGACGCTTTAAAACTACCAAAACTTATCCAGGTAGGTAGAAGAACTTATCTTGCCTTCCGTAACATTTACTTGTTGGTTATATATTTGTTGTTGTTTTTTTTATCACTATTTGCACAATTCCCAAAATTATATTAGAATTTCGAGCGAGGGATCAGTTTCATATATTAATTTAACATAAAACGATCATCATTTCTATTCAGACGTTTGAGAGATGTTCACTAATTTTTTTACTACTAACGGTAAATCCGTCTGACATGCGTAATCATCAAAAACAGAAGATACCCTCTAAAATACAGAGAATTTAACTCCCATAAAAAATGTGGTTAACTGCTCTAAAACGCTAGAATATCTCGGAAAAAGAAGCTCATTTTACATCAAATGTATGTGTGAAGCTGATCTCCCACTCTTAATTCTAAAGAAATAGTTTTATACTTAATTTCTTTATAATTAACAAACACGTATATCAAATCCATGCCAAAGTAGCTGGAAAAATGGTGCGATCTTTTTACCGCTCCAATAGATATCTCCCTCCTGATGCAATTCTCTACCTATATTAAATATATTAATAATTTAAGTTCTCTCTGGTTCTCTCTCCTCTGATCTTGAGCACATAGTGCAATCGGGAAAGAGGCGACTGGTTACTTTTAATGCATCTAAAACCAAGCTTCTATCTTTACATCATCAACGCTCTGATCCCCATCTGGCATCAATTGAAATGAATGGCTCTCGTCTTGAGGAGGCTTCATGTTTTGACAAGCTTCTGGGACTAACTTTTACTCCTGATCTGAAATAGAACACATACATCAAATTCGTTGCCAAGGCCGTTGGAAAAATGGTGGGATCCTTCTACCGCTCCAATAGATATCTCACTCCTAATTCTCTACCTATATAAAAGCCAGGTTCGGCGAACGATGAAGTACTATTGCCACATATGGGCAGTCGCTACTAGAAACAGCTTGTCTTGTCTTGACAGAGTTCAAAATAGACTTCGTAGCTTAGTGGGGGATGCCCTTTTCTCTTCCCTGCAACCTCTCTCCCACAGAAGAGACGTAGCGAGCCTGTCTCTGCTTTATCATTACTTTCATGGCGGGTGCTCATCTGAACTTCAATCTATGGTCCCCCCTCGCCATACTCTCACAAAAAACACTCGTCTAGCCAGAACCACTATCAACAATTTCCCACACTCTTTATCTGTGCCTACACCTAAACGTTGATTCCATGAACAGGGCTTCTTAGAACTGCTCGCCTGTGGAACTCTATTCCGTTTGCCTGCTTTCCAGCTGACTACAATCTGATTGTCTTCAAGTCCAACGTGAACAAGTTCTTATTGAACTGCCCTCCCCCCCAAGTAATTCAAGTTATAAAATTCCCACTAATGTTTATTACGCTAAAATCACAATGACAAATGTATAGCACTTAACCCTTATCCTCGAGTGGCCTCTGGGCCTTGATAAGTGATGACCCCCCCCTGTAAAAAAACTATCAGTATTTCTTTTTCATGACAAAACTGTTTTTATTTCATTTTTAAACATTTTTCCGGTATTTTTGTAAATACTACATTCTTATAAAATTATTCGCTCTTGTTTTGTTTTTGTTTTTTTTGTCACCAATTTGCAATTATAAATTTATAATAAGGTATTATTACATCTCTGTACTCCATCTTAATTTGTTATATTATAAACCCTTTTTAAGAATTCATAACACAACAACAATTGGTGTAAGCAACAGTCCGTTTTTTATTTCTCCTGTTGTTCTTGCTTATGGTATATATATAGAGAGAGGGGGGACCGACAGAGAGAGTTATCGTGGCATCCACTCGGTTGACAATCAAATCTCCAACTGCAGTCTTTTTCCTTCTGTCACTTTTTCCTGTCAATCTTTTCAAAACATCCACATAACCAGATTCCTTTCTGTTACATTTTTCATAACAATAACAAGGTTTGTTTATATTTGTGAGAAATATTGAAACAATTCCCATTTAGCTTGTCAATTTCTGACATTTCATCCGCAGACGCGTGCCACATTTTAATTCATGAACATACATATATGCATATACACCTATACACATATATATACTAGCATGTCAACCCAGCTTAGACCGGGTCATTCGTGTAACAAATTCACCAAAAAAGAAAAATGTGATTCCCCAATTTTTAGGCAATTACATATAAACAGCCTGAAAAACTATTTGGTAAAAGCTAATGAAGCAACAAAACATCAGTTTCGAACATAAATATAACATAAACTGATCCCACTTTCGGACCAGACAGTGTTTCAAGGATATGTAACCAATTTTGTTTGTTTTAAATTTTTGTCTAATTCCTAATCAAACTTTAGCATAAAATATGTCATTGTTAAGTCATAAAAATGTGTTCACGCATAATTTTTTAAACATGTAGTATCTCATTCTTTTGGAGGGATACTTTTAAATGTAATTTTTTTTTTTAAATTCGACAAAGTTTTAAATTGTTTCCTTTTATGCTTTGTATAAAAAAATTGATAAACTCATAGTGAGATTTTCATCCATGTTTCTAACTTGTGCCCAAACTGAAAACAGTACAATATAACATTATTTCAGAGACCAGACAACGAAAAAAAAAAGCTAAACTTGTTCTAGCATTATAAATTCCATAATATTAACAATGATCTCTCTGATTGGCTCATTTAGAATTTTAGCAAATGGGCACAAAAAGAAATTTTAACATTTTAAAAACTTGATAAAGGAGTAGGCAAATGAACTCGAGAATATTTACTTTGTTTATCATATTTTACGATTTAAGAAAATTACATTAAACTTAGAGAGTCTATGGTGAATTTAAGGAATAGGCTTCCTAATCTCTAATTTGTGACCTTTGGTTTTACGCTATAAATAAACAACCTTCTAATAAATAAGTACATCATGTTTGTTTCATGTTTATGGTCAAGAAAAGAATTTAAAGGAATCGTTTTTAGAATCGAAAATAAGGCTATAATTTTTCCAATTCCAATACCTCAAAAGTTCCAAGTTTTCTGATTCCCAATCCTGATTAATTATGCATTACTAGTATCAACATTCTGAAAAACTTGAGTAAAAAAAAAAACGGAATTTATTTTAGAATTTTGATTAAGGGGTCAGTTTTGCATACAAGTTTAATGTAACATGACCTCTCACTTTTTGGCCAGATAGCTTTTGAATGGCATCTAATCATTTTAGTTATAAGATGTAAAGCATTCGTTTTTTTTTTTGGGGGGGGCACCTGAACTTAAGATTAAAATGATAAAATTAAGAGAGGGATTTGAGAGAACTGTTGCCACACAGACTTAGGGTTTGTGGTAGAGCTAATGAAGTTTTTTTCACCCCCCCCAAATACACACACAGTTTATCTCACTTAGCTCAAAGAAATCTGGTCATATACTTTTAAAATGCTATTTGGATAAATGATTGGTTTGAATTGGGTTATAAATGTACATTAGATTTATAGACAAAACTAATTCCCAACTCTAAATTCTAAAATAATGTTTTTTTCAACATGTAATTGCCTAAAAAAGAAGAATCTTACTTTTAAAGAGTAGGATTTAGATTGGGATACTCATCTGCAAATTTATCAACAATTCATTACATATAACACTTTCAAATATTCTTTAAATTTCTCTCGTATGCTTTAAAAATGATATGTAAACTGTAGAATTTATTTTTAATGTTCCTTAGCACAAATGTGTTTATCTAACAAAAAATAATAATAATTTCCCCCAAAGCATATATAAAAACCCATGATTTCAGTCTCATGGGGAACGTCTTAAATTTACTGGTATGAAAACAATAGAAAATAAATTAAAAAAAAACAAAAATATTTGGAAGCTAACATCCCAGTTAACATCTTCAATATAACCATTTTTCTTTATATAGCATTAATACAGAAAATTTTCTATTTGGCCTTTTTTGGGCTTTTTTGTTTCTAAAAGCGTGGCCTCAGGTTTCAATTTGGCCTTTTTTGGGCCCTTTTCCTGCAAAATTTGGCTTCAAACATTTATTATAGTCTGGCAACTCTGGCGAAAGCCTTTCCTTTTCTCATTTCTTTGAGGATTCAGCCTCATTTTTTACGGCCCTCAAGCGAGCATGACGTGCTTCCGAGCATCGAAGCGAAGGAAAAAAGAAAAGAAAAACATTATCTTGAAAACTGAAAACGAATAATAGCAAATACCAACGCATAACAACAACGTGAAAAGAATACGATAAAAAAGTGGCCAACAAACATTGAGTTTATTGTTTGAACTTTTTCGTCTTTCTCTAAAAGACCCCTCCCCTTCTCAGACTGAATATGCTATAGACAAGATATGAAAAGAAAGAGACAAAACAAAAACAACAACAAAAACTGTGAGTTTATGTTTGCTCACTTCTCTTACTTGGCCTTTTGGCCGAGATCAAAGTGTAGTATCTGTTCTTCAGATGCTGCACTTAAGATAATTTGTACCAGTCAATGGAGGGGAAACCCTCTATACTGGGACAATTATTATTTTTGGTAACCAGAGTGACCCCTTTTAGGGGAGCTGGTTTTTACCTCACATTAAAAACGGCCTTGTGCCTAATTTGCTCAGTGGGGGAGCAAATAAATACCATCTGTTCTTCAGATGCGGCACTTCCATTTCTTGTTCTCTTTCAGTGGAGGAGAAATCCTTCACGACTGAGACAATTTTTATTTTTGTACCTTTTCTTCACACTAAAAAACGACCCTGGTGTCTAACTCTGTCCCGTGGGGAGGCATTGTAAATAGGTTCTCTATATCAGACTGAAAACCATATCTTCTGTGTTAATGCGTAATTTCCACTTACGGCATTAATTTCTTCTTTTTTTTCAGAATTTTCGCTCAGTTCTTAATCGCTCTGAATATCCCAAATACCATAATTTTGAATGATTTCTTTTCGTTAAATTTTTCTTCTCCCAATCTTTAATAAATTTATTTTATATTATTTGAAATTGTGTCGTCTCCGTTATTTCTCGCATCCGGTGTTTCTTGTTTCAACCTTTTTTTTAATTAAAAGGAAATTTGAACCTTAATGAGATCTTAACAAGCCATACCTCTTGTCCGCATGATATAAATATTTGATAAAAGAAACCCGTTATAAAAGAATCCATCTCCCTTTTTTCTGTATTTTCAAATTCCATTTCAGTTTTTTTTGCCCTTGTCACGTGTGCACTCTCCGTATCCTCAAGCAGGAGAGGCATGCGTGACATTATTAATTAACGTCTAATGATCATCTAGCAAATTTATGCAAATCTGATATATTTGAACTTTTTAATAGGAGACCATGTTATTAAAATATTCCAACGAAACTGAAATGTTAAAAATAGTTGTGACTAACAGAGACACCCGACGTTGTCCAGGATTGAATGATGATTAACGAATATTTCACACTCTTATATTTTTATTGTCATCGAAATCCATGAAACCACCCGGGAGGAAGCTTCACATGGCCCCATGCAGTAACTTGTTCAAAATATGTTATTCTACATTGCACTCTAGAGAACCTACTTTACATTGCAATCTAGAGAACCTACTTTTATAAAATTATTTTATATAAACTTCTCTCCAGTTAACGAAAAAAAAAACATTAAGAAATTTACGTGCGGGGTTAGAACCTACAGACCACGTCATGCAAAAATAAATAAATAAATAAATAAATAAATAAACAAACAAAAATACGTACATTTTCAAGTCTGATAAAATTGTTTGCAGTCATTGAAAAAAATTAAGAAATTTACGTGCGGTGTTTGAACCTACACACCACGTCATGCAAAAAAAAAAAAAATAAAATAAATAAATAAAAAATAAAAACACGCTATAAACTTACCCACAGTAGAATTTTCATGACCCGTTGTTCTATCATTGTTGCTAAGCGACGAAACGGACAAAAAGGCTTTACCAACAGTAGATAAATTAAAGTAACGGTTTAATTTATCGATTATCGGTAATTATCGGGGATATTCTGAGACAGAACTTAACTAAGATCAATCCCAGACTTATACACTAAAGTTCTGTAAATTTTAAAGAAAATCTGTTCGATCGTTTCAGAGTTTATAAGGAACGAAGTTACACACACTGACAAAGTTGCATTCATATAATGTTAGAGATTTGATGTCTAATATTTATTATTAAAATTTTATAAAATGCGAAGGTATCTTAACTTTCGCGAAAGGTTTCCATCCTAATCTTTATCCTCTTTTCATTAAACTAAATCAAACTAAAAGTAGTTCATACTACCAATCCTTACGCCTAACTGCTGTGTTTCAAAGGTCATAATGATTGGTTAATTATTGTAGAGGTCGAATCTATACATTAAAGTATATAAACATATGCACGTAGCTAACTTCATTTTAATGGAGATTTGGTTATTATATAGTTCCACGAGAATGTACTCACGGTTCCAAGATGAAATGCTAATACATATGGACTTTACATGTAATTAATTTAGTTTCTGGTTTATTTGATTCACGTATAAAGATTTGAGACCGTGTGGAAGGCGGGATAGTATGAGGTTAAATAAAGTGAAACTTAACACTTCTTTTTTGTAAATAACTTAATGAGCATCGATCAAGTGACATCTGGTTTGGCGGAAGATTAAATATGACATATCCTACAGAGACCCACAAACATTTTTATTTTTTTATTTTTTTTTTACTCATGTTCACTCTATGTTTATTATTATTTTTCTTTCTCTCTTTTTTTTTTTTTTTGCTAACCTTCACCCCCAAACAAAGCACTTGGACATAAAGGGCTACTGACTGGGACCAGGCATAAGAAAGATTAAGATGTTGGTTTACGTTGTATTTAAACTCCTGCATGTCAGTGCAGTAAGGGAATCAAGTAGCAAGAAGAAAATTCCGAAATCTAGCCGTTCTAAAGAAGAAGCTATTAGAATAGAACACTTTCTGACATTTAGGGAGCTCAAGTAAGAAGGGGGGTGATTTTGTTGCTAAACGGGTTTGTCAGGGATTCACTACACTATTATAAATTTTCCAGAGGAGATGAATTGGTTTTGTTTGGGTGGTTGTCTGGTTTGATCATGGTATTTGTTGGGACTGTCATTTCCTTTCCTTACGTTTTGTTTAATTCTAGGTAGGGGAGAAAGTGCTGGGCAATGTGGCTCAGTTTTTACGCCAAGGATACACACAAACAAGGTCCACAAGCCGAGTCTTATCCAGAAAGTTGTTGCCTCATGAACGCCCACAAGATATAGCAGCTGGGTCTCTTTCCATGTGCGACATGGCACTACAACTACCCTGATGTTATACAACTGATGAAAAACTGCTTAAAACTCAATTTCAACATGAGAGAGTTGTCGGTTCACATTACATTGAAACTTCTGCGTATTAGTACAGTTGTAACGTAGTCCGGGTACCAGCACGTACTATGCTCAGTCCCAAAAGAAGCAAATACTAGGAACTAACTTTAACTCGTTTTTTTTATAACGACATTTATTTCTTCGTTGTTACGGCCTTGACATCATCCACGTCTTGAACGTGCTCTCGAACGTCATCCACGTTTCTAACGTGATCTTGAACGTTATTCCTGTCTCTAGCGTGATTTCGTTTTTATTTTCCCTGCTGGTGGCGTCATTTCAAATACATTTGCATCCCTGCTTAGTTACGCAGTCAGGAAGGCAGAACGTAGAGAGGGAGTTCTAAAGTTTAAGAGTCTGAGAGAAGAAGCTTTTAGAATAGAAGGCTATGCGGCATCTACGAACCTCTGCACAGAAGAGGTGTGATTTTGCTGCTCGACGGATTTATCAGGGCTATGTGCATCGAGTGGGTACAAGTACAAGGATTTCATCAGAGAATATCTAATTAAAGTACTTGTAAAAGACGGGGATGCATCATTGCGGCGATTGGACAGAGGTTGTAGCTTGGTTGATAGTGCGGGAACTATTAGATTGGGCACTCTTTTTGTACCCTGTCTAAGTGTGGATGCATCAACTCAGATGTGGTCAAAATCGTCTATGCATGGGTGAATGGTGGCTTTGTGGACATGCAGAATATTTTCAGGTCTGAGTAATTTTCTAGTGCGGTCGAGGGAACCCACCTTCTTTGCAGTAATCTTTGCAATATCGTCATTGCATGAGAAAATCGTTGATGCAAAGAAAAGAATGAAAGTAGTAAGTAAAGAATTGTTGAGTTTGCGCAGAAGCGCGCAAGCGTATGAGTCAGACCTACCTGCGATGAAAAGTGAACCCGGGACCTTTACTGCGTTGATAACGTGTATCGTGTTATTGCATTTCGTACCGTGGCGTGTCGATTCGCCGAGATTGTTCGATGCTGCTTGGGAACGTGTGTGTTAATTCAACGATCTCGTTCATGGTGTAGCGTGTTGATTCGGCTATGGTGTTCGGAATTGCGTGGACGAATTTGTCAAGGGCCGTGCCGTCACTTGTGAAAGCAAATATATATATATATATATATATATATATATATATATATATATATATATATATATATATATATATATATATATAGCGCGCTCTCTTTCTCTCTCTCTCTCTCTCTCTCTCTCTTTCTTGTGTAGCGACAAAGAAAGGGGGCATATTTTCTTAACAGGCTTCTTTTTAATCTGCGCGTTTTGCAACGAATGGTAAGCTTTTCTTATATGGATGCGTAGACGAATCTAAAATGCTATTTTAAAGTAAAATGTGACAGACGGAAGGACATAAACGCAGCTTATTATAGATATGCGCGGATACAACTAAAAAGCTATCTAGAACACGAGTTTAACCAACTAATGACAAGCCGCTTTATTTAATGAAGGACTAATTGTATGTGATTTGACTTGATGAAGTATTTTACTGGTGCAGTATTAATTGGTTTACTTTAATTAATTATATAATCTAATATATAAATCTCACTATGTCTGTGTGTGTGTCTGTCTCTGTTTTTCAAATTGTATCTCCTCCTAGACGGATGATCGTTGGACGGAGTGCAAAAGCTCAAGAGATTACATTTTTGGTGCAAAATTTTATTAGGCGCATTTAATCGATAAAAATAATTGCTAAGAGCTTCAAAAAGGGTTCAAACTTGAAAGCAATAACACCTAGACGAGCGTAGCACAATGACGTCATTGTGTGCATGCGTACATCGAGTAAAAGAGAAATATATGTATTAAGATATTTCACAGCGCTATTGAAGCCGTTGTCCCTTTGGTGCAACGGATAGCGTAACCGACTGCTAGCATAAGTGTTGCGGTTTCGATCTCCACCATTCCGATATTCTTGATTTGTAAATGTTATGTAATAAGAACATTTTTATTAAAAAAAAATACAGAAGAATGTTTTGATTTACGTAACGAAAATGTCATATTCAAAATATATATGATATATCAGCTTATTTGTTACATTCCAAAAGTCACGGAAATAGATCAAGTAATGGCATGTGTATTGGATCTACTCCTAAACCGATTATTAAGAATATTAATTATGTGTATATGTTTATATATTTCTATATCTTGGATTCAACCCTAAACTAATTGACAGACCATTATGAATTTTAAATATGTTTATATGATTATATATTTGTATGTATTGGATTCAGTCCTAAACTAATTAACCGATCATGGGGAATTTTAATTATGTGTATATGTTTATGTATTTTTCTGTATTGGAATCACTCCTAAACTAATTAACCGATCATTATGAATTATAATTATGAGTATATGTTTATATATTTCTATGTATTGGATTCACTCCTAAACTAATTAACCGATCATTATGAATTATAATTATGTGTATATGTTTATATATTTCTATGTATTGGATTCACTCCTAAACTAATTAACCGATCATTATGAATGATTAGTATACGTATATACTTGTATGTATTGGGTTCACTCCGATACTAATTAACTGATCATTATAAATTTAATGTAATATATATATTTCTATGTATAGTCATAATCTAAAAATCACATACAATGATCAGTTTTTAATGTATTTGTGTGTACGAGAAATTCTATCAAAGTAATAAGGTACTTGTGTAGTATAGTACTCATGAAAAAAACAAAGAAAATCTTACCTGTGACATACACGAAAGTTATTAAAACCGAAAATCACGTTAATATTCGAGTAGTATGACTTACATATGAGAAATAAGGTGCTTCTTCATTATAGAACCCAGATAATAAAACAAATTCTTACCCCTGGCGTACAGAAAATGTAACACAACAGAAATTTACATAAACGTATCGAGTTTTTTCATTTTTACATTAGAGAAAAGATACTTGTACAGTATCCTACTCGATAAATAAGGTACTTGTACAGTATAGTATCCATATTAAAAACAAAGGAAATCTTACCTGTGACGTACATAAAAGTAATCCAAACCGAAAATTATGTAATATTTTCGAGTAGTATGACATTTATATAAGAAATAAGGTGCTTCTTTAATATAGCACTCTAATATAAAAACAAACTCTCACCTATGACATACGGAAAAGTTTGCACAACAGAAAATTATCTAAAATCATACAGTAGTTTAATCTATATATTAGAAATAAGGTACTTGTACATTATCCTACTCAAGAAATAAGGTGCTTGTGTAGTATAGTACTCATATGAATAACAAATGAAATCCTTACCTGTGACGTGCATAAAAGTCATTAAAATCGAAAATCACGTTATATATTCGAATAGCATAACTTTTAAATGAGAAATAGAAATAAGGTGCTTCTTCACTATAGCATTAGATGAAAAAACAAAACGAATTCTTACTCTAGACGCACAGAAAATTTAGCACACCAGAAAATTACTTAAAGTATCGAGTTCTTTCATTTTTAAATTAGAAAAAAAGTACTTCTACAGTATCCTACTCAGGAAATAAGTTACTTGTACAGTGAAGTACCCATATGAAAAACAAAGAAATTCTTATCTGTGAAGTACATAAGTTATCAAAATCGAAAATTATGTAATATATTCGAGTAGTACGAATATATTATATAACATTTATATAAAAAATCCGGTGCTTTTTCACTATAGCACGCTGATGTAAAAACAAACACATTCTTACCTGTGACAACAGAACTTATGTACATATCCGCGTTAGGTAAGGAATTTTTTTTGTGAATATGTTGTGATTACACAACCTGTCCTAGCGTAGGTAAAATATTTTTTTGCACAAGATGACCAATGATATATAAGCACAAAAACTTCCTCTATTCTAGGAATAACAGGTATGTTCAAACTTTTTCTCATTGTCTTATACGGTCCCGAGCAACGCCAGGTGGCCTTGATAGTCTAATATATAAATCTCACTATGTCTTTGTGTGCGTGTGTCTGTCTCCGTTTTTTCAATTGTATTTCCTCCTACACGGACGATCGCTATACGGAGCACAGTAGCTCAAAAGATTGCATATAGAGTGCAGAATGTTATTAGGGTTATTTAATCGGTTAAAACAATTGCTACGGGATTCACAAAAGGGATTCAAACCTGAAAGAAATGTAAACTTGACGAGCATAGCGCCCATGGATTCGTTGTGCGCATGCGCACGATCTGTAACAGATTTATTTATTTAGTAAATTTACAAGGGGTGGAAAGCAGTTGTCTCTTTGATGCAGCGGGTACCGTCATCGGTTACTAACAACAGTATTGCGGTTTCAAGCTCTAACGTTTCTTTTTTTGTTGTTGTTACAATATTCTTGACTTTAAAAAGTGACGTAATAATTATACAAAAACATTTTTATGTAAAAAAAAATACAGAAAAATGTTCTGGCTGCATATAACGAAAATGTCATATTCTAAATATATAGGATATATTATATATCGGCTTATTTGTTACATTCCAATAATCACGTAAATAGATCAAGTAATTGAATTTTGTATTTGATTAACTCTTAAACCAATTAACCGATCATTATAAATTTTAATTATGCGTGTATGATTATATATTTCTATTATTGGATTCACTCATAAACTAATTAACCGATCATTATGAATTTTAAGAGTGTGTATATGTTGATATATTTGTATGCATTGGAGTCATTTCTTTGTATTGAATTCACTTCTAAACTAATTAACCAATCATTATTAATTTTAAGGATTTGTATATGTTTATATACTTGTATGTATTGGATTCACTCCTAAACTAATTAACCGATCAGAATGTATTTTAATTATGTGTATATGATTATATATTTGTATGCATTGGATTCACATCTAACCTAATTAACCTATCATTAATAATTTTAATTATGTGTGTATGATTATATATTTCTATGTATTGAATTCACTTCTAAACTAATTAACCGATCATTGTGAATTTTATTTATGTGTATATGTCTGTATATTTCTATGTATTTGATTCACTCCTAAATTAATTAACCGATCATTAATAATTTTAAGGATGTGTACATGATTATAGATATGTATTATTGGATTCACCTCTAAACTAATTAACTGAATTTTAATTATGTGTATATGTGTATATATCTCTATGTATTGGATTAACTCCTAAACTAATTAACCGGTCATTTTGAATTTTAATAATGTGTATTTGATTGTATATTTCTATTATTGGATTCACTCATAAACTAATTTACCCATCAGTATGAATATTTAGTATATGTTTATATATTTGTATGTATTGGATTCATTCCTGAACTAATTAACCGATCATTATGAATTTTAATTATGTGTATATGATTATATATGTTAGTGTCTTGGATCCACTCCAAAACTAATTAACTGATCATTATGAATTATATGTAATGGATAGGTTTGTATATGTTTATAGATGTCATATTCCAAAAATAACATACAATGGGCACTTACTTTTTTAATGTATTTATGTGTACAAGGAATTATATCCAAGCAATAAGGTACTTGTACAGTATAGTACTCATACGAAAAACTTATGTAAAATCATTGAGTAGTTTCATCTTTACATTAGAAATAAGGTACTTGCACAGTATCCTACCCAAGAAATATGGTACTTGTTCAGTATATTACTAACATGAGAAAAAACAAAGAATATCTTATCTGTGACGTACATAAAGGATTAAAACCTTAAATCCCATTAAATATTCGAGTAGTATGACTTTCATATGAAAAATAATGTGCTTCTTTATTATATCACCCAGATTAAAAAGCAAGTTCTTACCCCTGACGTACAGAAACTTTAGCACAACAGTAAATTTCATACAAGTATTTAGTTCTTTCATTTTTAAATTAAAAAAAAGTGTTGTATATTGGTTTATATTGGAGGAGATGATATATTAAAATGTCTCATGTGTTATCTAGTGGATGTAAGATATTGTTCTTTTAACAGACAGATAGTAAACGTATAAATCGTATGGATGTTGTTTAGCCAGGGGGACATGATATTGACGTGTAAACTGAGTCATGTTGTATCAGACTTATCACACGGGATATTTTTACAGTTCATATTTAAGAAGAATAATATATGCTTCATACCTTTTTTCTTGAAGAGTTATTCTGTATCTTCCCGCTGCTCCGTGACGAACCATGAAACGATCAGCACCATCCAATTGAGACATCTGTTCTTATTTGTGAAACCATTAAAACAACTCTTTATATTTTTATAATATAAATTTATTACAGTTGTCTCAAATGGTTTTCACAGGATCTGCAGTTCGTCTACATTTCTATTCTTACAGCTCGCTCCCTAGCTGTCTGTCCACCCCTGTCTAGACATCTGTCCGCTTTGGTGGTCAATCCTCAACTCTCTGAATCTCTTCAAAATTAACTACATCACGTGTTCTCTTATGTCACCTAATTACGTGTCTCAGATCAACCTAATGTCCATAGCTAGTTATTTGTTTATTCAAAACCCCAAAATAATGTTTACATATATTTTCTATTTTCACATTCCTTTTGCGATTCACACGTCAATCATTTCTTCCCCAATTTAATTGTTTATTCTTCTAATCATAATAACTGATCCAGCGACCATCCGTCGCTCAAATCAATTAATAAGAATCCAATTACAATAATAATAATGTTTTGACCATTGACCCCGCTTGCCACAGTTAACAGATACTACGCTATGATCACAGCCTAAAGGGCCATAACATTACAAAGGTACTTGTACAGTATCTTACACAATAAATAAGGTACTTGTGCAGTATTCTACCCAAGAAATAAGGTACTTGTACAGTATAGTAACCATATGAAAAACGAAGGAATTCTTACTTAAAACGTACATAAAAGTAATCAAAACCGAAAATCATGTCATATATTCGAGTTATGTGACATTTATATAAGAAATAAGGTGCTTCTTTTCTATAACACTCTGATGTAAAAACAAACTCTAACACACGGAAAAGTTAGCACAAGAGAAAATTATGTAAAATTATTGAGTAGTTGCATCTATATCTTAGAAATGACGTACTTCTACATTATCCTACTCAAGAAATAAGGGACTTGTGCAGTATAGTACTCATAGGAAAAAACAAAGAAAATCCTCCCTGTGACGTGCATAAAAGTGATTAAAACCTAAAATCATGTAATATATTTGACTTTTTAATTAAGAATAATGTGCTTCTTCACTATAGCACTCTGGTGTAAAAACAAACGCTTACCTATGACAAACAGAAAAGAAAGCACAACATAAAATTATGTAAACTATTTTAAATATGTTTTGTACATTACCTGCCCTACGTAATAAAATTTTTCCATATAGGTGCTGTAAATTTCCTGTCCTAGGGAAGGTACAGTTATTTCATACATATAATACCCGTTCTAGGATAGGTAACATATTCGTTTTGCTGAAGCTGGCAATTGATACATAGATATAGAAAATTCCTCTATTATAAGAATAACAGGTATGTTCAATTTTTTTTCTCATTATCTTATACGGTCTTGTTAGTAATTAATAATAACATTGCGGGTTAATCTACTTCTGAAGTGCCTTTAAAAGAGTCCAGGAGTCAAATGGAGCGATCGAATTACAAACCAAGAGATGGCATTAACATGTAGTATTGATAATAATCTGCAAACAACGTCTAGTCTGGCTCAGGCATATCCTAAGATTGGCCCAAGAGAGGATTATCAACCAAGCGCTGTAATGGAACTCCGATGGAAAAAAAGGAAGACCAAAAATGAACTGCAAACAGACAATAGAGAGTTGTAATTGCAACGGAAAGAAACTGAAGGGACACGGGATCTAGCTAGAAATTGAAAACCATGTCACACTTTGACTCCCTATTGCGTCGCAAGACGCTGGAGTTCCTTAGTAAACAATGCTTTAATGGTACCTAGTATTATCAAAAGCTTATTTTTACTCAAAGAAAAAAATTAATTCAAAAGGTTAGATTTCTCAAAAGGGAAAAGATCATCTGGTCTTTTCTGCATTATGACGACGATATAATTTTACGTTACAATATATATATATATATATATATATATATATATATATATATATATATATATATATATATATTAGCAACAAGCAAGCACATCTGGTGGGACACAACAGTATTATTCTTTTTTTCCGATTTTTCTGGATAGTTTTTCCATTCGCCGAACTGTAATTGTAAATTTCGACCGACATATGTATAGAAAGGCGCCCAAAAGTTGTTCTGCTATATTGTAATCAAGCGCTTTCTACCGGTGCATTCGATTATCATCAGGAGCGATTGTTGTTGTCATCGTTTTCTTTTTATTTTCCTTTGAGGTTTGGTACATTTATAGTTTTTTTTAAATATTGGTTAGAGAACCGGGTGTTGGATGGTTTGGGGCGAATTATTTTTATTTTTACTTTTGATTTTCTTATTTTATAGTTTATTTATTTAGTTTCTTGTAAGTTATTAATAAGTCTATGACAAGAGAATATTCTCATCATTGTTTTGACTCTCGAGTATATATCCGATATATTCGACACAGACACAGTTGGTTAATCGAGAACCACATCATTCTATGAAAAAAACATACAAGATATTAACTGATATATACTCGAGAGTAAGAATAATGAAAAGAATATTCTTTTGTCATAACCCTAGTTATTAAATACTCTTAATATATTTGAGACATAATCAACCTGAGGGAGCAATTTGCCCCTCATTGGGGATATGTAGATCCCCCAGTGGCCTGAGGAGGGCCGAATAACTATGCTAAGATAGCTTTAATCGATCCCGGGTAACGACAGATATCCCGAGGATTTGAAATATAGAATATAAATATATATATTATTTCATTGTCAAAATAGATATTGTTTGTAAATCAGAGGGATATATTTTGCATTTAAAATTTATGACAAAAACTTAGAGCACTAACATAACACTGTCTGTCCTTGGTGAACTCAAAAGCCAGATGTCGGACTGACAGGGTAGACCTTAGGGGCTATGATAATTTAATATATCTGTAAATCTCAGATCGCAAAATTGGTGAATTGCACACCCGCTGTGTATTTTCCCGTAATGTCGCGGCGTGATCTGATTGGCTGGGGAGACTTCCACCCCCGATCACATACACCACTATTGATACGAATGTCGCGCGAAAATTAGCCAATTTCGAAGCAGTCCAGCAAGAGTTTGTGCGCAAAACTCGAAGTAACCACCCGTTCCCTGAAGACGTGACCCCTCCTCCAAAAAACCATCTGACGCTGTCTGTGAAGAAGATTTGAGACCTTGAAAAACTTACTAAGAACTGAACGATATTTGTAAAAACATTTGTACATAATTTCGTGAATTAATCCTCGTAGAGTAGAATTTCACGTGTCTGCTTTTCTTTCTGCATACGGCTTCGATATTTGCTTTCAGCATACAGGACTCAATGTAACAACACTCAGAGAAGGACCAGACGATTCGAGCCGAGTTTCCAGACAACAGGGGTCCTAGCCGAGCTTCATCAGAAGAGGGGTTACATATTTGTCTCAGTGTATAATGAGATCCGGTTAATATGGAGCTGTAGTTTTTTTTATCAGTATGGCTTCTAGTAATTTTAGTCGTCGTGTGTAATTGTTAAGGTATCGAATTTTAGTATTTTTAGTTAAGATATTTTTAATGTCGGTGACTGTAGGTTTTTATCATGGATGTTAGGTGTTGTTTTATGGCGCTATTGTCTGCTAGATCATAGGTTAGTCGTCGGGAGAGTGTTGTTGTGGTGTGGCCTATGTATGCGTGTATAAGTTTTTTAGAGTGGGTTCGGAGACCTTCTTAGAGGAGGCAAATAAATTCATACACTACGTTAGTTTGGTTTAGTGTGGTGTTAGTATTATTGTTGTTTTTAATTATGAAATTGGAGGTTTTAAATTTAGTATAATATATTATTAGTTTGATCTTTTCGTTCTGGTCGGTGGGTCTGGTGTATCTTTTAATTAGGTTTGCGATTATTTTTTTTTGTTTCAATTAATTAATGCCATTTAAAACCAATAGTTGCCAAATCTACACTCAAAGAAAATAGAGTTATCAAATTAAAGTTGACCGCCTCTAAAAAGAACACCGTTTATATAAACGTTTTGTAAAGAACTATAAATTTTTTAGGCTCAAGACATATTCCAACTAATAAATTCGAATGTGAAATCCAAGATGTCGGTCTAGAGCAGTTCCCCACGTCAATATCCAGAATAAAGTTAATTTGAAGATCACAAAAGAATATCCAAGCCGTCTAATATTGGTCACGTCTGACATCTATGCACCATCTGTCGCATCTGGCTGACAAAAAGCTTAAAACTAGACAAACAAATAGTTTACATTTTCTTTTTTTTTAATGTAAAAATGGAAATCTATTTTAAAAAATCAGCATGAAATTAAAGATACGTTTATTTGTCTTGGAGGTTCGTATTACGGTTCGGTTTCTTTTTTTATAACGATTCCGTTATTATGAATAAGGTACTTAAACTAGAAAGTTTATACAAAAAGTAAATTTAGATGAGATTCGATTGTAAAACAATACAAAGAGACATTTGTACAAGACACACACCAATGGTGTATTTGAACAGATGGACAATGGTTTTTATTAGCAAGGACTTTCGCCGACAATTTTGCTGTATTATTTTCAAAATAATTTTGTATGCCGATACAACAAAATAGTCCCATTACATCTTGGCCACCGTTCAGTATCGAGGGACAATAGATTCTCTTTGTACAGTTAGCTGCGCGTGCAACAGCAAAACACGGGTTGCGCAATCTCTAACCATTCATCTCCTAAATCGGTACTGCTCGAATCCAGTAGCGAGGACATGTCTAGAAAAACTTGAAACGATGCCGAAATAAACGGAGATGCAGTTAATAAGCGTGTCATAGCAATATATTTATATTGTGTATATTTTTACCCGGTATTCACTGGGGTAGTGGGAGTACTTGTGGGCAGAGGGAAAAATACGAACCACTTTGTATTTATATGTTGTCGGTCGTGATGATGGCGTTCAAAGATTTTATTATAACGAATAAATGTGTATCTAACGGTGCATTAAAGTTACATAAGATGTTGGGTAACAGTTTAGATATAAAAAAATTGTATATGGCATCTGCAAGTGAAAAAAGTATATATGAGATAATAATTATTAAATACCTACAGACACTAGTGTTTCATCCTTTCGGGAATCTTCAGTGCAGGGCGTCACGATTAACGCTGACCGAAAGCCCAGAACCCGGCAACGAAGCCATCTCTGACCCCATTAGCAAGGACCAAATCCATTCAGCCACAGTTAACCGCGAGAAATATCGTTGAAATTTCAACATTTATTTTTAAATGGTTTTAATATATGTCAGAGTGATCCAATCATCATATGACGATCAGCCCATGCGAGCTAAAGTGATCGACTTTATTTCAACTGTAAAGTGCACAGCAGTAAGAAACGAGTTTCTTAAAGGGCTGACATAATTATTTACTATAATAATTATTAAATACCTACAGACACACTAGTGTTTCATTCTTTCTGGACTCATCGGGACGCCCGGCATTGCCCGGTTGTAAAATACGCTTAAATATGATATTTTAATTAATACAAATTTCGTATTTATTATTATATTATATTGGACCTGACATATAGTTGTCAAAATGTTTTGGATTTCCAATGAGGGTATGACCCCAATGATTCCGACGATCTTAATTATAACTTACGGTTATGAGAATCAACCATTCAGAAGCTTCAAACTTTATTATAAAAAATATCGAATTTTGGATTCAATTCAGTTCGTTGTAAACCTGCGTCTCGAAACGACGTAATCGCGACTACATTGATTCTTCGCCGCCATCTTTGTTACTAAGAATTACTCAACACTCGAAATCGTGACTACATTGATTCTTCGCCGCCAGCTTTGTTGCTAAGAAGTACTCGATACTCGAAATCGTGACCACATGGATTCTTCGCCGCCATATTTGTTACTAAAAATTACTCGACACTCGAAATCGTGACTATATTGATTCTTCGCCGTCATCTTTGTTACTAAGAATTACTCAATACTCAAAATCGTGACTACATTGATTCTTCGCCGATTTGATTTGCTGCCACCATCTTTGTTCAATATAATGTCTCAACACTTAAAAATAGTAATGATTTAAAAAGTTTTAAAAAATGCACCACCACCGAGATTCAAAACCACAACGTTTAGCTTATGATTTACTTTTTCCTTTGACCTTAATGATTGAGCGATGAAGACATGTTTGCTGCAAGGCTAAAAGTTACAACATGAACCAATGGCTATTATGTTACGTATGCATATTCGTAATGCCGTTCGTCGACCTTAATCTGGCAAATTCCATTTTTTTATTTTCACACTTTTGTACCGATTTTCCTCGAGTAAAACCCAAATGTAAAGTTTTGAATGGGTTCGAATACTCTATATATTAAATTTTCTGTCTGTAGACTAAAAACTGACAGAGAAGTTTGGAAGAAAAAAATTTTTTTAAACAAATATATATTTTTTACGATCGGGCAATGCGGGCGGCCTGTTAGTAATTATATACAGAAAGAGGATTGTGTATACTATAAACATTTTAACGCAAATTTTACGCAAGTATAAATCATGTAGAATATCTGCATGGATATAATTACACGTAATAGTTAACTAAAGATGATCATTCCCTAAGACAATCACAAAAACTAATAGGGCATTAATGAAAATGAATGTTTAAAAAATAAGCAAATCAGCTATAGATCCTTTGCAATAGCTCACACTTCTGCGTTTATATTTGCCTTCTATCGCCCCCATAACAGCAGAGTTAGTATATTCAAGAGCATATCTGAGAAAATTGACCACATCCTATCTGCTCATCCTTCGGCTAACAGTCACGTCTGTGGAGACTTTAATGTTCACAATGTTGAATGGTTAGCCACTCAAACAAGATCGATGATAAATGAAGGTTCTGTTACGATTTCCCCATTGCTTATGACATAAATCAGATTGTTCACGAACCCACCCGTGTGCCTGACACTGACGGTCAATATGCAAGTCTCCTAGACCTTTTTCTTACAACTTGCCCTGAGCTATATTTGTCTTTCGTTCTGTCTCCATTGGGATTTTCAGACCACTCGGTTGTCTCCGTTAAGATAAAAATACAATGTAATAAGTCCTCCGACATACATCTTCATCGTACAGTATATCGATACTCTATGGCTGACTGGGATAGCTTTCATACATTTATATCCGATCTACCGCTTCGATCCATGTTTTAAAGAATATGTACTCCATAGTATCAGACATGACAGTTAATTATAGGTAAAGATCGATTCATACCCTCAAAATATTCCAGCAAAAACCTAACAGCCAGCCGTGGCTCTCTCCAGAATGAGCTGCTACCATTGCGCACAGAAATCACTTTGTCCATTGCTTCCAACGTAATAGATGTACTGAGACTAAATCCACTTCCAGGACTACCAGCAACCACTGTAAAAGAGTAATAAAGTACGCGAGAAAGTGGTATTTCCAGTCCGTCAAGTCCAAAGTAGCTGAGCAGCGGCTTGGTTCCCACCAATTTTGGCAAATAACAAACAGGTTCCTGAATAGAAGTGTGTGCTCTATGCCAACTGTCATCAATGGACCTGTAATAATCTCGTCGGCATCGGACAAAGCCAAACTCTTTGCCAAAAACTTTGCAGCTAATTCTACCCTATGCGATCAGGGCCGCCATCCCCCCCCCCATATTTCCTCCTGTGTCTGAAAACACGCTATGCGACATACAACTGATGCGTGTGATGTTGACAAACTAATCAAAAACCTCGATTCCAGTAAAGCAACTGGCCCTGATGGCATTCCTATTATAGTGCTCAAAAAGCTTCAACCAGAACTAGCTCCCATACTTACAAAGCTATTTAAGCGTTGTCTTAAGGGGGGTTGCTTCCCAGCACCCTAGAAAACCTCGTCAGTATGCTCCGTATTTAGGAATTCAGGTGATTGCTCATCTCCCTCTCAATACAGACCAATCAGTCTCCTGTGCGTCATGAGTAAGTTGCTAGAATCTATGTTAAATAGAGAAGTAGTCAACCACCTCAGCAAAAATAACCTCCTCAGTGTTATGCAATATGGTTGGAGTTCTGATAGATCATCAGCTCATGTGTTAACAGTTAGATCTCATAGGATTAGCAAATCTCTCGATGGAGGCTTCCTTTCTAAGGCAATTGCCCTTGAGATAGCAAAGGCTTTTGATAGGGTGTGACATAAAGGTCTACTCCACAAAATCCTTTGCTACGGTATAGCTGCAAACGTCTTTTCAATTATTACATCCTTTCTCTCTGATAGGTTCATAAGAGTAGTGGTTGATGGGCAAAAGTCTTGAGCTCACAGAATTAATGCTGGAGTCCCTCAGGGATCCATTCTGGGCCACACTCTCTTTCTGATCTACATCAATGATCTTCCAAATCACATTCTGAGATCATTCGTAAACATTTATGCTGACGACACTACAATCTACGGCAACACTTCAATGGCCGTAAACGACCATGTTCTCTCTGATTCTCTCTCTACTGATCTTGAGCACGTGGTGCAATGAGTAAAGAATTGGCAGGTTAATTTTAATGCATCCAAGACCAAACTTTTATTTTTACATCATCAATGCTCTGATTCCCGTCTGGTATCAATTGAAATTTCCTCCACTCTTTATCTGTGCCTAAACCTAAATGTAGATTCCATGAACAAAGCTTCTTTCTTAGATTTCATGTCTTTTGAACTCTGTTCCGTTTTTCTGCTTTCCAACCGACTAAAATATGATTGTCTTCAAGTCTAACGTGAACAAATTCTTGATGAGCCACCCTCTTAAGTAATTCAATTTACCAAATTTCCACTACTAACGATCTGTGACATGTTTCCCTTGACCACTGTAAACTCATTAACCCCTATCCTCGAGTTACCCTCGGGCCTTGATAAGCGATGACTTCTTTGTAAAAAAAAATAGAGATAGATAGATAGATAGTATATGTGTGTGCACATATATAATAATAATTTACATGGTAGCGTAAAATCAATTATTGAATTGTTTGCTGATAGTTTTAAATTGCTAGTTTGACTCTATCAAGATATCAAGAGTTACAGTATAAACAGATCTACATATTTTATCACAGTCCGAACATAATCGAAAACATAATGCGAATTGAAAATATACGAATTAAACAACTTATGAATAAATAAAAAAAAAACTACACTATTGAATCTGAATTAGGAATGGCATATAATGAAAAATTTGAATTCCATATTTCGATTCAGCCGCATGTTCGGACATTAATAAAATATCCAGATCTGTTTGGATTGTGTCGGGTGATAGGGCCAAACGAAGCAATGTAAATCCTATTTTGTGTAATCTTTGAGAGAAAATAATATCATCGGCTGAAATATTAAAAGGTAAAAGAAAAGTAACTGTTATTGTTAACATAATAATAATTAAAAAAAAACATTATATATTAATTTAAAAAAAAACATGATATAGAATAACAGGTACCTCCACGGCGATGTGTAAAACGTCAGTATTACACATATTAATAGTGACGTTATCATTTCGTGTGTTTGTGTTAATTTCTATGGATAATCGTTCGCGTTATAATTGTTAATGGATTAACGTTTTTTTTTTGCTATGGATAAAAAAAAATAATATAAAACTGACCTTTTGTAAAACAAATACATTTTTATTAACGAACTACACAGACTAAAGTTAATAAAATAAAATTGATTTTAACGTCTTCTGTTGACACATGTATTTAAAGATAATGTTGCTTACAAGCCTCCGTACATTTTTGAAAAAAGGCGCAAAACATAAGGATCACCCTATATCAATTTAAATAATAAAATCAAAACGAATTTTTTAAGGCCGATTTTGGATTCACAATTTTTATTATCTCAATAGTCTTGTATTCTCATATATGAATATATTTTTTATTATTACTGGAAACCTGTTATTTAAAAAATCCATTTAAACTTCATATCACTTAATATTTGAATTTAATATCATTTAAAGCTTTTTAAAAATAATTATTTCTTAGAATTGTTTTTTTGTTGTAATTGGAATAATTATATTACCGAGAAAAAAATTATCAAGAAAAAGTGTTTTTTTTAACCATAATATTGAATTTATGTCCCAATTTTATTTGAAACTTTGAGGTAAGTGAAATAAATAACAGGATTATATATATATATATATATATATATATATATATATATATATATATATATATATATATATATATATATAAAGCTGAACGTCTGTGTGTGTGTGTCTGGTCACGAATAGGCTCCTATATGGTTGACTATTATAGAAAAATGATCCCATATAATGATAGAAGATGTATCGAGACACAGGAATGGGTATATTTGATCTGGCATAATGATGATTAATTAAAATTGTTGGGTCTGCGTTCGCGCCTGGTCCACAAAGTATGGAAATAAAAAAATTAAAAATCAAGTATGTTTTAACTTAAATAGGGATGGTATAATAAAATTGTGTGGTCTGCGTTCGAGCCTGACCTCCACAGAAAGGAAATAGGCACGAACTTTAATAAAGACGTTTCATATCTATCTGCATAAGTATACTTCGATAATTATATTTCAGTTTGAAGAAATATGGTATAATAAAATTATGGGGTGTTCGTTCGCGCCTGGCCTCCATAGAATGGAAATATGTCACAAAGTTTAAGAAGGTTTTTTAATATAGATCCACAGAATATTGTGATAAGTGTTCCAGTGTGAATAGGTATGGTATAATAAATTATGGGATTTATCTATTTAATTTTTACTTTCATCATATTTTGCTTTGGTTTTGATACCCCCAAATTCGAAGCTATGTCTTTACAACCCTTCCCTTTCATACCTTAATATACTTTCATAAATCAGAGTCCATTTTCTGTAGGCTGTTTTGGAACCCAGTCAACGACGGGTACTTTTGCTAGTATACATATAAAAATTACTATTTCTTAATTATTTGATCTTTTCAGCTTTAAAAAATGTTGAAACTTTTATCAATCCACATTTATTTTGTTTAGTTTTCGGATCATGAAATATAGGGGGGTAGAACACAAAAAAATATATTTTCTCTAATATATTTAACGAAACCAACTTTTAATATGTAAGTTTATTTAATAATGAATAAATATCGAAAATTTCAGGAAAATATGATTATTATTTGATTTTTACTAGATTTTCAAAACATGGGTGTGTGAATGGCTTAAAAAACGTCACTACCTAGGAACGTTGTTTTTAAAGCGTCGATAATGTAAACACGATTTTTGTCTCGCATTTTCATTATTTTTGTATGCTGTCAATTTTTGAAAAAAATATTAGAAGTTTATTTGAAGCTTTTTCTTTTAAATGGTAAAAAAGTTATGATGATAATATTAAATTAAATTACAATTACATCGTGTTACATATAGAGCGGGTTAAACTGTGGCGCACGTTGGAGGTACCTGTAGAATAATTTACACAATACGGGAAACCAACTGGTAAACAACGTAATTGGAATACAACACTAAGATTAGAAAGTGTACAAAAAATAAGGATGAATTGTCAGTAATAATTTGGTTTTAAAATTCTTTTATATATATATATATATATATATATATATATATATATATATATATATATATATATATATTTATTACATTTTCACCCCAAACAAGGCAAATTGCCACTTTGGTGTAGGGGGCTACTATCAGGGGCAACAACTACTGGGGTACTATGTAGGGATTTGGGCAGCAAGGTGTCGGTTCACGTTACACTTGAACTTCTGCACGTCAGTACTGTTGGAGAAGCAGGGACCTGGAATGGAATTCCAGAGTCTAGCGGTTCTGGGGAAGAAACTATTGGAGTAAAAATATATTTTACATCTAGGGATCTCTACAGTGTGGGGTGGGATTTAGCAGCCTGTCGGGTTTGTCGAGGGTGCTCACGTCGTGGGGGCACAAGTGATTGCATTTCGTCAGAGCATTCACCACTAAAATACTTGTATAAAAGGCAGAGGGATGCAACATTTCGTCGATGGGACAGAGGCTGAAGCTTAGATGCCAGTTCAGGGCCTATCAGGTTTGCGACTCTCTTTTGAACCTTGTCAAGGAGCGAGAGACTAGTAGCAGATGCACCAGCCCAGATGTGGCAGCAATACTCCATACATGGGCGAATGGTGGCTTTATAGAGGTACAGGATACTTTCGGGTGTTAGTAGTTTTCTAGCACGGTAGAGAGAGCCCACCTTTCTTGCAGCGGCCCTGGCAATGCCTTCAATGTAATTGTTCCAACTCATGTTTCCTGTGAACGTTAGGCCAAGGAGTTTGAAAGATGGACTCTCAGATAAAGAGTCGTTGGCCATTGCTATGGGTGGTAGAGAGGGTTTCTTGTAATTATTGAATGAAACTAGTTTAGTCTTG
Source organism: Euprymna scolopes (assembly GCF_053919585.1). Taxonomy (NCBI): domain Eukaryota; kingdom Metazoa; phylum Mollusca; class Cephalopoda; order Sepiida; family Sepiolidae; genus Euprymna; species Euprymna scolopes. Next base: position 67,367,504 of record NC_136508.1, read on the forward strand.
GCAGCATTGAACGCGACCAACCACTTTTGTCCCCATTCCACTACAGATTGGAGGTCTTCCTCTAGTGTTTCTGTCATTTCTTTAGAAATGTGTTCATTCGTCTTCCTGTCGTGCCTGCCATAGAGTGTAGTGTCATCAGCATATATACCCATCTCAGAGGCAATGTTGTCGGGGAGGTCATTTATGAATATCAGGAACAATAGAGGTCCAAGGATAGAACCCTGGGGCACCCCCGCATTTATATCATATTGTGTAGATGTACGACCGTCGAGGACAACCTGGATTTTTCTCTTATCTAAGAAGGATTTAATTATGTTAAGTATTCTACCAGTGATACCGTATGATCTGATTTTACTGAGGAGACCCTCATGCCATAACCTGTCAAAAGCCTAAGATATATCTAGAGCTACCGCTCTGCCCTACCCCGCTTTGTCCAGTGAATGGTATATACGTTCAGAGATCACAGTTAGGATGTCTGCTGTGGAACGGGCTTGTCTAAATCCATATTGTTTGTCAGTCAGTAGTTTAGCATCTGTAAGATGATGGACTAGAGCATGGTTAATTATGGTCTCAAATATTTTGGCAAAAAGTGGGAGGAGGCTAATGGGGCGATAATTTGATGGGTCCGTCCTTTCGCCAGAATTCTTGAATACTGGTACAACAGAAGCAGTTTTCCAACAGCCCGGAAAGCAAGCTTCATTAAGGCATTTGTTGTAGAGTTTGGAGAGAACTGGAGCTACTTCGGCTGAGCACTTTTTTAATAGCACAGCTGGGATAAGATCGGGTCCACATGCTTTTGAGGTGTCAAGGTTTTTTATGATAGCATGCACCTGAGCAGGGGTGATTTTCAGATCGTCTAGTGTGGCGTCTGTTCGCATAGGAAAGTCAGGTAGGGGGTGGTTGGAAGGGTCCAGTGTGGAGTTTGAGGCAAACCGACTGGCAAGCATGTTAGCCTGATGTCGGTTAAACCTACGGTATGCATGCTGCTTTTGAGCAATGGCAGTTGCACAAGTCGACGTAAACCATTGGGGAGAGTGGGGCTTGCTATAAAATTTCCGCATGGGAACATGCGCTTCGATTGCAGTTTTGAACCAGTCAGTGGTCTCGTTTGCATATTGTTCAGCAGGGAGAGAGAACATATTTTTTATTTTTCCATGGAGCATCTCTAATTAGTTCCCTTATGGCTTCCCAGTCAGCCTTATTATAATATATCGTTGTTTTGAGCACTGGCTCTTCAGTTTTGGGTCTAGAGTTTAGGGCGATTTCAACCATTATCACTGCATGATCAGCGTTCCCGAGTGGGCTGTGGGCCTTCGTTATGCAGTCATCGGGAACTGTGGTCAAAAACAGATCTAGAAGTGATGCGTGTTGTTCTTCCTGGTCAGGGAAACGGGTTGGAAACGTAACAATTTGTGATAGGGAGTGAGATATAGCGAAGCTATGGGTTGTGCTGCCCGCTGCATCTGTGTGAGTAGAGAATCCAAGCCAGTTTTTTGTGGTCGACATTAAAGTCACCAAATACATGTATTTGTGCGCTAGTGTCGAGGGACAGTGCCGTGTCTATGCTGTCAGATACTTTGTTTATTATGGAGCAGTCCTGAGTCGAGGGAGAGCGGTAGAGAAAATAATAGTAGCTAATATTGTGTTTCATGTTTAGTCTAAAGCACATAAAGGCTTGATCATCTGTTTCAAGGTTTGTTTCTCTAGTCAAGGGAAGGGTATTACGAATGTAAACTCCAAGTCCGTGCATATGTCTGTCAGAGTCCTTACGACAGAGTGGGAGATATCCAGGCATGTTAAAGTGGTTAGAGGGAATGGAGGAGTGTAGGTTAGTCTCACTTAGTGCTAAGATATCCGGGGTATTTGTTAAGAGAAATGCTTCAACATCAGCTAAGTTAGTTCTAAGCCCACGGATATTTGTGAATGAGAGCCTCAAGGGAGGAGGCAAGTTGAATTTTTTGTCCCTAATCCTGGTTTAAGCTTATTTTTAAATTGTACTGTCGTCATATTTTTTTTAAGAGTTTCGGTAAGGGGGAGCTAAACAAGAGGTTATGCAGAGCGTCAGACATGCATCACAAGTAGACCATCAGCTGACCTTTCTCCAATTAGGATTGTGGCCTCAGGAAAGCCCACCGGGGATGAGTTCAGGGTCCCTTTCCATGCGCGTCATGGCACTACAAACAACCTGATATTATTCAACTGTTGATGGAGCAGCCGCTCTAAGCCCTACCAAAGAGTTAGGGCTCCTGTACTACCAGTCGGGAACAGCAGCCAGGAACTGTCAATCCGGTACCCTCAACCCATTAGAAGAAGGTCAACCCAATCTAATCGCTCAGGCATATCTTATACTCAAGCACTCCCAAATGTTAAGTTTTAGGGGTGGGGCGTGCTGGGAATGGGGAAGAACGGCGTTCGTTGCCCTAGCCAGGAAACAAGATCTACTGATCGAATCACCGAGATAGTGTCTCTGCGCTTGACTAATAGGCAAAGAAGGAGTATGGAAGCCGGGCGATAGACAGAGCCTATCTACTCCTTAAGCAATTTAGGTTTGCAAACCGGTGAATTTGTTTGAGTCACGTGCTCTAGGAAGGTTGTCATCCAAGACTGAAGAGGCCTCTCTCCCATTTGGTTTAGTTTCAGAGTTTTCCTTCTCCTAGACGGATGATCTGGGAAGACCTACTGGGTCCGTCAGCCCTGAGAGAGTTTTCTCCGCGCCTAGGTTCTAATCCAGGTATTTCTGCGACCCCGCGTGGTTAGTGTTACTGGGTTAGTTTGTGGGGGATTATATTTCTACTGATTAGTTACACTCCTCAAAGTGATTTAGGGACATGCTATTTACTTGTTAATGGATAAAGGGGGTGGGTGAAGTTCATGCAGTGTAAGCGTCTATGATTGTAAGAGGGCTTGTTAGGGAGGAGATAATGTGATTTTAGTCTTACCTTTTTTATTTTATTTATGTTAGCTTAGGTCTAGGATAATGTTACAGTATGAGTAGGTATTAAGAATTGAGCTATATATATATATATATATATATATATATATAGAGAGAGAGAGAGAGAGAGAGACAGAGACAGAGACAGAGACAGAGAAGGAGAGAAAGAGAGAGCGTATTTCATTAAATAAAATAAAAACTTTTGTCTATTAATTCTATAATTCTATAAAATAAAATAGACGTTTTCTGTCTATTAATTCTATTTTCGATCGTTTGCAACTTCCGAATAACAGTCTTTACTTCTGGCGAGAATTGGCCGATGAAAAAAAAAAAACTTTATAAATTGTTAAAAATCAGTTAGATTAATTTATCTCTGACAATGAATCCTGAAGGATTGGAGAGTACTCTGTCTTATGAAGAATATGGTGAGTACATCAGAGAGTTCCCACCAGAAGTGAAGACTGTTATTCGGAAGTTGGATAAGATCGAAAATAGAATTAATAGACAGAAAACGTCTATTTTATTTAATGAAATATGCCATAGAGAAAAAATGCTCTCTCTCTCTCTTTCTCTCTCTCTCTCTCTCTCTCTCTCTATATATATATATATATATATATATATATATATATATATATATGTGTGTGTGTGTGTGTGTGTGTGTGTGTGTGTGTGTGTGTGTGTGTGTGTGTGCGTTCGCACGCGCGTGTGTGTGTGATCTTAAAAATTTATCAGAAGTCCTGTAGCAGGAGGATTTTAGAAAAAGGATATGAATGTTTTTTTTTAGATCCAGCTTGCTTGGTAAAATCCATGTTATGCGTTCTTTACATCCGTTTGGTAATAAGGTCCAAGTTATATATTGGGTAATCCGCATAGCTGTGTAGATATCCGAATCGGGCAAGTGCTTGTATAAATTTGTTTGTGGGTCCAGCGATAATAATTCAAAGTCTGGTGGAATCCTTTTCATTAGAAGTCTACTACAGGACTTCTGATAAATTTATTATTTTGACTTTGACTTTCCATGTCTCACTGACTTTAGCAAATAGGGTGCATACCTTTATAAGTATTTGCTAATATTTTCTCTCCTCTGATGAGATGGTAGACATCGAAACCCTATAGGTTAGGAGATTAATTTTCTAAAGCATTCTTTGTCTTGTTTAGAATAATAAAAATTCTTTGATATGAAACTCAACCACTTCATTTCATTTCAATGAGAGCTTTTTGAAATTCATTGAATTGCAATTTAATTTATTTGATCTATCTTGCATATCGAGCAATTCTTGTTTAGATGGGATAACCTATAGAATATTACTGCTGGTAATATTTTGTAAACCTACAATCTCACGTTTTCATAACAACTGATTGTTAAATAAAAACTATTCTGAAGTATATATATATATATATTTGTTTAAAAAATGTTTAGAGGTACAGAATTTAAATAAAGTTTTAAATATAATGGGCGGAAGTCTCTCGAGAGCTCTTTCAGCTATCATCTCATCAGGAGAAAATTGATAGCGTAATAATAATACTATGTCGAAAGTAAAGTGTTCTGATGGGGAACTATTGAATGTGCCAAAAATTTCGGGGACACTAAAATAAAGTTTATTAACGTTTAAAAAACGATTAAAATAATGGCACAACGAGGGGGGGGACGGGAGAAAAGATTCACAGTTCCCCAAAGAGAAACAATGCGTTAGATGTGTATATTAGTAAAGCTAGAACTAGAGGTGTATATTAGTAATCGTCATTACCTCTGGTCTGTCATTACCTCTGGTCTGTCATTACCTCTGGTCTGTAGTTAAGGGTTTCCTGTCCTTTTTTTAACGTTTTCCGATTTTGCAAGTATTTATCCATCGGTGATCAATTTGCTAAGCAACGTGCTTCCAAAGACAATAATAAACATCTTACTCTTCTAGTTCGTAGAAGATATGGGTGTGAACCCGTTAATGGAAGCAAACATATTTTAAATCTTTCGAAAACGGAACTTACAGAAATTGAAAATAGAGTTCTGTCTAAGGGATTGAATTTTTGTATTCCCCCAACCAGTATAAATAAAGAGCGAACACTTTCTGCCTTTGAAGTTTTGTTCTCCCTACTGAGACATAATGTCCCTATTTCCCCGGAAAGAATTTCTGGGATGAAATCTAGTTTAGTTGCCTTAGCTCACCGATACAGTAACACACCTGTTGATTATAGCGACTTTGTCTGGAACATAACGCAATTTAAAATTATGAAAGCGTTAAAATCCAATGACAATATTTATATGTGCAAACCAGACAAAGGTGCAGGAGTGGTGATTTTGGATAAATCGGACTACGTTGAGAAAATGGCAGTTATTCTCAATGACGTTTCGAAATTCCGTATACTCGGTCCTGTCGAGTTGATGGATAATACTTGCAAGAACGAGGCAAAAATGCAAAGACGTCTACTTGCATTATTTAAAAAGAAAGTTCTTTGCAAGGACGTCTATGACAGGATTAGACCCTCTGGTTTACAACGTCCTAGAATGCATGGTCTCCCCAAAATCCACAAGCAAGGTGTTCCACTGAGACCTATTTTATCAATGGTTGGTTCGGCACAACATTCTTTGGCTCAGTGGCTTGTGGAAATTCTGCAACCTGTGCGCGAGTTATATACCACGCACTGTATCCCTGATTCTATTCAGTTTGTTGATTATGTACATGGGTTGGATTCTAATGCAGAGACATCTTTTATGTGCTCATTTGATGTCTCTAGTTTCTTTACCAACATACCGTTGGATAAGACTATACGTATATGTACCGACGCGCTTTACAATGGTCACCTGACTGCTCCACGTTTTTCTAAAGAGATTCTTATTGAACTCATTTTAATGTACAGTGGAGTTTAGTTTTTTGTGATATTATGTACTGTCAAGTTGACGGAGTTTCAATGGGGAGTCCGTTGGCCCCAACTTTAGCGGATATTTTCGTCGGGTACAATGAATCCGTTTTGTTTAATTCTATAACAAACCCCACTGCATATTTCAGATATGTTGACGAAACTTTTGCTGTTTTTCCATCGCAAAGTGAAGCGTCGATATTTTTTGATAGGTTGAATTCTTTGCATGGAGCTCTAAAGTTCACTATGGAAAGTGAGAAGGACAATTCGCGTTCCTTCTTGGATGTTCTTGTTGAACATTCACGGGGGGGCTTTCTCACTACAATTTATAGGAAGCCGACATTTACTGGCCTATATGTGAACTGGTTGTCTTTTGTACCAAAATCACGTAAGGTCGGCTTAATTAATACTTTGGTACATAGAACCCTGATGAGTTGTTCACCTAACAGATTAGACGCCGAACTCGATAAGACCAGGGAAATATTCATCAATAATGGTTATCCTGTTGACCTTATTGATGACTGTATTTTCAAAAAGGTTGCGGATTTTAAATCCCCTAAAAAGTTTGGACCTTTGAAATGCCCGGTTTATTTAAAATTACCGTGAACTGGGGAAAAGAGTAACAGACTTTCCAAACAGATTCGCAGAAGTATTTATGACTGCTTTTATTCTGTGTCCTTGCGTTTGGTATATACTACGAGACCTGCATTTCCTTCTTTTCGCAAGGATAGTTTGCCTTACATCCAAAATAGAAATATTGTCTTCAATTCAAATGCCAGTGCGATGCTGGTTATGTTGGGCGAACATCCTTGCATCTTTTGAATCGTATAAACCAGCATGTTCCATCGAAGATCAGACAAGGGAGGATGGGGTCTGGTAGTCTCCCTCCTTCTGCAGCCTTGAACTCTACTATTGGCCAGCATTTGGTTGACAACCCGTGCTGTGGCGATAGATATAAATTTGAATGGTTTGAGGTGCTACATACAGCGGACTCCAGAAACCATTTAAAGATTTTGGAGTCTGTCTCTATTGCGGTGCGGAAACCTTCTTTGTGCCGGCAGAAAGAAACATATAACACATTATTTCTCTTTGAGGAACCGTGAATCTTTTCTCCCGTTTTTTTTTCGTCGTTGTGCCATTATTTTAATAGTTTTTTAAACGTTAATAAACTTTATTTTAGTGTCCCCGTAATTTTTGGCACATTCAATAGTTCCTCATCAGAACTCTTTACTTTCGACATAGTATTATTATTATTACGCTATCGATTTTCTCCTGATGAGATGATAGCTGAAAGAGCTCTTGAGAGACTTCCGCCCATTATATTTAATGTGTGTGTGTGTGTGTATGTGAGTGTGTGTGTGTGTGTGTGTGTGAAGAGAATATGGAAATAGTATTTCGACAAAATAGAGAAATAAAAAGGAACAAACCGAGTTATGTGTTCAAAGTTTCGTCTTTATTTCATCCAGAGGAAATCTCGAAATAAAGATGAAACGTTGATGAACACATAACTCGGTTTGTTCCTTTTTATTTCTCTCTCTCTTTCTTTCTCTCTCTCTCTCTCTCTCTCTGTCTATCTTTATATGTATATATATATGTGTGTGTGTGTGTTTCTACGTGCCTATGTGTGCATTGATATATTATAAAAAGCAACTAATAGGTTTATAGCTACCTGTCGCTTATCTAATCTCTTTAAGATTTGACCAAAATATAAGGCTACGAACTTTAGCCGCACTGCAATATTAATCACTATAGAATTTTCATTGCCTTTAAATCACTTCAGCCATAAGTTGCACAAGAATTAAAGGATCATAGAGTTCGTACGCGCTGGCCGTGCGCAGAAACCACATCTTCAATTGCATGTCCACTTCGCCTCCATACGGTCCTATTCTTGCTAAGCAAATGACACAAAAGAAAGAAGCGTAAATATTTGCCCAGCTTCAGAATCAGTAACGATCCTTAATGCGCCAGATGGTAGCCGCGTGTTTAATGGTTTGCTTTTGAGACATTCAATACACAATAGGTTTAATTTATACACACACACACACACACACACACACACACACACACACACACACACACACACACACACACACACACACACACATATATATATATGTGTGTGTGTGTGTGTGTGTGTGTATATATATATATATATACAATTACATATATGCATATGTATACAATTATATATATATACATTTAAAATTAAATATATATAAATATATATGAATGTATATATATATTATATATATGTTTATATATTTATACATTTATATATGTATATATATATTTATATTTGTATATATATATATATATATATATATATATATATATATATATATATATATTGTTTCCGGTATCGGCATAAAATGTTATAAGGCGATATTTATATTTTATCTATCGATTTTAAGCATTTACTTTAACAGTGCTCAATAGGTTAGTAGAGCTACACAGTAAGTTCTGAAAATAAAGATGAATATTAAGCTACACAGAGACATCCGTGGTTCATTTCTGTAGTGAATCCTGAAGAGAAAATGCATCTTAGCTCCGCTGTGTAGCTTAATCATCATATACATTTTTATAATTTCTCTCTCTGTCTCCCTCTCTCACTCTCTCTCTCTCTCCCAGTATATATATATATATATATATATATATATATATATATATATATATATATATAATAAAAATCGATTATTTACGTATTACTTTTGACACTATCGTAAAACAGCGCGACAATTCTTATGCAAATATTTCACGCTTACCATTTGCAGTTGATATTGTTGCGTGTTTTCGCACAAGAATGCGCAAATATTGTCACCATTTAATAAATGTTATAATTTACCCACTTCCTCACACTCTCTCATATACTTAATTACACATAGGTAGTAGCAAATGTTTCACCGTTATTAAATTTACTCCTCGCGTAGAAACCGAAATGGATGGGGTTTTTTTCATAGTCGTACATACCTACATGTCACCAAAAAAATTATTAGCCATCGTATATGCAGTCGTAGCATAGAAACTTACAATAACGACTGCCCTTCTATCTTAATTAGTTCTAGGGATTATCTCCTATCAATAGGAGTTCGCTATTTCGAACACGAAAATACCAAACATTCGCAATGGCGAGTTCACATACACATAACCAAATGAACAAGTTTATTATTACATATTGCGTGGTTTCTTACTTTTTATTAATGGTTTTAGAGAATATAAACCATATTTTAACAAAAAAAAAAACATTTCGTTTCATAATAAAAAAAAAGAAGACAAACTTTTCCACTAAATTTTTGTCCTCGCTTTTTGACATTTATTTTCATTACGATCTAATATGTATGGAGGCCTCTAAGCGAATGAATCTATTTTTTCTTTCTTTCACTTTGCTTATTTACGTTAAATGTACACGGCATTTTCTGTCAGTTATTGTCATTCGTACAAAAAAAGTTGTAAATTTATTTCTTACTTCCAGAACTATTCATTACGAAAGCATTTTAAATTTTAAAAAGCTAACATTTCCTTTAGGTCATCGACGTTACCCGGTCGTATAATACACTTAATCATAGTATTTTAATTTATGCAGATTGCATATGTATTATTATAGAATCAACCTCTATTGATTATTATGTATTACGTGGAATAATTTGCCGGTGGAGTAAAAAAATTAAAAAAAATAATAATGATAATGTCGTTCATCAAAATTCTGTATGCGTCTGTTTACAATATCACATCAGCTTATATTTGAGCTTGAAGATGAATGCCCTGGAAAAGTCACTTCTGATTGATGTTTAATTTTAAAATATACAAAGCAAAAAATGATTTGCGGCGATTTTTAATGGTATCTTTTTTTTTTCGTCGTAAATTGAACTCATTAATAAGAAAAACTTAAAATAAAATGATGAAGTACACCCGGGCTAAAACAGGGGGTCATTCGATCTGTAGTCGAATGCTCTACCATTAAGCAATATCTCAATATCATCATTAATCTGCTTTTTTTTTTTAAATAAAAAAATGATTGCTGAAATGTTATTATCTCCCTTGCCGGTGTAACGTAAAACATTCCCTCGTAAAAATTATTCTTTTTTTTTTCTATAAGAGAGAAAAGCTATTTTTAGGATCGGATTTTTTCGATGTTCTATACTTATCGAATGAATTTCTGTATAAAACCTATCTAAGAACACTTCCAGACATATAAATTAGCTTTGTTTGAAATTTGCAAAAGATAGGCCGAACCGTTTCGGAATCTATGAGAAAGGAACTTTCTCTCTCTCTCTCTCTCACACACACACACACACACACACGCAAAGCGACTTATATATAATAGTAACTATAGAGATAGATATATTATATTGATTTTCTTCATTTTTCATACTTCTTGCTTTTTATTATGATTTTGAGTTAATTATTTTTTTTTTGCTTTATTATTATTAGTATTAATATTTTTAATAGTAGTGGTAGTAATAGAAGGAATATGAATAGTATTATAAGTATTCTTTTTGTTCTATTACAACTATTCTTATTAGTTTTACTAATCCTTATTAATCATCATACTGTTTTAAATGTTATTACTGTCATCAGTTAATTTATCATCATATTATATATATATATATGTATATATATATATATATATATATATAAGTGAAAGTGTCTGTGTGTCCGTGTGTCTGTGGACATTTCCCTACGCAATAACTCTGTCAATTTTAAGCATACAGATTCGAAATTTGATATACAGGGTACTGAGATTTGGGAAAATCGATGTGATCGGTTTTTTGGCAAGACATTTGGCAATTAAGGGGGTCAAAGTTCAACGATTTGACCTTTGAGAACTCTACCAAACTCCTCCGCAAATTTTGGGTCTAAACACTTGAAATTTTAGATATAGGTTCCTTGGACATGGATCTAACTTAATAACTTTATTTGAGCCCAAACAATTAATTTTATGGGGTCATAATAGGGGTGAAAGTTTACAAAAATTGACTTTTTTTATTTTTTATTTATTTATTTATTTATTTATTTTGCTCAGCATACACCTCCAAACACCCGTGCAACGCCGGGCTTAAATGCTAGTGTATATATATATATATATATATATATATATATATATATATATATATATATATATATATATATATATATCGAGGGATTAGACCTAGAGTCTAAAGAGAAGAGTTTATTTTAATGTACTAGTAAATGTATTAATACTATTAAAAGAAAAACAGTGCTCGTTGTAATGTAGATATATAATAAGTTCGATAGGTATAGATATCCTTGAGTATTTTAATATTAAGTATATAAAGTAGAGTAGAGTAAATACACTGTTTTACAGTGTTTTATTTTAACTTGAAAATAGTATAAATGTAAATATTAACTTCAGAACTTGGAGAAAAGGTCGAAGAGATCCGAATTCATACCGAGAAACGACGGATGTGCCTTGATCGGATTAAAGAGTATAATTTATATTAGAGCTTATATATGTCTGCGCGTTAGTAGACATTCGAGTAGACGTGCCTTTGCATATATATATATATATATATATATATATATATATATATATATATATATATATATACAGATACACGTGTACATATATACATATACATTTATATATACATATACACACATAGATACATACAAATGATAAACACTGTATAAAGAACTTGACAGTGTGCTTTTAAGTAATATTTATGAGACATTTTTAGTGACTTAAGTTGAATCTGACTATACATTTTGATATATTGTTATTTGACCATCTGCCGTAACAGGTGCGTTGAAATGATATTGTGGTTGAAATTTCTATTTTATTTCTCAGTCTCGACCGTTTATACATTTCGGTTCGTTGTGTGAGACGAATGGCGTTCTCACTCCCTCAATCGGCCGTTCTGTGACGTTTTGCGTTGAGAAACATACGAACTCGTCAATTTTTGACGCGTGCACCCATATACATTAAGTTTGTCGGTCTGTCATGCTTATCAGAAAGCATTCTATATCTCTGCCAAGCCACAATTCTCCCATGCATGGAATAGTGTTGCCACATATGGGATGGACCATCTAGCACTAGTTTTCCCTCTAAGACTAGGATCCAAAATGAGTCGAAAATTTAAGCGGTTCCGCGCTACTGACTAAGTTCTAACCCCTTTCCTATCGCTGCAGTTTTCATCCCTGTGCCTGTTTTACAAGTACTTTAATGGAATGTGTTCTTATGAACTCATTGTACTTGTGCACCTTTATGTAAATACTCCTCACTAACTCGATTAGCAGCAACATCCCGCCTCTTTACACTTGAGGTACCCAGATACCAGAAAATCTCCTACTCTAACTGTTTCTTCCTTCGTGCTGCTAGACTTTAAAATTCGTTCTATGTTTTTTGCTTCCCTGATTGTACTAACATCTTGAATTTTAAATGTAATATAAACAGGCATCCCGCTGATCAACGCGCAGCACTTCCTTTTTAGACACGAGCCCCAAAAGTAGATTCTTGTGTTCTAAGTTGTAATGTGCCTTATGTAGGGCGAAAAAGAGTAAACTTTTTAAAAACATTTGGACGTTTTACTTTAAAAAACGTAACATTTAGTGCTTAAAATTGAAAACAGTATTCAGTACCGTGACTTATTTATGCTTTTTTTAGCTATTATAAAATAAACATGTCTTTCTAGATGAGATGTCCCACAGTAATTAAGCTATTATTTTTTTAAGCATGTATCTTGTTATTAAAATAACGTCTATTATATAAAGGGCAACATGGGCACGAGCGTGTGTGTATGTCCATGAAAGGCCTTTTGCATTGGATTCCTCGTGTCGGTTAGATTCCGATAGAAGTTTTCGCATATTTCCCAGATCTTAAAATCTCAGATTCGCAAATGGACATTGTCTCTATCTGTTTTTTGATCGATTTTTAAAAAATTCCCTCCGTGCCGTCGTTTCGAGTGTCTGTGTGTCTTTTTCGTATAAATAAAGCGAAACTATTCGAACGCAAACGCCTGGCCTTCGGGCCGGGTAGTATCTGTTCTGTCATTGGTCCTTTGTCAATGTAGAGGAAACCCCTCATACTAAGACAATTACTGTTTATTTGAATACTGCCAGAGTGTCCCCCCCCTTTTTGGTGAAGTTGGTTTTCCCTCCACATTAAAAACGACCTTGTGCCTAATTTGCTTTCGCGGAAGCTTTAAAAGCAATGCCATTTCTGAAAGTCATCTTTTGTTTTTGATAGACTGCGTTAAATTTGAACGCTTTAGACTGTCGGTCGCGACATAGGGTAGCGGTAAGACGTCAGATTTTCTTTCACTTTTTTTTCTGCCTTTGCGTCACGGGTTCGAGCCTACCTGCCTACTAGCACTTTTCTTTTTCTTTTTTCTCAACACACACCTACAAACACGCGGACAACGCCGGGCACTCGGACTAGTCTAATATATAAAGGAAAAATGTATATGTGTGTGTGTGTTTATATGTCTCGCAAAAACTTTCGAACCACGTGACAGATCCTGAGACAATTACTATTTATTTGGATACTTCTCGTTCACTTGACATTCAGTTAACCATTTTTATTGAGTGGCTTTTTTTGCCTTTGTAAATGGTTATATGCTAATAAAAGAAAACTTTATGAAGTATATCCCTAAATATTATACTTGTGGTATCGTTTTGAAGCTCCACCCTTCGGACTACAAATATCGAAAAATTGGCCAAAAACATCCATTCCTTCATCCTCAACTGAGCAGTTTTGTACGAGGAGGGGTCACTTTTTTCGCCGACATTTTAGCAAGTCATCATATTTTCGATTTTCAACGTTCCGAACTTCCAGTCGGTCGATGGAGACATCGGCTAAGACATCACCTTTTTTTTAAACCTTTTTTTTTTCTCCTTTTGGGTTACGGATTCGAGCCTGCATATATTCCCCCAAACGTAGAAATGCACTAGATTTTAGTTTAAAATCAATAAATATTTTATCCTTTGTATGAACCCTTGCGAATTAAGTTTTAAACAAAACAAATGAAAAAGTCAATAAAAAGAATCGTTTTGACAATTTTTTTTCCGATTTGGAAACCGATTCTGATACCCTAAAATGTTCCAATTCTTTCGATCCCCGATTTCGATTCCGAGTAATTGTCCTAACACTTATTATTATTATTATTATTATTATTATTATTATTATTATTATTATTATTCGTAGTAGTAGTAACAATAAACATAATGAAACCTCTGCAGTTTTAAAATTTAATTCAATTACGTTCAAATGTTTGCAACCTGAAAGTGTTTATTGCCTTTTAAAATATATTATCAGTTTTTTATGGAAATCGCTCCAGACAAGGCGTGCAACCAGTTGATGTAAAGAGCTAACAAAAACGAAAGATTAGCGAAAAGACAGGAAATGCCTATTTACCACAGTCTTGAGAGATAAATATTATAGGTAGGAGAAGAAAACAGTCAGCAGGAAGAGAGTTCCACGAGCGTGCAGTTCTTAAAAAATGTTACTAGAATAGAATTTATGTATTACAATGAGGTTTCAAAGCGGCGAAGTGATAGAGACCACTAGACTAAAAAGTCAAACGAGCAGGAACAAAGGAGGCAGGGGATAAGGACACTTTTGAACAACGCATTCAATAATAGTATTTATAAAAACTAATAATAGAATCGATGTGCATATGACGCACCCAACATCCCAATGATACCAAATTCAATTCCATCCTCACCAATAGTTTTAGGATCTATCAGTGACGAAGAACAGACAGACTGACTCAAACGCTATAATATGGTATTCTTTTAGTAATCACTAGCGGTGTGGGGGTGCCCGGGCGTAAAATACGCTTAAATATGATATTTTAATTCGTTCAGATTTCGTATATATTATTATAGAGTCGTGATTTCAAAAGTTAAAAAAAAAGTATTTAGGTGCCATCAACAAGAATCGAAACCATAACATACAAAGATGGTGACGTTACCACTGTACAAACGTTACACGTCTATAAGCCGATTAAAAAATTAATACTTAAAAAAACTAAACTGAATGTACAAAAATGTATAACGATTTTTTTTTTTCAATTTTTATCCATTTTTGACCCCTTTAAAACAATTTTATCCGGCTAAAAACCTATAAAAGAACGACCCGTAAAAAATCACATAATTTGAGGCCCACTCCACCGTTCATGGACTTTTAGTTTCGGGAGAAACAGAGTTTGAAAATATGGAGACAGACAGACAGACAGACAGACAGGCAAACATATAGCCGTTTATATATTGGAAGATTTGCTTGGATTCGATTTGTCTTGTATTTAAAATAAACCCCTTAGGGGTCATTTCCTATCGCAATACACACGATAATAATTGTAAATAATTCAGTTTTTACGATTAGTTTAATAGAAGTTGCTATTTTACCCATAGATGGTAGAAAATTATGGATTTATCACTTCTTAGCGGCATTAATTTTTAAATGATCACATTAAAATGGATAGGCTTAGTCCATTGTGGACGATCGTCAACAAACTGTATCTGTTTGGCCAATAACGAACTTACTACATATATTTCAACCAAACGGTTTCGGTTTTTACCATGAAACTAGCTCGTTGTCTAACTTCTTGATTTATCGATGTATATATTTTGTCAACTTATATCATAATGTATGTAGCAAAAAAAAAAAAAAAAAAAAAAAGCAAAAACAACGTATTTTTAAATTCCAAAGTTAACTAAGTCTATCACTTAGACCAATAACGAACTTACCACATATATTTCAACAAAAAGTTTTCGGTTTTCATCATAAACCTTGCCTGTTGTCTAACTTCTTAATTTATCGATGTATATATTTTGTCAACTTACGAACTTACTACATATATTTGAAGCAAACGTATTTGCATCATAAATTTGTAACTTCATCGATGAATATATATTTTGGATGCTTACCGCAATTTATGTAGCAAAAACCACATAACGTTCTATTCCGTAGTCTATAAAGTTTATCTGTTAGGCCAATCACGAACTTGCTTCCTATATTTCAACCAAAGATATTCATATTTTCATACTAACATGTTCGTTGTGTAACTTCTTAATTCATCGATGAGTATATGTTGTTGACGTATATCACAATTCATGCAACAAAATTGTTGGATCAATATCCAGTTAATTATTACGTGCCCTACATATTTATTTGCCCTTTACTGTATCGGCAATAGCCTTGATTTTACTAACGTGAATAACAATGCAAATTATATACACAACCGATATAAAATTACAAGGCTAATCACATAAATTTCAAGGCATCAAACAGCCACAGAAGAGCTGTTGCAACACTTTCTCTACACTATCATTATTTCCATGACAAGTGCTCGGCTGAGCTTCAGTCTATGAAAAATGAAAATCTGCGAAGCATTCACAATACAAAACTCGTCTACCTACAACCACTGTCCATAGTTTATCTCTTCCTCTCCCCCATCTCTCTCCTTCTATCTCTTTCGTTCTCTCTCCTTTTCTCGGTCTTCTATAATTCCTCGTCTGTCGAACGATACCTCGAAGCTACTTCACAGATGACTACAGCATGGTCGTTTTCAAGTCTAATTTGGACAAATTCCTGTTGAAGCGTCTTCTTGATAATCAAATTATGGTCAATCACCATCACCATTATCAATCATCACGGTATTGTCCCGCCGTCCACCTAACACTCATTTTTACCATTATCCTCGAATGGCTGTGGGGCCTTGATAAGTAATGATACCTTAGTAAAAAAAAAAGACCTGAACCGTTTTCTAAGAGCTTTAGTTTCTTTCCTAGAACTGGCCGTCTGTAAAACACAAAATCGCGGGACTGTTTCATAACTGACTACAGCATGCTTATTTTCAAGTCCAATGTAAACAAATTCTTGTAAAGCTGCCTTCTTAGATAATCACATTCTGCCAAATCATCAGCATCATTACCAGTCATCACGGTGTTATCTTCTCGTTCACAGTTAACCCTTTTCGTTGAGTGGCTTTTTGCCTTTATAAATGGTTACACTCTAGTAAAACAAACTTTGCAAAGTATATCCCTAAATATTAATTTACTTGCCCGACGTTCAGTGTCACAAAAGCATCATTATCGCAAACATTAATTAATGAGAAACGAATTACCTCCATTTATGGTCGTTCTTTATCAGTTAAAAATCATTAAAACCATTTCCTCTAAAAAACATTTAAAAAAAAAACATGGCTGTTCGTTTACGGTTTCAAATTGATTTTTTTATTTTATAATTTTAAAAAGTCATGTTCAAAGGAGACTGTAAGTATTTTTATTATAATTTCTTCTTAAATTAAAAAAAAAAACCTGCACGTGAATTGACATCTGTTCCTTTATAATTTATATTAAAAAAATAGTTTTAAAAAAACCCAATGTGTTATGTGTTGAATTTTCATTTAAAAAAATATCTAATTTTTTTAAATTAATTTTTTGTTAGCCTTAAAAGGTTATAAAAAAAGAATCTGTTAAAAATTGTTTAAAATTCGCCGTTATTTGTTTTATTTTATTTTTTTTAATTCATTTTATTTATAATGTTTGTTTTTTTTTAATTTTCAGCCACCGTGGAATTTCCACGAGTTTCTGGTAGTAAATCTATTATTATACTAAAGTTGAGTCAGTTAATGTTTGTTTGCTTTGCTTAAATTTTTTTTAGAAGCAGTAATGCAACAACTTTGATGTTCGGTAACACGATTCTGCCAGACTGCTAAATGTGTGGTGGTCTAACTGAACCTTTTCCAAATTTAAACGGACATTAAAAATATGGATAACATATTTGTGAATTTTTGTTAGATGAGTATTGATAAATTTAATTAATTTTATTTTATTGCGGACTATTATCCTCATCTTTTCTAAGTTGTTTAATTTCACAATGTTTCGACCAACTATTCCTCTGTCCTTCGTCAGGTGGTAATCGCGACGGGATAGGAACTCTGAATCTCCATTTCTTGTAAAAAAAATAATAATTTTACCAAGAATTTTTCATAAGTTTTGGTTTCGGTTTCGATTATTGCTCATGGCAATCGTCATCTATTTTTTATAAATAATTCTGCAATTACTGCCTTCCATAGTTGTTGCCGTCTCACCACGTTTTGACCAAGTAAGCCATCTTAAGAAAAGATGAGAATAATAGTCCGCAATAAAATAAAATTAGTGAATAATATTCATCTCAATAATGAATTCCAATTAAATAATATATGGAGGATTGATAAGTTGTATTATTTAGATTATTATATTGTAGCAATAATAATCAATTAATTACCTACAAAAATCGTAACGTAATAAAATGTGGCGGATTACTGATTGCCAAACAATGGCATGTTGACAGATTTAAATAAGTTAAGGGTCATACAACGTTTGAAGCAAAATCGTTTTCATGACCACTATAAGGAGAAGACAATTCAATGCAAGATTTACTTTTAGTAACTTATACGGCAATGGGAAATTTAAGAACCAGATAAATTTTAATTAGAGCTGTCTTTATCGTCCTTTCTTGTAAAAGAGCTTCATACGAAGAATATGAAATCCAAGATGGCTACTTGATATCACGTGTATTACTAAGATGGTTAAAAAAAAGTCAAATGTATATGATCCCTCGTAAGTAATAATTTCTTGTCATTTACGTATCTTAATAGAAAATACATTGAGTTGAATCTATATATTAATACGATAGCGTGTGTTATTTTGTGTGTCACGCTTATATATATTTTTCTACTGAGTGGCTTACGTTTAATTGTTATGACCTTCCATTTCTTGTAAAAAAATAATTTTACCAAGAATTTTTTATAAGTTTTGGTTTCGGTTTCGATTAAAGCTGATGGCATTCAAGTCATTTATTTTTTTATAAATAATTTTACCAAGAATTCCCCATAGGTTCTAGTTTCGGTTTCGGTTATAGCTGAAGGAACTTAAGTTATAAACCTGGGCTGCAACATCAGCGTCAAGATGCACTACCTATTTTCTCTTATGGACCGACATCCTGAGAATGAGTGACGAGCAGAGGGGGGGGTCATAAGGACCTAAAAGAGATGAAGACCAGAAATCAGTGTCGCTGGGACGCAGTCATATTGGCTGACTATTGTTGGAATCTAAAGAGAAACCTCTTTGCCGCTGAGCATTCCAGGAGTTCGAAGAAACAAAAGTTCAAGCCTTGACGTCTGAACAATGATGAAGCAACATGTAATTTACGTGTACTTACGTGTATTAATGCCACCATTCAGTTTACAGTAATCGATGATTCTATCAGGTAATCGATATATGTTGTTGGAAAAACATTGTGTCTTTTAAAACATATTTAAGATGATATGTGTTGACAAAAACCAGCTCATAATGCCATAAATATGCAATCCATTTTGTCACAAGGTCTGATGTGTTTTTTTTAATCGACTTTGCACAAAAATCTGGTCAGATGGAGAAGAAAATGGTTGCCATTTTCGGATTCAGCAGTGCAAAAATACCCTAAATCAGTTGTAGAAATCTAGACAATGTTCACAAAGTAAAAAAAAAAAAATTATTTCCCAGTGAGTATTGGCATTTGCTTCCCCGATATCTTTCTAGTTGGAATTATTTCTAAAAAGACATCGGATACTTAAGTGAGAGATTACGTGAAGGTTGTCAACGTCCTTAAGTGAAACTGTTTCTATGGAACGTACTTGGCACAGTGGTATGTAGTAGGTCGAACACAAGAAAGTATTTGTTAGTTATTCATCTGTCTGTCTATCTATTTATCTATGTGTATTATCGATATATCTCTCGATCTAGTTATCTATCTATTTCTGTATCTATCCATCTCGATCTATATATCTAACTGGTGAGATAAACAAGAGATGAATATGAAGAATGTTGATAAAAACTGTCAAAATATAATAAAACCACATCATAGACAAGTCACCGGAAGCATCTGATCAGCTGACGGAACTACGTGCATGTTACCATGTGATCAGGTTAGCTGGAGATCAAATGGGAGTTGGAATTTAGACGCTGAGCAGGGCGGACGGTTTAACAGGTCGTCCCCCCTTCACCGGGGAGTGAGCTGACGTGTCTCAGAATGGAGGCCTAGAATTAAACACTCAAGCAAAGATACTCACTTTCTATGCGATCGACACCTGGAAAGCGAATAAAAACTATATAAAATACAATCAGCGTTCTTGGAAGTGAATGAATATTCGTTCAAACAGGTTCTCGCCCCCCCCCCTTCAAGAACAAGATGAATTTCCGGCGGACTAAGATCTAAGACGCATGAAAATAAGGTATGTTGGAAAATGCATGTATGGTAAACACACACACACGCACACACACACACACACACGCACACACACGCACACACACACACACACACACAAATACGCACACACACACACCCACACAAATACGCACACACACACAAATACGCACAACACACACACACAAATACACACACACACACGCACACACACACATGAACATAAAGACGATCATAACATTGCAACATAAATAGACTGCAACAACATAACTTAGGGTTCAGATAGTGAAGAACCACCATAGACATTTAGTGACACCTACACACATAATGATGAACCCTTCGTCACAAGTACATATCACTGCATGCCATGTTGGTACACCATTACACCACATACTCCTCATGATGGGACAGTCCGTGTTGTTAACCACTGAGCCACAGTAACCTCCGTTTCAGTAGAGAAGTGAGTTTTTGTTACAAGGCGGAACCAGATATTCGGGTTTGCAAGAAAAGAAATAACAAAAATCCGCCATTAATGAAGCTTTAATCGTTTAAAACATCATACATATGAATTGATGTAACATGTTGCAACCGTGCGACCATTTGGAAGCATACGGTGCAATTTATTTATGATATTCTCCTCGTTTTATTAACGGCAGTTAAATATCTCTGTTCATAGAACAAGCATTTTCAGTTGATTTAATTTGAGTATTATATTATCCTTGACTATGTGCAATTATTTGAATATTGTATCATATTCATTTACAAGTATGCGATGATGTATTCTCCACTAAACACACATACACACGTGCACGCGCGCGCGCACACACACACACACACACACACACAAACACACACACATATATATATATATGTATAAAAAAATTTTTTTAAAATACCAGCGGAGGTTTACGTTATGTTTTGAGAAAAATAGAAAAACCGAATGAAATTATTAAAATAATCAACGTTTCGTCCTTATTTCAGAGGACATCTTCATGATATTGAAGTAAAAATGCAAGAAAAGAAAAAGTCATAGGTCATACGAAAAAGAGAACAGTTTTTGAATCCTACCCATGTCGGGAAGGACAAACATGTGTGCGTATATATATATATATATATATATATATATATATATATATATATATACACTAGCAGTTCAACCTGACTTTACTCGGGCCCTATGTACTGTTCATAACTTTATGTGCACACACACACACACACACACACGCACACACACACATATATATATATATATGTGTGCATACTAGCATGGATACCCAGCGTTGCCAGGGTCGACATGAAGTTCGGCTTCGCCACACCTGCTATACTAAGAATATTGAGCAGTTTTTCATTATATGTCAACTCTTCCGTTACCCAACAAAAATAAAAGAACGAATGAAAACACGAAAATGTACACCCCTCCCGAAAAAAGAAGTACGTGAAAAACTCTCCACCAGATATTTCCGCAGAAGGGATACGAAGAGAAGCTATTCTCTGGATATTGAGCACTTTTTTATGACTTTATTCTAATGTAAGCGAATCTTTTTATTCTACCTTAGTCTAGAAAGATGTGTTATATATATAACGTTCAAAGCTGTACAATGACTATATATATATATATACATATATATATACATATATATATATACATATATATATATATATATATATATATATATATATATATATATATATATATTGCCACAAGAAAACAGGGCATAATGGAGACACGATCTCATTAAATAATGCATTAAGTTTTTTTCATATTCGTTAGGCAGATTGTATTAATTATACTCTCTGTATTTCAATTTTATATTAGAGCTTTGGGAATGTACGTCTTAATTCTTCTAGCATCAAACTAATATAATAGAGTTTTACTAAAATAGGAATAATAGATTAAAGTTTTAGTATAAGTCTAGCTCGATTTTAATTTCGGTAAAAGAAAGGAAAATCGGTGCGAAACAGTTCGGTTCGAAAGGTTAAATTTTAGTATAAATGTCAATATATATTTTTGCGTTCCTAATAGGTGTGTTCAATATGAGTCCATCCAGGTTCCTTCTCATAATATGATTGGCTGGTTAAACCATAAATACTGATTGATAGAGAAGTTCAGAGAACGTCGTAAGATACGTCGAAAGCCTAACGCTTAAGGATATTGCCTGATACGGTCATAAACAAGGCTCGATTCAGTTACCACTTATCGAGGACCGAACGCCACTCGAGGATAAGGATTAATGAGTGCATGGTAATCATCAGGACAATAAAGTAGTAATCGTTAGTAGCGAAAATATTGTATAATTTAATTATTTCAAGCGAGAGCTCGGCAAGAACTTGTTTACATTGAACTTGAAGTCGACCACGTTGTAGTCAAATGGAAACCAGACCAGCCGAACAGAGTTCCACAGGCGGGCATTTCTAGGAAAGAAGCTTGAATCATGGATCCACACTTAGGTTTAGACACAGGTAGAGAGGTGGGGAATTTTGTTTATAGTGGTTGTAGATAAACGAGTGCTTTTATGAAAGCTTGACAAGGAGGAGTAGATTTGAGCTCAGACAAGCACTTTCCGTGACAATATCGATAGAGCATAGATAGGTTATTAATGTGTCTTCCGTGGGAAAGCGGTTGCAGAAAAAGAAACGGGTATCACCTACCAGGAGGGTACTCCGTGCAGCTCCTGCTAAGATGTTGCAACAGTACTCTATCCTATGACGTATTTAGCTCTTTAGAGGATTGTATCAACAGTGATATATCTACTGGAGCAGTAGAATGATCCAATTAATTTTCCGGCAACATTAGTATATACTCCATTTCAGGTCAGGAATCAAGATCACACCGAGAAGCTTGTCAACATATGGTGCTTTCCAAACGAGAGCCATTCATTTCAATTGGGACCAGAAAGGGGTCAAAGCGTTAATGGTGGATATGGAGACGCTTTTATTATTCGATTATAATAGCCAAGATACTTCAACTACTTCTAGCAAATATATCCCTTTCACGGAACGTATCACTTATAGACAGAATAGTTAGAGAAGCTGAAAGTCTACTCATATGAAAATTTCCTTTAAGTATATAATATTTTTATGGAATTTAATTCATACGGCGAATGAAAATCTGGTTTTGTTCGAATCTAGTTCGTTCCACAATAACTGGTTCTTATCAAACTAACGTCGATAAGTAGATAAACACTCGGGAGAATAATAGCTAAGTGGGTAACGACACGTGCTGAAACGCTGGGTGTGTCAAGTTCGAATCCAGTCCGTTCCACATAAACATTTTCATCAAACCAACACTTGACCTTGTTCCTAATCCCCTGAAAAGAAGGTAAATAAAATATTTTTCGGTAAATAAAATGCGGAAGTAGTTCCGAATCACGTTAAGGGATATGTGCTAGCACCAAAACAAAATTTCCAAAGTTGGCTAAAATGGAATCCTCGCAAAAAAAACAAAACAAAACAACAAACGTTGTAAAAAAAAAAAAGCTTTAAACAGGAAAAAAAAAACGAAGTGTTTTCTTTTAACTTCAAACTATTTTTAACCCTAAACTAACTTTAAATTATATTTTTAACCCTAAACTAACTTTAAATTATATTTTTAACCCTAAACTAACTTTAAATTATATTTTTAACCCTAAACTAACTTTAAATTATATTTTTACCATAAATTAACTTCAAACTATTTTTAACCCTAAACTAACTTTAAATTATATTTTTAACCCTAAACTAACTTTAAATTATATTTTTAACCCTAAACTAACTTTAAATTATATTTATAACCCTAAACTAACTTTAAATTATATTTTTAACCCTAAACTAACTTTAAATTATATTTTTAACCCTAAACTAACTTTAAATTATATTTTTACCATAAATTAACTTCAAACTATTTTTAACCCTAAACTAACTTTAAATTATATTTTTACCATAAATTAACTTCAAACTATTTTTAACCCTAAACTAACTTTAAATTATATTTTTACCATAAATTAACTTCAAACTATTTTTAACCCTAAACTAACTTTAAATTATATTTTTACCATAAATTAACTTTAAACTATTTTTAACCCTAAACTAACTTTAAATTATATTTTTACCATAAATTAACTTTAAACTATTTTTAACCCTAAACTAACTTTAAATTATATTTTTACCATAAATTAACTTCAAACTATTTTTAATCCTAAACTAACTTTAAATTATATTTTTACCATAAATTAACTTCAAACTATTTTTAACCCTAAACTAACTTTAAATTATATTTTTACCATAAATTAACTTTAAACTATTTTTAACCCTAAACTAACTTTAAATTATATTTTTACCATAAATTAACTTTAAACTATTTTTAACCCTAAACTAACTTTAAATTATATTTTTACCATAAATTAACTTTAAACTATTTTTAACCCTAAACTAACTTTAAATTATATTTTTACCATAAATTAACTTCAAACTATTTTTAACCCTAAACTAACTTTAAATTATATTTTTACCATAAATTAACTTTAAACTATTTTTAACCCTAAACTAACTTTAAATTATATTTTTACCATAAATTAACTTCAAACTATTTTTAACCCTAAACTAACTTTAAATTATATTTTTACCATAAATTAACTTTAAACTATTTTTAACCCTAAACTAACTTTAAATTATATTTTTACCATAAATTAACTTTAAACTATTTTTAAACCTAAACTAACTTTAAATTATATTTTTACCATAAATTAACTTCAAACTATTTTTAACCCTAAACTAACTTTAAATTATATTTTTACCATAAATTAACTTTAAACTATTTTTAAACCTAAACTAACTTTAAATTATATTTTTACCATAAATTAACTTCAAACTATTTTTAACCCTAAACTAACTTTAAATTATATTTTTACCATAAATTAACTTTAAACTATTTTTAACCCTAAACTAACTTTAAATTATATTTTTACCATAAATTAACTTCAAACTATTTTTAACCCTAAACTAACTTTAAATTATATTTTTACCATAAATTAACTTTAAACTATTTTTAACCCTAAACTAACTTTAAATTATATTTTTACCATAAATTAACTTCAAACTATTTTTAACCCTAAACTAACTTTAAATTATATTTTTACCATAAATTAACTTTAAACTATTTTTAACCCTAAACTAACTTTAAATTATATTTTTACCATAAATTAACTTTAAACTATTTTTAACCCTAAACTAACTTTAAATTATATTTTTACCATAAATTAACTTTAAACTATTTTTAACCCTAAACTAACTTTAAATTATATTTTTACCATAAATTAACTTTAAACTATTTTTAAACCTTAAATTATATTTAAAGTATTTCTTAACTTTAAACTAACTTTAAACTAATAACCACCGCCCCAGGAAAAACCCTAACCCTAACCCTAACCCTAACCGCCCCAGGAAAAATACCAGTACAAAAAAACTTGAACAGATTTTGTCCCGGATAAAACAAAACTGTTTTTTACCCTAAACTAACACTCATCTAATCGGTAATTGTTCGTTCAAAGCTGCACAATTACTATATATATATATATATATATATATATATATATATATATATATATATATATATATATATATATATATATATATACTGATTTTTAATTTTAATTTAATTATAATTTATTTTTAAATTTTAAATTATCAATCACATTACTTAATATTGAATTACCTCTAGGATATTTACCTATCGAGCTTATTATATATCTAAATTACAACGAGCATTTTTTCTTTCCTGTATTTTAATAAAACTAGTAATTTCACTGTTACATTAAAATACACTCAGCTCTTTAGACTATTGTTCTAATCTCCTTTAAATTATATATATATATATATATATATATATATATATATATAAATGGGTTAAGAAATTCCAACGAAAGAAAGATGTATATTTACATAAGGGGGTAGTCACCAACAATGTGTATTTTTTAACATTATTTTATTATTCCGTTTCTTGGTTTTTCATTGAGAATTATGTTTAGATAATTCTAATAATGTTTTTAAATCATTGAAATTGTTTTTAACGCGTTTCAGACGTTCTGTGAAGCGTCCTCTTCAGAAATTATTTTCAAAATGTGTTGGAGATGTAAAAAATAGCATTTTCTAGTTCATTTGAAGTGTTTCCAAGGGGTGGAAATGTGTAAGTGTCTACTATTTATTGGAATGTTCAATTTTTATTACTCTTTTATTGGGCTGTGGCGGGTCGGCGGTGGTCACTCCTGTGTTGTGTTTCTCTCTCTCACTCTCTCCCTCTGCTTGTGCTTTTTTCTTTGATCTCGTTTAAATAATGGAGGAAATAAAAGACAAATGACTGTTTTGTTTTGTTTTATTTCTGGGTTTTTTCCACGCGATTTATTTTTTAATTCGATCGAAAGCAAATACAGCAGTGTACTTAACCTGGTTATCTTCAAAGCTAATATCAGCAAAAACTTGTCATAAACATTTATCACACTCAAGCTGCACATCTCATTAACCCTTATAATTAATTATGAATAAATATTTGTTCATGAATAAATAAATAAATATTTTTTTTCTAAAGTAATGTGTAGCAACAGGCGAAAACATTGTTTTTGTTTGTTTGCTTGTTTGTTTTGTTTTTATTTGCTCTTTTATTATTTTTTTTGGGGGGGGGGGTTCTGTGTGCTTTTTTGTTGCGTTTGTTTTTTGTTTTTTTTGTATTGTTTCGTACGAAACGTCACTGTTTTTAGGACTTTGGGCAATTCGAAAAATATTTCAATGACAAAATATACATTTTTGTCTAGTTGTTTGTTTGTTTGTTTGTTTGTTTGTTTGCTTGCTTGTTTTTTTGTTGTTGTCTAAGTTATGGTTTTTTCTTGTTTTTTTTTTGTTTTTTTTTAATTTTCGGTTATCTGTCAGGGATTCTCAAAGAAGTACTCGTTGCGAAATGTTGCGCATTTTTTTTTTTTAATCGGTTGCAATGTGTTCCGAACCGATTATACACTCTCGCTGTAAAATTTGAACAGTTGCAATGTCGTGGGACCACTCCATCCAAATTATTGATAGTCATCGATTGCATTGGCTGAGCGTTTCACGGCATAAGTTACGATATCTTTTAATTATTGCGATATATATAACGATTTGTTACACACTCTACGATGGCACGCGAATCGCTGGAGGCACAGACTCTACTCGGATTATATTTTTCTTTCAGTTTTTCGTCTGACTGACTGACCACCAACTAACTTTCTTCTTTTTACATGGAACTAAAAGAAAATACTTGATCAGAACAGTTTGCACCAGTTATGTCCCCTTACGAATTTCTTTTCTGAATCAAGATATAATGCTACTAAGGATTATGTCCAGAATTCTGATTCCAATTTTAATGAAAACCTATTACATAGTTTTGATTCTTGAAAGTGTCTAAAATTAAAGGCTTAAGCTTAAGAGATCTTCAGCAGAAAGTGGAATTCAGAAAATATGCTTTAATTGTTTTCTAACGACTATGAGTAAAATCTAATGCACATCTGAAATAGTTGACATTTCAATGACAATATCAGTGACCCCAAACTCAGTTTAAATGCTTCAAATAAACTGAAAGGTGGGAATAGTTTTAATTGATAACTATTACACTGTTCCGACATATTTGCTTTTGATCGAAATAATAAAAAAAACAAGATAGTGATTTGTATTTTTAGTTCTTCGATTATTTAAACGAGATCAATAGTTTTGATGCTTATTTATTGAACAGTGTTCTCAACATCTGTGTTTCTTATACTCTCTTTCTCTCTCTCTCTCTCTCTCTCTCTCTATATATATATATATATATATATATATATATATATATGTGTGTGTGTGTTTCTTATATTCTACATATATATATATGTTTCTTAGTTTCTTATATTCTCTCTCTCTCTCTCTCTCTCTATATATATATATATATATATATATATGTGTGTGTGTGTCTGTGTCTGTGTGTTTCTTATATTCTACATATATATATGTTTCTTATATTCTCTCTCTCTCTCTCTCTCTCTCTCTATATATATATATATATATATATATATATATATATATATATATATATATATATCTATATTTTTATAAAGTAATAGGGTTCGTGTGTTTCTGTCTGTGTGTACAGCTCTCCATCATCAACGAAATATAAAGGAGGTAAGAGGGTAGATCTCTCCTGGTAGAGAAACATTAGAACCCATTTTAGGATGTTTCTGTTATAGGAGACATAAGAAACTTTGCCTAATTTCTTTATATACTAGTCTACAAACCACCCCCATATCGAATGACTTATGCTCATTTGCATATCACATTATATTAAATCTCTTTAACTAATTACCTCGACCTTATTACATATTGGAAATATTCTAATCATTTCAACTGTACTATTTACAAAATCTATTTAACATTTAATTATTTAATATATTTTCATTTAATTTTATATTCGATTTATTTCACTTTACGTATATTATCAAAACAATTCATTGGCGAGCAAAGCTTTATGTTTTGGGATTGTATTGAAAATGTAATGGAAATTTCAATTTCGTTCCGTTTTAATCGTTTATATTTTACTTGCCAATATAATTGAAAGAATACAATTCAACTATCGTAATTTTAAAAAAGAAATAATTTTATTTTTAAATGAAAAAAATCAATTTAGTAAAATAATTGTATTAAACACCCCCAGCCTTGTCAGCAAACCTGTAAACCTATAAAAGTTAACATTTCGAATGTAAACAGTGATTTTTCGATTTTGTTAGCGCTTCTTGCCGCAATTAAAGACAATTAAAACGGAACTAACTTTATTTCCATTCTATTTTTTAAACAACCCCCAAAACATAACGCTCTCTTCCAGTTATAGCCAAATTTTTTTTAATTAAATAAAACAGGTCAAAATAAACAGATAAGCGCATTTTCTTTTACATTTTTCTTACAATCATTGTCATTTAACCAACTGCAGGATACCGTTACTTTTGTGGGGTTGTTTTGAAAATGGCACGGAGATTATAATTTCGTTCCAATTTAATCTTTCTGGTCGAGCCTATTTCGAAAGCCTGTCTTATCATAGATTTGAACTACAAATAATTTATTACATTTTGATTATTACTATCTTAAGACTTAAAGCTTATATTTATTTCATTTTTCTATTTATATATTGAATTAGTTATTTCCAGTCTTATTTAAACTTAGTGCTTTCTTTAATCCGGTTTATAAATTTAAAAGAGATATAAATAATAAAATAAAAAGGTTATGTAATTTAAAAGAAATACACGTACTCACAAAAGCAGAACTTTTTTTACACATTTTTTTCTTTAAAACCATAACAATGAGACTAACAATTACCTAGATCTTAGTAATTATTTGTTTTAATAGAACTGTTTTAATTGTACTGTTTACTTAGTTAACCTAAGTTGGTATCACATTTATTTTACATTTACTTTTTTTTTTAATTATTACTTTTAGACTGTGACGTTTACACCCGGAAGTAATGAGTCACACGTAGGTCGCTTTTATTCATTCCTTTTGGTCAAGATCAAAGTGTAGTATCTGTTCCTCAGATGCTGCATTGCTGCACTTCATTTTCTTGTTCTCTTTCGGTGGAGGAGAAATCCTTCACGACTGAGACAATTTTTATTTTTGTACCTTTTCTCCACGTTAAAAAACGACCCTGGTGTCTAACTCTGTCCCGTGGGAAGGCATAGTAAATAGGTAGGTGCCGGGAAAACTCGTCCCGGGAAAACTCGTCTCCGGAAAACTCGTCTCCGGAAAACTCGTCCCCTTTCGCTAGGTAGGAAAACTGGTCCCTTATTGAATAAATATCGATTGAAAACACATTTTATGATCGTTCTTGAAGGAGATATTGTTTTTTAAAATAAACTATAGCCCCCCCCCCAATATTTTAAAAAAAATATTTTTACTTGTTTAATGTTTTTTTGTGTTTTTAATAAAAGCGTTTATTATGTTCATAAACGAGACCGCATATTTTTTTTTATATTAATATGAAAATAATTTACTTATATACTGTTGCTTATAAAAGGGTAAAATCGATTTTTCTACCTCGCCGACTATGTTGTTTATTTAATTTATTTTGAATCGTTTATTTGGTAAAGAAAAAAAAAAAAAAACAGAAAACAAACAAAAAACATGTCGGTCGAGTGTTACGGGAGAACGAGGGGGTCTTGATAATCGCTAAAAAAAATAGAAAATTAAAGAAATTACTGAGGGAGATTTGGTTTTAAAAAGAAAATAATAAATTTTAATATTTTTTAAAATATAATTTAGAGAGAGAGGGGGGGGGGATAAAACCTCCCTTCGAAAAACAACCAACAAAAAATGAAATTAAAAAGATTCTTGATAAACGATAGCGGAGTTTTCAATAAAATTGATTAATAAATTTATTTAGTGATTACTTTCTCTCTTAATGATTGATTTTAGAATTTTGAAGTAAAAATTTAAAAAATTAAAAATGAGTTAACGAGAGATTGTTAGCACACATGGCATCTCGCGCCAAAAAAATATTTCGCTTTTAATTTATTAGTTAATTTTTGCAAAATTTGACAGGACGACAATAAATGTTGATAATTGATAAAATCATAATTTTAAATAACGCATGAGTGCATTTGGTATGACAGAAAACAAAAACATAACAACAAAAAACTATCATAATTAAAAAACAAAACCAAAAGCGTAACGAAGAATCGAATCGCTCCCTGTTTTTTAATTTTTGGGTTTTGTTTTTTTTATTGTTTTTATGACTCCAAAAAACATCGTTAAAATAAGAACAAAGAAAATTTGTAATTAACTTTGTATGAACATAATAAACGCTTTAAAATAAGTTAAACCACTAAGAACTTAGCCAGTTAGGTAGAAAACGGACACTTAGAAAATCGATTTTATTTAAAAAAAAAAAAAAAAAAAAAAAAAAAAAAAAAACATTAAACAAGTAAAAATATTTTTTAAAAAATATTATGGGGGGGCTATAGTTTATTTTAAAAAACAATATCTCCTTCAAGAACGATCATAAAATGTGTTTTCAATCGATATTTATTCAATAAGGGACCAGTTTTCCTACCTAGCGAAAGGGGACGAGTTTTCCCGAGACGAGTTTTCCGGTAACGAGTTTTCCCGAGACGAGTTTTCCCGAGACGAGTTTTCCCGGGACGAGTTTTCCTAAATTCAATAGGTACAATATAATTGTTTATAATTGTACTATTCAGAAATATTATTTATAGTTCGTCCATTTCAGTTAGTATACATTTCCTTTACGCTTAATTAATTTACAATCATTAATATCGTTAAACAATTCCGTTTAAAACCGAAATTATGCCACCCAAACGAAGTAGAAACGAAAGTGAGGAAGAAAGAATGGAAAGATTGGAAGCTAATAGACTAAGAGTTGCTGCAATTCACTCCAATGAAAACAATTCAGATAGAGAAAGACGTCTAGAACTTAACAGGATACGTCAAAGAGAAAGGAGAGCAATACTGTCAGATTTGGAAAGAGAAACCCAACGTGAAGCTGACAGAACTAGACATGCTGTAAGGCGGTTAAATTCATCACAAGATGAAATTCAAGAAAGGCAAAGATATGCACTGGAAAGAGAAGCAATATTACGATCGAATGAATTATATGAGGTAAATAGACGTACACAAGGTCAGTTGAGAGTGGCTCAACGACATCAGAATGAATCGGAAACCCAACGAAGCTTTCGCCTATACCAAGGGCAACAACGAGAGGCTGCATGGAGAGAGAGTATGACTTTGCCCCAGCAATTGACAGAAAACGAGGCAGCTAGACAACGAATGACTGCTTTGAGACACCATGAAATAGAACACTGCAATAGAAAAGGATTGCTCTACAACAAAAATGACTCTCTCACTACAGCTGATATAGGAAAAATGGACAAAGTATGTCAACATTGCTCAGCTGTAAAATTTAAAGGAGAAACCCCTGGTTGTTGTTGTTCTTCTGGCAAGTTGTGCTTGATAGCTTTCCCCCACTGCCTCAGTTGCTTCAAGATTTGCTCTCCGGCAATGGTCCCATCTCTAAAGATTTTCTGCAAAATCTACGCAGTTATAACAATTGTTTTGCAATGACATCATTTGGTCACAAAATTGCGGCAGTACATGGGTGGAATCCTTCTTTTAGAATTCGAGGCCAGGTTTGCCACCAGATTGGGAGTCTTTTACCACCTGAAGATGAAAGTTTATTCAAGTCTACTTCTTGGATAGTCTGGAAGAGGAACTACATAATCGGGGACGTGACAGTAGACTCAATAGAGACATTCTCCAAAGTCTGACTGAATTTTTACATGAGAACAACAGGTTTATTTGTCAGCTGAAAACAACAAAGGAGAGGATTGAAGAAGAACACTTGATAGAACATAAAGTTGTCATAAGGGAAGACCGAAGGCCGCAAGAAGAGCATCCACGGCGATTCAATGCTCCAACAACAACGTATGAGATTGGAATATTAATGGGGAATGAACCAACAGCTAACCGGGATATTGTCTTGCGTTTTAGAAATGATACATTAAAATGGATCTCCGAACTACATCCCCTCTACGATACTTTAATGTACCCGTTAATGTACCCCTATGGTTCTCCATCTTACAACATCTACATGAAGGCATCCAATGGGCGAAAAGTTACCCAACAGCAATTTTATTCATACCATTTAATGACTCGGCCTGGAAACTATTTTCTCTGGTACCGAAGGCTATTTCAACAATGGCTGGTGGATGTGTACTGCAAGATTGAAACAGAACGTTTACAGTTCCTGAGGCGTGAGCAACAGACCCTGAGAGCTGACAATTATAGCAACTTGAGAGATTCAATTCTTAGGGAGGATGGGAATCCAGAACAGTTTGGTCAACGAGTTGTACTTCCGGCAACTTATACAGGAGGCCCTCGATACATGTTTGAGCGTCAAAGTGATGCCATGGCATATGTTCGGCGAATGGGCCGAGCCGACCTCTTCATCACGTTCACAACAAATCCAAAGTGGACAGAAATTACAGAAAATTGTCTTCAAGGGCAAGACCCTCAGGATCGTCCAGATATTGTTGCCAGGGTTTTCAGGCAGAAGCTAAAAAAGTTACTTGAATTTATTAAAAAGGGAGGATTTGGCAGGTTGAGGGCTTTCCTGTACAGTATTGAATATCAAAAAAGAGGACTGCCGCATGCACACATCCTCACCTGGCAGGCCCCAGAGGACAAACTTCTACCAGAAAAAAATGGATCTCTGCATATCTGATCTTCATGCTAAAGTGATGGCACATATGGTGCATGGACCTTGTGGACCATTTAATCCAAATTGTCCATGTATGATTGACAACAAATGTTCCAAAAAATACCCAAAAGAATTTCTTCAGTGTACCGAGCAAGGCCAAGACTCTTACCCCAAGTACAGGCGAAGAAAACCAGAAGATGGAGGCCAGACTGGTACAATAAGGATGAAGAGAAATGGTCGGTATGTTAATCAAGAAATAACAAACCAGTGGATTGTTCCGTACAACAAGGTCCTCCTTCAGCAGTTCAACGCTCACATTAACGTAGAAATGGTCGGTATGTTAATCAAGAAATAACAAACCAGTGGATTGTTCCGTACAACAAGGTCCTCCTTCAGCAGTTCAACGCTCACATTAACGTAGAAATTTGCAGCTCGATCCAAAGCATCAAATATGTCCTCAAATACGTGAATAAAGGATGTGATCAAGCAGTGTTTGAACTACAAAGAACTGATGGAGCAGCTAACCAACAAGGCCAAGTACAAAGTCACATTGTGGATGATATCCAGCAGTTCCAGAATGCAAGGTATGTCGGCAGTTCAGAGGCGGCCTGGAGGATATTGGAACATCCCATCCATGAACATTTCCCCCCAATTGTACAACTTTCTGTTCATCTTGAAAATGGGCAGCGTGTCATGTTCTCAGCTGATACTGCTCTGGAACGAGCCCAAGGTCCACCGCCTGCCACAACTTTGACAGCATTTTTTCAACTCTGCCATGAGGATGACTTTGCAAGGGGTCTCAAATACGTAGAAGTCCCTGAGTTTTACACTTGGAACAAATCGACAAAGAAATGGATGAGAAGAATGCGTGGGGTACAAGTTGAAGGTACTGAAAATGATGATGTATGGAAGGCACCATGCATTGGGAGAATCTACACGATTAGTCCAAAAGCAGGGGAGTGTTATTTCTTACGCCTGTTGCTCAATGAGGTTGCTGGTCCAACTTCATTTCAAAATTTGCGAGCATACAATGGTCAGGTGTTTGAAACATACAGAGCAGCGTGCCTTGCTCGAGGCCTTCTAGAAAATGACCATCACTTGCATCAAGCAGTAGGAGAGGCAAGTGCCACTCAATCACCTTCAAATTTGCAAAGCCTATTTGTGATAATTTTAACAGCCTGTGAGCCAAGAAATCCTCTTGAGATCTGGATGGCTTTTCGTGATGTAATATCTGAAGACATTCTTCACAGATACAGGCAAGAAGTTAACAATCCAGAAGCAGATTTTAATGAGGATATCTACAATAAAACTCTTTGTCTAATTGAAGAAAAAGTTCTCCTTATGTGCGGTCAACCATTGGCAAGCTATGGATTACCTGCACCAACGCAAGGGAGAGATGAAAGACTCGCGAGAGAGTATCAACGTGAAGTTACTTATAATCTTGAAGAACTTTCCCTACAAGCAGAAAATATGCAAGAAAAACTGACCGATTCTCAAAGAGAAGTTTACAATTCAATCATGGCAATGTTGGAAGCACAAGGTGAAATGAACAAAAACATGATGTTTCTTGATGCTCCAGGTGGTACGGGCAAGACTTTTGTAATCAATTTGATCCTTGCAAAGATTAGATCCATGAGAAAGATTGTGCTTGCAACAGCATTCAGTGGCATTGCTACTACTCTACTACAAGGTGGCCGCACTCTTCACAGCACTTTTAAAGTACCCTTGGATACTCATCGAATGGATCAGCCAGTTTGCAAAATTACTGGTAACTCAGCCTTGGCAAATGTAATTAGAGACACCTCTGCAATCATTGTAGACGAAGCCCCAATGACGCACAAGAGTGCTTATGAAGCAATTGACCGAACACTGCAAGACATCACAGGAAACAAGAATCCCATGGGTGGCATTCCAACCTTATTTTGCGGTGATTTCCGTCAAATCCTCCCAGTGGTTAAAAATGGCACAAGGGCTAACATTGTCAATGCAAGTTTGAAACAATCCTATCTCTGGAGGCACGTTATAGTGAAGAGACTGACTACTAATATGAGAGCCTATATCTCTGATAACACAGCTGCAGCAGACTTCTCAAAATTGCTTCTCCAAATCGGTAATGGTCAGTTTCCTATCACTTCTTCACCTGACACAATTAAGATTCCAACTGCGCTTGGTAAATGTGTCGGTAATCAGAAGCAACTGAAAGACAAAGTGTACCCAGACCTGCAAAACAATGGAAAATCACC
The DNA here is from genome assembly GCF_053919585.1 of Euprymna scolopes. NCBI lineage: Eukaryota > Metazoa > Mollusca > Cephalopoda > Sepiida > Sepiolidae > Euprymna > Euprymna scolopes. Next base: position 67,402,948 of record NC_136508.1, read on the forward strand.
GGATTGGCTTGCTGAGAGGGCTATTATTTCGCCATTAAACAGCAATGTGAATCATTTGAACAATTCAATAATGGATGAATTTCCAGGAGACACAAAGCAATACAAGTCAGTTGATTCGGCTACTAATGAATATGAAGCTGTTCACTACCCTGTGGAGTTTTTAAACTCTTTGGAGATATCTGGAATGCCTCCACACATTTTAAATCTCAAAATTGGATCGTCAATCATGATTCTTCGATCCTTGGAACCGCCAAAAACAACAAACGGAACCAGATGTGTTATCACCAGATTGCACACCAATGTACTTGAGGCCACCATTTCTTGTGGTCCCTACAAAGGCGAAACCATTCTACTGCCAAGGATCCCCTTAGTTCCATCGGACTCAGAACTTCCATTTAAATTCCGGAGACTCCAATTTCCTGTGAAGGTGTGTTTTGCAATGAGCATAAACAAAAGTCAAGGTCAGACATTTAACACCATTGGCGTAGACTTGACATCAGACTGCTTCAGTCACGGTATGTTCTACGTCTCCATCAGCCGGACAGGAAGTTCAGAAAAACTCTACATTCTGGCTCCAAATCAAAGCAGCAGAAATGTAGTTTACCCTGAGGCTCTTCAGTGAAAAGTTCGAGAAATGGATATGAGGAAAAACTGACATGATCTGATTGTGGTAAGTTTTTAGTATTGAATGTGCAAGATAAAATTTAAGCAAGAGTTGAAAATTACTTCAATGAAAAATTTTACTATGTAACATCAAGTAACCTTCCTTTTGATGAAAATGTTTTGTGAAGTTCCTGATTGAATTTCAGTCACTACAAGAGGTAGTTAAAATGTTAATCACCTTATACAATCGTTGCTCTTACAACATCAACTTACTGGAAAGGTGCCCACAGATTTTGGTACCCGAGTGCGCAACAAAGCTCCGTGCGAAGCACGGGTATCTTTGCTAGTATATATATATATCTGTATAAGCAAAAGTAGCCGTCGTTGACTGGGTTCAAAAACAGCCTACAGAAAATGGACTCTAATTTATGAAAGTATGATAGGTTATAAAAAGAAAGGGTTGTAAAGAGATAGCTTCGAATTTGGTGGTATCAAAACCAAAGCAAAATATGATGAAAGTAAAAATAAAATAGATAAACCCCATAATGTATTATACCATACCTGTTCACACTGAAACACTTATCACAATATTCTATGGATCTATATTAAAAAAAACTTGTTAAACTTTGTGACATATTTCCATTCTATTGAGGTCAGTTTTATTATACCATATGTCTTCAAACTAGAACATCATTATCAAAGTATACTTACTCAGATAGATATGAAAAGTCTTTATTAAAGTTCGTGCCTATTTCCATTCTATGGAGGCCAGGCGCGAACGCAGACCCCACAATTTTATTATACCATCCCTATTTAACTTAAAACATACTTATCAATGTATTCTTATTGGAGAGTAGATAATACAGTGGATGTGTTATCGGCAGCTCCAGTAACTCTCGCTTCTCCTATTTTGTCATTCAGTCCTCATTCAATAAGTGATTTTTCTGACAAAGGGTGAATAAAAAGCTGCTTAAAGGTCGGTACTACTTGGTGACCAGTAGTCTGAGATGTCGGAAATTTTTCTGTCTCTGTCTGTCCTTGTGGCTATGTCACTAGTAAGGGTGCTGGAGGTAAACGTTTTGTCTGGGCTGACGTTATCCGCCTGATAGTCAGGGACCCGAACCTTGGATTAACCACTAAGGAGGCTGTCCTATCAGCAGGCGCAAAGTACTGGGACTGCTGTATTGCCATTTGGTGAGTGGATCTGGACCATGCAGTAGTCTCTGGTGGGGCCTCTCGATGCCATACTAGTGGGTAATTGTTACGGCTTTACCTTTTCGTGTGCTACAAATAAAAAAAATTTCCTGTCTTTTTCTCTCTTACTTTCCCTCTCTGTACTGCTCTAACCAAGTATGCCGACCTATTCCACAAATCCCAAAACCTCAACATGAAATATCTCCAGAATAAATGTCTTCAAGTCTAATGTTAACAAATTCCTAATGAACCGCCCCCCTTAAGTAAACACTCCATCAAATCTCCACACTAACGTAATGTACTTGCAATAACTCTTATCCCTGAGTGGCTTCCGGGCCTTGATAAGTGGTGATCACTGTGTAAAAAAAAAACAAAAAAAAACATCTATATCAAAACCACTTGTAAACGTTTTCTTTTTTTTAATTTTTTAATTTTTTATTTCCATACTTTGTGGACCAGGCGCGTAACCCCAAAATTTTAATGAATCATCCTTATGCTAGATCAAAATACGCATTCCTGTGTCTCGATACATCTTCTATCATTATATGTGATCAGTTTTCTATAATAATCAACCATATAGGAGCATATTCGTGACCAGACACACACACAGACGTTCAGCTTTATATTATAGATATGTGTGTGTGTTTCTTATAACACACACACACACACACACACACACACACACACATATATATATATATATATATATATATATATATATATATATATATATATATATATATATATATATATATATGTTTCCTATATGTTCAGCGTTAAGTGATGTTGCTCCCGGTCAGTACTAAGGGATTTGAGAATACCAGTTGACCAATTAAATATATTATAATAAACAAATGTCTGCAAGCATAACACATGTCTTTTTCTAGGCACCTGACGAAATCATTTAAGATTGTGACAGGAAATGAACACGCAAATGATAAATCGGAAAATCCTCACCACCTGAAATGGATTCGAAAAAGAGACTCTCCACTCTGAATAAAAATTCAACAGTTATCCGAGATAGGAATATATATATTAAAAAATTAAATTACTATTAGTAGGTATGAGTAGGAGTTTATATAAATACTAATGTGAACGCTGGCGGAGCATAATTATTTTTCTGTCATTTTTTTTTTTTTTTTTTGGTTTTTGTTTTTTGATGGAAGGTGTGCACCAGTTTAGTATTAAAAATGTTTATAAATAATTTAATTTGACATTAAAACAATACTGTTTATTGGATTTTTTTTTTACCGTATTTTATCTATACGTCCATTTTGTAACAAGAATTTTTGTGCCGATTCGAATATTGACAGCATGAGACAGTATGAGGTCGAACAAGACGAAAGAAATTGTAATCACCAGAAGAGAGGAGTACCAAAAATAATAGGAGGAGTAAAGTACAGAGTCAGAAAGGGAAAAGAGAACTGTTCTCTTCTTGATTGTTACCTTCGCATTATTTCGGTCGATGTAACCTCCGACCTACTTCAGGTGTATCTTGTCGGACTCAGAAATATTACTGCCAGAACTCAGAAACGTGTACGAACGGAACCCTTTATTTAATCCCCGGGGTTTGTATGCTCTCGTTTACTCCGACATGACTTGGTAGAAGTCCTAAGTAATTAGTAAGGCTATGACAACAGCATATTCTTTTTCATTGTTTTGACTCTCGAGTGTGTATCCGTTGATATCTTATATGCTTTTATATAGAGTGATGTGGTTCTCGGTTGATTAACTGTATCTAACTGTGTCGGATATATACTAGAGAGTCAAAGCAATGATAAGAATATTCTGTTGTCATAGCCATAGTAATTAGGAATTGTATTTTGAGTGTTGTCGACACTGAGGATTGAACCGAAAGGAACTGTGGCATTGTCAATAAAGTACTTGATCAAATTTAATTGTGTAGGTTACACTCTTCTGGGTGGTGAAAGTTAAATCCTCAGTGCAGGCGGCACTCAAAATATAATTGCGAATTACTTATGACTTTTATTTTGTCATGTATGACGGTACAAGAGCATACTGGCCCTATGGATTAAATAAAGGGTTCTGTTTTAAAATCCGTACAGATTCTGGAGTCCGACAGTAATATTCCTGACTTTAACAAGATAGATCTGAAGCAGGTCGAAGGTTACATCGACCGAAACATTGTGAAAATAACACTCAAGATGAGAAGAGTAGTTCAAAGGACCTAAATAATACGAATAACCAATCTTTATCTAAAATTTCAGAAAAGGGGGGGGGGAACGTTGTTTAGTAAACGAATATTTGAACTATTGATCTCACATTGAAGAACTAAAAATACAAAATCCCGTTTTTCCGCGCAAGTTATTTTTTTAAATTCGATCCAAAGTAAATATGGCTAAAAAGTAATTTAAAAACACAACTATGATCACAGAAAAATTTATTATCAAACGAATTCAGGCGAACGTCTATGGCATCAACCCCTTCCACATCTGTAATTGTTTCTTAGTTTTTTATTGGTCCGTTTTTATCATCCATTAAGTATTTCATTTTTAGATTATAAAAAACAATGGTAACTAATATTACTCAATTTTCTTGTGAGGCCAGGTTCTAATTTATCGATCCCCCGACAAAAGGAAGGTGAATCTGTAAATTCACCTTGTCTGTTCGTCTGTTCGTCTGTTCGTCTGTCCGCACTTTTCTCAATAGTTACGCCTTGGAATTTTTTGACATTTTGCACAAACATTAAACATGATATGAGTAAAGAAAATGTAACAGAACGGATTTTCCGGGAAAACACCGGTTACCCCCCTTAGGGGTACCTTTCGGGTTAAAAGGGCTAAAATTGACGCTTTTTGTGATTATTAAAAAAAAAATGATGCCTTGGATTTTTATAAAACTTTCTGAAAAGTTGTAACTAACTGATTTCTATATCATTTTGTTTGTCTATATTTCCCGATAACTCTTGGGTGTGCCCCAGGGGCTCTTTTAGGGCTAATAAAAACACTGCATTTTTTGGACTATTTTACCATATTTGTCCAAAATTTTATGTGGTTGTCCATTTAGCAGTTTGCGTAGTGCAGAACTCAAATTTTAATATGTCATAAGATGATAAATAAATGCAGGAAATCTTCCTTAATTGCCGTCTAAAATTTAATAATGCCAATCTGAAATATTTGAACTTTTAAATGGAAGGTTGTGTTTATAACACTTCAAGCTATTATTCCAATAGAACAAAACATTGATTTCTTATACCTAGTGTTAAAATTTGAGAAAATAGGCGGTATTGGAATTTTCACGAAGCGCTTTCATCCCCCTCTTTGCCCCCTATGAATAAAACTCAATTAAAATAAATGTAGCCCACATTACGCAACCGCTCATAAAGCAGCTATACTTCAAACTTCATAATGATAATTACTTTAAAAGTGAATCCAGCACATATAAATGTATAATCATATACACATACCTATACATAACTAATAATTATCAAGGCCAGACACCACTCGATGATAAGGGTTAAGAGTGTACAGTAGTCACTTGGACAATATAGTAATCGTTAGTAATGGAAATTCGGTAAATTTGTTAACTTAAGTGGAACGGCTCATCAAGAACTTGTTTACGTTGGACTTGAAGACAACCATATTGTAGTTAGCTGGAAAGCAGGAAAACGGAAGACAATTCCACAGGCGTGCACACACACACACACACTCACACACCCACACACACACACACACACATATATATATGTACATATATATATGTACATATATATACATATATATATATATATATATTATGTTGATAAGAAAGTGTTTGCAGAATTTTTAATTTTGATTTCACAACTGATGTATTTTACATATAATTTTTTGTTATAATACCTTTACTTTTAAAGAGTGTTTAACGCTCTCTCTAATCGTTTAAATTACAATTGTTTTAAAACAATTATATCTTCTTTTAAGAACGTTCAATACAAGATGCAAAAGAAGCAAATTCGTACTATTTACTTATTGCAATTCAAGCTAGGTTGAAAAGCTGCTGAAACCGTGCGTGATATCAACGAAACATTTAGCCCAGGAACTACTACTGAACGCACAGCACAATGGTGGTTTAAGAAATTTCCTGGTGGCGACGAGTGTCTTGAAGATGATGAGCGTAATGGTCAGCAAATCAGATGTTGACAACGATCAATTAAGAGCCTTAGTCGAAGCCAATCCGCGTACAACTCTTTGAGAACTTGCTTCTGAATTAGACGTAACGTATGCGACGATTTTTAATACTTAAGAGAAACTAGAAATACAAAACAACTTGATAATTGGGTACCTTACGAATAAAACGATAAACAAAAGAAACGCAACGGCGTTTCTTTTGTTTGTCGTTGTTTGTTGTTTTTTTGTTGTTTTTTTGTGTTTTTGTTGTTTTTTGTTGTTTTTGTTGATTTTTGTGTTTTTTTTGTTTCTGTTGTTTTTTGTGTTTTTGTTGTTTTTTGTTGTTTTTGTTTTTTTTTTTGTTGTTTTCTTGTGTTTTTGTTGTTTTTGTCGTTTTTCGTTTTTTGTTGTTTGTTTGTTGTTTTTTGTTGTTTTTTTGTTGTTGTTTGTCGTTTTTCGTTTTTTGTTGTTTTTCGTTTTTTGTTGTTTGTCAAAGTGTTATTTTCTCTTCTTTTACGCAACAATAACCGCACTTTTCCTCACTGGGTTCTTTACGACCACCGGCGACGCTCAGCTCAGTGGTTTGATGCCTTCAAAGCTCCACGAGATTTTCCAAAACCAGAGTTGCACTAAAAGGAGGTCATGCTGAATGTTTGGTGACCTGCGACCAATCTCATCCATTACTGTTTTTGAATGCAGCCGAAACCATTGATAAATACTGTTAACAAATAGATTAAATGCACCAGAAACTTCGACAACAACACCCAGAATTAGTCAACATAAAAGGCCCAATTCTCCTCCACAACAATGCTCGACCGCACTTGCTAAACCGACCCTGCAGACGTTGAACGAATTGAGCTACGAAACTCTACTTCATCCGTGATACACTCCAGACCTGCCAACTATCGAATACCACTTTTTCAAGCATCTCGAAAACTTTCTGCGTGAAAAATTCTTCAAAAACCTAAGCGATATCAAAAACGACTTCATCGTCACCAGAAGCCAAGATTTTTACGTTAATGGCATAAATATACTTGTCTGCGTTGGCGAAAGTGTGTTGATTCTGATGGTGCTTTTTTCGATCGATAAATCTTTTATGAGCCAAGAATTCATGAGAATTTAAAAGATAAAAACCACCATAACTTTTTCGTCAACCATATATATACATAAATTCGTATTCCTGTCTGTTTGTTTGTTTATTTGTTTGTTTGTTCACAGTTTGATTAATATATACAAAAGCTTCATTACTTTAATACTTCATTCATTCGTATGTATAATATTATTCTTGTAAAATAGACGATTGAGAGATGACGTCATTTGCATATTACATTAAGGAAAATCGATTTATTAAATAGCGGTGTGTTAGTCATTGTTTATAGTGAGAGAATTGTTTTAAGTGTTCTATTTAAGTTTATTATTTAAATTTGATTTATATTGATAACATATTTAATTCAATTTATTTTTTACCAACATTGATTTTTTTATTTGAGTTTTGACGTATTTCCCTTTCTTCTTTTTGTTTTTGTTTTCTTTTGCGGCGGATAATCAAACTAAAAGTAATTCACACATACATTCAAGCATTATTTTTGGAATCAGTTCAAATAAAATAATATCTTTGATTTCGCAATTAACATTTTGGTCCAGTGGATTTTTATTTTAAAATAAACAAACAATTCAATTCAACTATGATTCTTTATTTAAAACAAAAACAAAAAAAAACTTTCATTTACGTTTTGTGTCAGTTTTTTTTCTTCAGATTTTTCTGACATCTATTTTTTCCTTTTAATAACACAATAAGTTAAAATTCATCATTTTTATAACATAAAAACGTGTATTTCGGTTAACACTAATTCTACTTTGGTATTTTTGAAACTGAATTATTTACAGTTTGTTTTCATTGCAATAGACTGTAAAAACAAATCTTTCTAGACTGAGGGAGCATAAAAGAAATTCGCTTAAACTTGAATATAGTCATAAAAAGGTGCTCAATATCCGGAGAATAGTTTCTCTTCGTATCCTTTCTGCCGAAATATCTGGTGGAGAGTTTGTCACGTACTTCTTCTTTTTCCGGAGAGGGATTACATTTTTGTGTCTTCATTCGTTCTTTTATTTTTGAAATTTTTGTTGGGGTAACCATGGAGTTGACATATAATAATGAAATTTTTGTTGGGGTATGATAGAGTTGACATATAATAATGAAAAACTGGTCAATATTTGTAGTATAGCAGGTGTGGACAAACCGAACTTCATGTCGACCCTGGCAACGCTGGGTATCCATGCTAGTTCCCTATTGACTCCTAAACGGCTGGTCCAATTTCTATGAAATTTTACACAGAAGTAACTTATGTACCTGACAGTGTTTTTAAATAATTTTTTTCTCGGAATGGCTTCGATAAGTATCGATAATCGAAATAATCCGATGAAAGAAGGAACATGCAATTTTAACTAAAGTTGACACCTTATACAGCTTAACATCACAAGTGCATTTAAGAAGGCTTATTACCACACAATCCAAAAGGTCCGACATATAAAATCAACAGTTGGTTCTTTGATATTATAGGGGCACGTTCGAAATGAATGTTTCTGTTTAAAGTACAATTGAACATTGATACTTGACTTTTTCATTTTAAACTTAAATTCAGACCATTATCACCGCACAAGCAGAAAGGCGCAGGCTTATAAGATGAACACTAGGTTTTTTTTTATATGGCAGTGACGCTTTCGAAATGAATGTTTCTGTTTAGAGCACAATTTAAGCAAGGTACTTAACTTTTGCATCTTAAACTTTAAGCCATTATATATTAAAATGATTTCATTAAATTAACAGTAGTTTCTCTACAGTGCAATGTAGACTACAATGTATTTTGGATTAAATCACTGCAGGGAGGAATGTAAAGCTTCCTCTAGGTGTACCGCGATGGGTTCCCAACTAGAATAGGCAATCAATCGATTTGATAGAAAAATGGTACATTTCACCGATTTCGATGACAATAAAATATGGGAGGGCTAGTAATTATTGATCACCATTAAATCGCGGGCAACGTCGGATCTCCCTGCTAATATATATATATATATATATATATATATATATATATGATAATACACAAATATACATATGTGTGTGTGCTTGCGTGTTATATATGTATATATATATATATATATATATATATATATATATACCAATTCTTATTTAAGAAGCTCAATGTACTTACAAAGCAATATAGTGAATAAATGACAAAAGACTATATTCCAAAATTGTTGACCATCTTATGATTTATTCCTCTAATTCAGTTGACATTTACAATTCTTTATAATTGAGATACAAAAACTAAAAAAAGGTTCCTAATTTTCTCTCCTCAAAATTTGAAAAGGTCTGGTACCTTTTTAGTTTTTGTACTTTAATTTTTCTTGCCTGGCGATATCTAATATGATTGAAACGTTCTTCACATCGTAGCAAGTTATGACTGTATTTACATAAAAAATTAAATATATATATATGTGTGTGTGTGTGTGTGTGTGTGTGTGTGTGTGTGTGTGTGTGTGTGTGTGTGTGTGTGTGTGTGTGTGTGTGTGTGATAATTAATAAAAAAAATGGCACATTTAAAACACATAATTACCATGGTTCCGGGAGATTTATAGACGGCCTTATATGGGTAAATGATAATGAGGGTTTTGAAAAAAAAAAAACTTTTGATTTATCCTAAGGAGTTTGAATTCAACTGTGAACATACAGGAACAAACGCTACGTTCCTGGATTTTAATATAAGAATTGAGGATGAAATATTTATTTATAAAATGTTCGATTAAAAAAAAACTCCTTCCTCTTTAAAATAGTTTGTATGCCACATAAAAATAGTACATGCCCGATATAGATATGTTTTACGGAAGCATTATATCCGATTTTTTATGAATAGCTCGTGTTACCCTAAATTTGTTAGAGTTTATATCCTCAGTATCTAGTTTCGTAATAAGAATGATTAAAGAAAGTGATGAAAACTATATATTTAAACAATCAAATAAAGCATTTACTCGTTATGCTGATGTTTTTGAATCATATCAAATTAACTAAAGTAGATTAATAGAAAATATCCAGAACCACATAAGAAATTTATAATATGTCTAAAAATGTATATATCTCTGAACAATACATATAGTATGATGTGTAAAAAAATGTATATATTTTTATTATTTTTAATTTTATACATCTATATAATTATAAAACTCAAATGACCTTGTAACGATTATGTAACCCACTTTCCGATTTACGACATCCGATTGCGCATGCGCGCGCATAAACATTAACCCATAATAACGTAAAAAAAATAAACACAAATCGCTTCTTTCGCAGATTTTGCCCTGCGCACTGAAATATTAACGTTATTATTTCGAAATTATTATTTAACATGGAAAGAGTGGGGTTTAAAATAACTTAAACGTAATATAGAAATGAACGATATAAAAAAAGCAGACAGTATTAACAATTGTTTATTTGGATAATTTAAACGCGAAAAACAAGAACAATTGGGACGTTGAAATATTAACGTTATTATTTCGAAATTATTATTTAACATGGGAATAGTGGGGTTTAAAATAACTTAAACGTAATACAGAAATGAACGATGTAAAAAACAAAACAAAAAAAAACTCAGACATATCAAAAGTTGAATTTAACTATAATGAGTATTATGGTATCTGTTCAGTGCACATTTACCTATAAGTATGGCCAATCACTTATAATTCAGTAACTGAAAATTTAAAAAAAAAATAATCAATTATAATAAACAGAGCGACCCATAGAAATCTATCTATATTCTTTTTTCATTGTAATATACTTTCATAGAAATGTTTCTGTTATGTCAAAAAAAAACTATTTTCTTTACGTCACAAGTGTCACGCTTATACATGAATTCCATAGCTAATATAACATACTGACCCAACGGGTCACGGGTAGTCTAGTATTTTATAAATATCTTATATATTTTTTATAAACTAATAAATTATTAAGATGGTACGAGTAAGTAAGAATAATCATATAAAAATAACATTAATAACAAGGATAAGTAATAGAATGGATTCAACCAAACACAATATAAAAAAAACATTAGTTTGAAAATAAGCACATAAATTTATGGAGAAAGGGACGGAGGGCAAGGATAAGAAATATGTTTTTTAATGACATGAATTTGTTAGCCTAAATTTATCTGGAAGAAAACACCTAGATCCAGTATTAAAAATAATTTTGTTCATGTATTTTAAGGGAAGTGGTGTTTGATTCACACTGCTGGGGAACCATTATTTAAAATACTGTTTTGTTTTTAAATCCCCGACACAGTGTTTCATGATGAACAACTGATAATTCCTTTAAGAACATTTGTATTATTGCTTGTTCATGCAAGTAAAACTATTCAGCGATAAATTGATTTACTGGCAAAATAATGTTCCAACGTAGGTCATTTTTAAATATGTTTAAAGGTTTAAAATAAATTCCAAGACTATATAGATATATCACTGTAAGGACGATGAATCGGAATCAAGATTAGGAAAGCTCAGAACTTTTGGGGGTATCAGAATCGGTATCTGTATAGGAAAAAATTGTGCCTATTTTCCGATGCCGAAAACGATTCCATTAATTATTTGTTTAATTTTATTTTGGTTTCAGAAAAATCCTCCATCAGAATCGTTTATCGTATAAGAATCAGAAATTTAGTATGGAAACAGTAATTGTATCGGAATCGAAGATTTTTCAGTATTTACTTCAACAGTGCTCAATACATAGGTAGAGCTATGTAGTAAGTTATGAAAATATATATAGAAATTAAGCTACACGTAAGCCTGACAAATTCTCACGAGAATGAAACGCGGAATATTCTGTGTAGCTTAATTGTCATGTATATATTTTCATAACTTACTATATATATATATATATATATATATATATATATATATATAGTAATTTATAAAATATATATGGCGATTAAGCTACACTATTAAGATTATGCGCATAAGCCTGACGAATCCTATAGTGGATGAAACGCAGAATATTCAGTGTAGCTTAATCGTCATATATATTTTATAAATTACTAACTAGCTCTACCTACGTATTGAGCACTTTTGAAATAAATACTTAAAGTTTACGCATAAATCTATACTTTCGTATATTAATTTTATGCGAATAAATGAAGTAGTTATATATATATATATATATATATATATATATATATATATATATATATATATATATATATATATCCAGTTAAAACCGGGCTAAAGTTATAGCCAGTTGACTTTGGATGAGTGCTTTATGTCAATGTTTGAATTTCTTTTCATTTTTGTATTCAATACTAACCTTTATTCATCTCTATCAATCCCTTAACAAGACATCAAACAGATACCATAATACTTAGTTCTTTTCACCCTTATCATAACAAAAGCCAGTACAATATTTCAGCAAGATCGGTCCAGTAGTTTCTAAGAAGAAATGACAATAGCAGACAGACAGATAGACAGACCAAAACAAATAATATATATATATATATATATATTTTACAATAACAATTTTTTAATACCTACAGACACTAGCGTTTCATCCTTTCGCGAATCATCAGTGCAGGGTGACACGATTACTACTGGCCGGGAGATTCGAACCCGGCCATGAAGCCATCTCGGACTCCATTAGCAAGGAACAAACCTAATGCGAGAACCGCGAGAAATATCGTTGAAATTTTAATATTTACTTTTTTAAAATGTCGTAACACTCGACCATAATGTTCTAATGATTATAACATCATGATCTACGCATGCGAACTTAAGTGACCGACTTTCATTTCAAATGTAACGTGCTCAACAATAAAAACCGAGTTCTTAAAGGGACTGACATAATTATAACAATAATAATTTTTAATAGCTACAGACACTATTGTTTCACCCTCTTGGGAATTATCAGTGCAGGGTGACACTGTTAGTTCCGGTCGGAAGATTCGAAATAAGCCACGAAACCATATATATATATATATATATATATATATATATATATATATATATATATATATATATATGTGTGTGTGTGTGTGTGTGTGTGTGTGTGTGTGTGTGTGTGTGTGTATATATATATATACATATATATATTATAACTCAGTTAATACAAAAGTATATACATATTAACTCGTATGTTAAAAGATTGTCGATTATGTCTAGAGTATACTTAATATAACATTGTATTTCTTTATCCCTATATATATATATATATATATATATATATATATATATATATATATATATATATATATATATATATATAAAATGAATTCATTTTTTCCCTATGATTTTTACCGTAATAGGATTAAAAATCAAGACATTTCATGCTAATGTAATATGCACAAACTGCAGCACAATATCTGAGGTGTGTTATAAGCATATTATCTCTCCACTTCCTCGATAATAGTAGATTGCTAGATTTTTTCTGCTGCGAGTTAACTGCCACAATCGGTTAAAATCAATGGAAGTAGTCAAATCTTTTGTCTCTAATTAATTCCTCCTTCCCCCGCCACCACTTACATTGTTTCCGGATTGTTCATAAGGACAGTTATGAAGGAACACCGGTTTGGGTTTTCTTTACTTCGTAGTTGCTTAAAAAACCCGGAATGGAATTTTACCGTGCATTTCCGTTCTATGCTTTCTTACTGGGTGAAATGCACCATTGACTTAACCGAATCAAAGGGTTATTTATGCCATTTCTTCGCTTTTCTTTTCGCGTTATTTCGTTTTGTAGTTGTTTTAAAAAAACTTGAATGGAATTTTAGCGTTCCTTTTTGTTCTATGCTTTCTACTCGGTGAAACGGACCATTGACTTAACCGAATCGAAGGGTTATTTATGCCATTTTTTCGCTTTTCGCTGTGTTTGTTTGTTTTTGTTTTTCCTAACACATTCATCATTTTTTCTCCTTATTTTTGCGTTTTGTTTTTCCGATTTCTTTTGAAAAGGAGTTTTACGTCTGTTCGCTGTTTTTTCCCCCGATTTTTTTAAAGAAGTTTAACATCATTTTTTTTCAATATTTAAACAGGGTTATTACTTCGCTTATTCTTTACTTTACCCTCCCCTTACACACACACACACACACATCTCCAAACACCCGGGCAACGCCGGGTACCCTCGCTAGTTTAAAAATAAAATCATTTGAAATATAATTTAAATAACTTATGAGAATGGTAAGGTAGTTTTCGGTCACAATCAGACACATCATCTCCATTATAATATGATTCCAGCTAGCATTAGTACTGATATCATGCACACCAATTCCCGGCATATGACACCAACCTTTGTACACAAACATTAAAGTCAATTTCTAAATTTATGAACGTCTCTCCATGTCTAGCATTAATTTAGACGCAACAAACCCGTTTATTTAAATTAAAAAAATTAATGTGCCCAAAGATTATCTACTGCCATGTTTCTTTGCCCACCTCCTATTATGTTGTGTCGCTTTTGTTTGATTAATCAGCCGATTATGTGTCTTTGTTTTCTTTTATTATTATTCGCACCGTTGCGTTTCCAGCAAACCTGGTGTCTCGTTATTCGCATAAGAGGCGATCAAATCGGTAAAGTTATATCGCCAGAGATTGATTCACTCTTTAAAAATTACTTTCCCCCCTCCCGAGGAGGCTACCAGCGGAAATGCACGATCAAATCGAAGTTATCAGCATTGAAAGGTTTGCGTTTCGTGAAATATATATATGTAAGTTTCCATAAAAATATATTTTTTCTGATTCTACATTGGAATTGGCCTCAATGAGATGTCTTTAACCGATTTGTATGGCTCACGTTTTAATTTTCTTTTTCTCTTTTCTTCTTCTCTGTTTTTATCTATAATTTTATTTTGTTTTATTATTTGTTTTCGTATACTTTTTTTACCAGTGTTTTTCTATCTTTATATTTGTAGATTGTTTCATTTTACTGTTTTTTAATTTATATTTATTATTCATTTTCTTATACTGTTTCTTTTCTTGCCAGTGTTTTTTCTTATTATATTTGTAAATTTCTCTCTTTATATTTCCTTGCAAGTGTTTTTCCTCTCTTTATATTTGTTGATTTGTTTCATTTTACTGTTTTCTTTATTTATATATTATTTTTTTCTTATACTGTTTCTTTTCTTGCCAGTTTTTTCTCTCTATATGTTTGTAGATTTGTTTCATTTTACTGTTGTTTTATAATTCATATTTATTATTTGTTTTATTTATACTGTTTTATCTTGCCAGTATTTTTGTATCATTATATTTGTAGAATTCTTTATATTTGCTTGTCATTGATTTTCTCTATATATATTTGCAGATTTGTTTCATTTTATAATTTTTTTTATTTATATTTATTATTTGTTTTCATACTGTTTCTTTTCATGCCAGTTTTTTTTTGTCTCTTTGTATTTTTAAATTTTTCTCCTTACATTTTCTTGCAAAAAAAATAATGAAATAAACAAAACATCTGCACAAAATTCTACATAAGAATAATAAAATAAACAAAACAACTACACTAAATTAATACAATAATACATAATTATCTGAACATTTATTGGATTAAAATAAAAGTATGAAATTTTCTGAAATTAAGTAAAGTTTTAATTATATGAAAATGTATGACTTAAAATTTATAAATAGTTTTGAACAAAAATTATTGAAAGTTGATATTTTTAGAAAACGAGTTATATTTGTTGATTTGTTTCATTTTACTGTTTTATTTATATTTATTATTTGTTTTCTTATACTGTTTCTTTTCTTACCAGTTTTTTTCTCTTTGAATTTTTCAATTTCTCTCTTTATATTTTCTTGTCAGTTTTTTTTCTTTCTATTTGTTGATTACTGTTTCATTCTACAGTTTTTTATATTCATATTTGTTATTTATTTCTGTTTCTTTTCTTACCAATGTTTTTCTCTCTTTATGTTTAATATTTGTAGATTACTATTTCATTTAACTATTTTTAAAATTTATATTATTTGCTTCTTTATAATGTTCCTTTTTAAAGTTTGTAGCTTTCATTTTGATTTGACTGTTCTTTTTTATTAATGTTCATTATTTGTGTTCGCTTAGTATTTTACTTAACAGCGTTTTGTTTCTTTATTTTTTAATGTTTATGGATTTTTCCTTCATTTTACTAGTTTTATAATAATAATAATAATAATAATAATAATAATAATAATAATAATAATAATAATAATAATAATAATAATTATTATTATTATTATTATTATTATTATTTATGTTCTCATACTGTTTCTTTTTATGGTAGCGTTTTCTCTCTTTATTTTTAAAGTTTTTTAGATTTCATTTCACTGTTTTTATTTACGTTTATTATTTGTGTTTTTATAGCATTTTTGGCAGAGTTTTATCTCTTCATTTTTAATGTTTGTAGATTGTTTCTTCATTTTAATATTTTGTTACTTATTATTTGTGTTTTTTATACTGTTTCTTGGTAGCGTTTTATTTATACTGTTTAATGGTAGCGTTTTATTTATACTGTTTAATGGTAGCGTTTTATTTCTTTATTTATGTTTGTGGACATTTTTTAACTTCACTAGTTTTGATTTATATTTATTATTTGTTTCCGTATATTGTTTCTTTTCTTGGTAGCGTTTTTCCTCTTTTTTGTTAATGTTTTTAAATTTCTTTTCATTAATTTTTTATTATTTGTTTCCTTATTTTCTTAATATTTGTATCCTTTTCTTTGTTTTGTTGGTTTTATTTATATTTATTATTTTCTCAGCAGCATTTTCTCTTATTATTTAAAAATATATTTAGGTTTCTTTTTCATTTATTACTTTTTCTTTCATGCTGTTTTTCTAAGCAGCGTTTTCTGTTTATTTTTAATGTTTGTAGATTTTTTTTTCATTTCACTATTTTTTTTATTTCTACTTACTATTTATGTTCTTATACTGTTTCTTCTTATGACAGTGTTTTCTCTGTATATTTTGAATGGTTGTAGATTTTTTTCTTCATTTCACTATTTTTATTTATATTTATTATTTACTGTTTAATGTTTTTTTTTGTATTTTATTTTTTTGATTTTTAATAATTTAAAATACTTTTTATTTTATTATTTCTTATCCCTAATTATTATTTGTTTCTTTACACTGCTTCTTCCAGTTATTTTCTATTTTCTTTTTTGTTGCATTCTTTTTCATTTATCTGTTTTACGGTCAACTTTGGTTTTTCTTTCTTTTTTGAAAAAGAGAAGTTTTACTCTCGAAATTATCAAAAAAGATTATACTATCCCGTTTATATTAAACAATAATTCTATAGTTACTGATCGTGAAAGATCATTTTTGAAAAATAAATCAATATATGAGAAATCCTAAATAAAATGCTGTCTTCGATGCTTGGTTTTCCTTATGCGTTGCTTTATCATTTTGATTATTCTACATTGCTCTCAGCCTTCTTAATCACTCACATATTTGTTTACTAAAATTGATTCAAGCAAAGTACATCTCTCTTTTATTTTATTTACATTTGTTATTTGTTTTCTTATATAGTTCTTTTTTTAATATCATACAGGGTGACCCAAAAAAAACCCAAAAACATAGAAAGTATATCTAGGACATATGCTGTAGAACGGGGAAAAAAGGGCCAAAGACCCTAGTGTTTTGGTGTGATGTTTTGAATATAATAAACTAGTTATGACCAAAGTTTCATTTCATTCGTACAAAACACTAAGAAACGGGGCCTAATTAGAGTAGGGACCCGTTTTTTGTATGTATGTATATATATATTGGCGTGTGTGTATGTGTGGTGTGTGCGTGTGTGTGTGTGTGATCACGGCTCAGAGGGTTAGTAATGAGAGTGGAGAGTTGTATGTTTTGGTTTCGATTCTAGCACATGGAACCCAAGTGACTTATATATATATTAGTCTAGCGGCACTGATGAGTTGTGAAACAACGAAACAGGTCTGTATGTCGATGACTAAAATATATTTTATAAAGCTCCCCTCTTCGGTAGAGCACTCTCGTAAATTATCTTACTCGCTACTTAATTTAGCTGAAATAATGCGAAGCTCGCGATTTGTTTACAAACAAACGTTTGAGCCCTCTACGAGTAGCGGACGGATGTTTATTTAAATAGACGTTCGGACAGTTTAATTTCGGCCACCGATTCCGTAGTCAGGGGGTAGGACTGCCGACTGTCATCACGACGGTTCTAGGTTCGATCCTCGGCTTGGGAGAGGTGTTAGTCTAGCGGCACTGATGAGTTGTGAAACAACGAAACAGGTCTGTATGTCGATGACTAAAATATATTTTATATATATATATATACAGTCATCCACATACAGTACTGTTTCGCTGTTTCACAGCTCATCAGTGCGGCTAGACAGGCAACTACCTCAAGCCAGGATTGAAACCCGACCGTTTATACGGCAGTCAAGGCTTCTAACCATTACGCTATTGACGGCTGCTTGAACGAGTAGTGAGTTTAACGATGTTTTGATATCGTCCGAAATACCTCCACTCGATTTGTTTACACAAAGAGCGTCGCTTATATGCTAATGGTAATTCGTTTTTCACTTCTCAATATGCTCAACTCAAGGTGAGGAGCACTATAGTCATCCACATACAGTACTGTTTCGCTGTTTCACAGCTCATCAGTGCGGCTAGACAGGCAACTACCTCAAGCCAGGATTGAAACCCGACCGTTTACATATATATATATATATATATATATATATATATATATATATATATATATATATATATATATATATGTATATATATATATATATAGATAGATAGATAGATAGATAGAAAGATAGATATAGATATGGATATTTTGTGTAGATAGATATAGATATGGATATTTTGTGTAGAGAAAGTTGTTAGATGAGACAAATCATTAGTACCGTCGATTTCAAGCCCGATAATTAGGACCGTTTAAGATATCCTTATCAAGCTCTCTTCAGCCAATATTCGTCTATTTTATAACCGGAAGCGTGAAATATATATATATATATACCTCGCGAGTTCACGTTTACCTCTCGTTTTGTTAAATCACCCCCCTTCCGTATTTTTATGATTTTATTAACTTTAAAATTTGAATTATTTAAATTATAAATCTAATTTCGATTGAAAATTTATTTTATATATAAAAAAATTCCAATATATAAATCGATTTGTATTTGAAACCAATTTAATTTGAAAATCTAATTGTTTTTAAATATATATAAAAAAACACTTCAAATTTATATTGGTATCGGTTAAAAACTTAAACTTCGTTTAATTATATCAAATTACGTTTAAAACTTTCGAAAATACGTATAATTTTTTTTTTAATTTTAAATCTTTCGTTTAATTATATCGAATAACGTTTAAAAATTTCGAAAATACGTTTAAAGTTTTTTTTTAATTTCAAATCGTTCGCTTAGTTATATCGAATTACGTTTTAAAATTTCAAAAATACGTTTAAAGGTTTTTAAAAATTTCAAATCCTTCGTTTAATTATATCGAATAACGTTTAAAAATTTCGAAATACGTTTAAAAATTCCAAATCTTTCAAGGTTTGGGGAAGTGAGTATTTATCTAGCCTAAGGGATTGTTCTAGTATATTAACACTATTATATTTTTCCTATAGTTTTAAATCCGAAACAGATTGTAAATTACATTCATAAAGTATGCTTTTTTAAAAATTTATATATAATACCTTAATTTAAAATCTATAATACAATTGCGATTAAAATCCAAGTTTACTGACTAAAACCATTTTAGTATTTACAAGTTTCTTTTTTATTACACACACACACACACACACACACACACACACACACACACACACACACATATATATATATATATATATATATATATATATATATATATAATCAAAATCTAAGTTTTGTCCTTTTCATTGACCCAGTTTATTAGGAGCGCCTTCCTTATGTGTATACAATCTTTAAAAGATTCACTCCTCACATTTATGAATTGCCCGGAGCATGTAGTATTTTTCTGCATTACAAAGCGAGCATTGACTTAATTCCGGGGCGTATACTGGTTTGTGCTCCATTTTATGGAAAAGGGTGTATTTTTTTCTTTAAGCTCCCACAACGGATAGCTAATGCTGTATTCATCCATGCTTTATCTCTAAAGGAGCTCATATGCGCGTACCAGCTTTGTTTAAATTGGCCTTTCGTCATACCTATATATTTTTCCGGTATGTCTGTAGACTGGTCCGTTATTGTGACCTCATAAACAAGGGATTCAGCTTTACAATTGCCCTCCAATGGGCAACTATTTTTGGTCCTGAAAAAAGAGCTGTGAACAACCTCGAAAGGTAATAATCTTTGTCTTTAACAGGAACTAGAACAGGTTCATCTGTCTTCGAAGATCAGTGATTACAACCATGGAAGGGGTTGTTATGATGCCTTATGTTCGATGATTTCGATTTTCGACTACAGTCATCCTCAAGAAGTTCATAAATTGAGTTATTATTATTATTATTATTATTATTATTATTATTATTATTATTATTATTATTATTATTATTATTATTATTATTAGCATGTCTTATTTCTAACCTTAAAGAAATGTCTTTGCCGGGCATATAATTTCTTAGCCAAATCATTAGGTTAATATAGGTTCCAATTAAACCAGAATAAAAGGCGCCAAATTGCTTTATATGCTTAAATGAGTTCCATGAGGTCATTCCTTCACGACTGTTTTTCTCGGATCGGAACTTGTCCATTCTTTTCTTACGGTTGTCTTAGTGGAACTGGAAAAAAAAGAAAAGAACGTATGCAAAAATATCGCCAAGCGAATTGCTCCACGGTGAATAAAATCGACTAATCTGATTCGTCTAAAACAAAATACAGTGGAAGGCTTACTGAAATTGTGGAATTTCTGACAGTTTCCTTTATTTGTTTCTGCTCTTCTATCTATTTCAGTCCGTCGTGCAACGTTTATCAATATTTTTATTTTAATAATTCTTGTTTAACGATATCTAAATGAGTCTTCATTTACATTTTAAAAAGTAAAAAAAAAAAACATTAGTCGTTTTCCGTTCGTTATATAATTATACGTATTTCAAATTAATTATTATCTAATATATAAAAGGCTATATATCTGTCAGGCTGTCTCCATATTTTCAAACTCTGTCTCCTCATAAACTAAAAGGGGCCGCAAATTATTGGATTTTTACAGATCATTCTTTTATAGGTCTTTAGCCGGTTTAAATAGTTATTAAGGTGCCAAAAATAGGTCAAAATTGAAAGAAATCGTCATCCATTTCGTACATTCATCTTAGTTTATTTTTAATTTTCAATTTTTAATCAGTTCATATGCTTGTCACGTTGTTATAGTGGTAACGTCACCAGCTTTGAATGCTACAGTTTTTATTAAGGTTCTAGCTGATGGCAGCCAAATACTTTTTTTTTAATTTTGAAATCACGACTCTATAATAATATATACGAAATCTGGACAAATTAAAATATCATATTTAAGCGTATTTTACGACCGGGAAAAGCCGGGCTCCCCCCTCCCGCTAATCTCTTTAATAAAAACATCTTTTTCTTCGACGTTGTTATTTAGAGTAATTTCGACAAGAATATTGCAGAACGCAAGAAACTACTGCATCTGCCGCTGAAACCTACATAATCACTTATAATCGATTTTTTTTATTATTACACATTACTGTCATATTACTGTCATTACTATTATTAAGATAGTAATACTTAATAATAAATTAAGATAGCAATACTTATTAACAAAACGGATAACATCTGCTGTGTAACATAGGAAATAATTCAGAATGTTTTCTTTTACTGTTTAAACGAAGAAAGTCACCAGGGGAAGTTACGGGTATTTTCTATTATTTGTAAAGGTTTTTATTGTCTGTACAATCGATAATATTCTTACTGATTTATATAAAACTAGCTGAAGTACTCGGCGTTGCCAGGTGGTATATTATATATTTAAATATTTTATCCTCGTACATTATAATAAAACAGATTAAACAAAACATAAATTCATAATGGTGAATACATGTTTATTTTTTTTTGTTTTTGTTGTTATGAAAATCATATTCACAGAAATTAACTATTCTACTGTAAGTGAAGTGCCCTTCTAAAGATAATGAGCAGCAGAACTGAGAATTTGAACCCTGTTGTTCAAGATTTCCTTAAAAGTATTAACTTTATTCGTCTTCAGTCGTGATGGATTTCATTCACGCATTCCTTACAATGAATTTTGAATTTTGTTACGAAAACAGGAAAATGTGAAGAAATGAATTTTTTTCTCAGAATCTAATGATTACTTATAATTTATTAGTTACGAAAAAATTCTATTTTGTATGAAAATAAACTTCTATTTCGTGTTATAATTGTCTTAAACTTATTTAAATGAAATAAATGTTTCAGGAAAATTTTCTACAAAACAACAAAACAAAACCACGAACCCGCATGCGAAAATTTGTAAAGAAATTTCTATCAGAAAAATACAAAATAATAAAAACGCAAGCATTCGGAAAATTTACATTTTTTTTCAAATTAATATTTGTCCATCTAATCGATAAATAAATAACATATATATATATATATATATATATATATATATATATATATATATATATATATATATAACTACTTCATTTACTCACATAAAATTAATATACGAAAGTATAGATTTATGCGTCGACTTTAAATATTTACTCCACAAGTGCTCAATACGTAGGTAGAGCTAGTTAGTAATTTATAAAATATATATGGCGATTAAGCTACACTGAATATTCGGCGTTTCATCCACTCTAAGCCTGACGAATCCTAGAGTGGATGAAACGCCGAATATTCAGTGTAGCTTAATCGCCATATATATATTATATATATATATATATATATATATATATATATATATATATATATATATATATATATATATATATATATAGGCATGTTATTGTATATGTAAGGTAACGTCTGAAATTCTTATTGCTGAAAAAAAAAACGCACATATTCGGAAACATTAGAATTTTTGTATGAAATTAATATTTGTTTATCTAATCGATTAATCGATTAAAGTATAATGAAGATGTATAGATATGTATCTGGATATTTGAGTTAACGTCTGAAACTTTTATGCCTTTATAAATAAAGGAAAAAACGTCTAAAATTCTAAGTACTTTTAAAAATGTAAGAAAACGCACGCATTCGGAAACGTAAAAAGTTTTGGTACTTTTGCAGTGTACGAATCATGCTGAAATAATAACGTCATTATTTAGAGAGCCATTCTTAACATAGGGAGAGGGCTTGTTAACTGTTCTGTAGTTTCACCTAACAATTGAATGAAAAGAAAAACCCATAAAATTGTAATTTAAGTTTGAAATCCTATCTGAAATGTAACACGGCGCGTACACTGCAAAAACACCGAATTTTTCTGTGAAAATAATATTTGGTTATCTAATCGGTTAAATAATAATAATAATAATAATAATAATAATAATAATAATAATAATAATAATAATAATAATAAAAGATATATAGATATGTCTGCGTATATTCGAATTAATGCCGTAAATGCTTATTTGTTTAAAAATAAAGAAAAAAACGCAAGCAATCGGAAACGTTAGAATGTCTGTATGTAATGAATATTTGTTTATCGAACTCGCGAAAAAAAAGGATATGTACGAGTAGGTATGATATCATATATTAAATTTAGCGTCCGTAATTCTTATTTTTACAAAAAAAGGAAAAGAAAAATTATTTCAAGAGAAAGCGACAAACTATGTAAATTTAGGAAATTATTTGGAGAAAATAAATTTATCTCAAGGAAACCGGTGTATTCATTTTAAAGAAAATTAAAAAGAATTTGAATATACTTACAATATTAGATTGGCACTTGTGTCGATGCAGGGTGGATGAATGTTAACTTTATAAACGTTATTTGATTTTGGAGCAAAATCAAAATTCTTTTAATTTCGTTTTTAAAATAATGGGCAAAAGAACGTCTTTATGGTTGAATGATTGCTTTCATGTAAACCTTTCATGTGTTGAAATAGTGTTTTGATTGTAATAAGTGGCAGGCGACAATCTGACTATTTTGGCGGATTTTACTCGGGCGAGGATTCGAAGGTGAATACATGTTTTTTTTTTGTTGTTGTTTTTGTTGTTATGAAATATTAACGGAAATTGATTATTCTACTGTAAGCGAGGTGTCAAAAGTAACTGCGTCCATGTATTGTTATCATGGATGTAAAATATAAAGTACATGAGACATTTTATCTGATTTTTAAAAATGTATTTTGTGTTGTCATTTTGTCATGTGTAAGAAAGCTCTATCAGAAAAATCAAAAGTAATAAAAACGCACGCATTCGTAAAAAAAATGTTATTTTTGTATGTTATTAATATTTGTTATCTAATCGATGAATGAATATAAAGTGCATATATATATATATATATATATATATATATATATATATATATATATATAGTAAGTTATAAAATATATATATGGCGATTAAGCTACACAGAATATTCCGCGTTTTATCCACGCTAGAATTCATCATGCTTATGCGAGAATTTTGTGGTCTCGCGTTTTTATATACGAACCTTCTATTGACTTTTTAGTTAGCCAATCATCTTTCTAGTATCCATCGCACCCTTCCTTATCAGCCAGTGAGTAGGCACTTACAGGACAAAGGCCCAGTTGACCTTCGGTTGACCCGTTCTTTTGTGTGTGCTATTTGGCGTATATATATATATATGTATATATATATATGTGTGTGTGTGATAGTTTATGTATATGCATATTTGTTTGTTTATTTATTTTTATTTGTTTATTTTCTATTGTTATTGTTAGTTTTAAAATCATTTTGTATCGCTATCCTAGAGTAAATTTTATCCTGTGCACACTGTTGTTCGCTATTTCTCTCCTACAGTTTAATAGATATTGGGGTTCTTTAAAGTATAGGATAGCAAATTTTTCATGAAGGCATACTCTACATGGATCGTCTAGGTTTCTACATGTGTTTGCTTGTCTTACTATTTTCCATTTGACTACCGCCGAAAGTCCACTTTCCTTGAGTTCCCAGTATTTGTTTGCTAGAGTTGTTTTGATACAGTGTTTTTTTTTATTATTGAATGTACTTTTGTGGTCACAATATCGAGTTTTGAAATCTAAGGAAGCCATACCTACGTAATATTTCTTGTTATTCAGGGGGGTCGCAAATATTGTGGCCTGGTAAACTATGCTTTTGGTTAGACATTTATTTTGAAGTGGGAAAAGTGTGCGGTATCTACAGTTGCATTTATCTTGTTCGTTATTAGTATTTTTATTTTTTATTTCTAGTATGCTTGTTGTTATCCGGAGTTGGTTATTATTATTATTATTATTATTATTATTATTATTATTATTATTATTATTATTATTATTATTATTATTAGCTACATATGTGTCTTTTGTGTTTTATTTTTGTCATGGTGTCCACTTTTTTATTGTTCATTTTGTTGTTGTTTTCATTGCTTTTATTTAATATTTTGTTATTATATGCTTTAATAATCACCTCTAAATTTTCGGATAACTGTATGATAACTTTTTGTTATTTTTATTGAAAATTTTGTGTAAGGGATTGGTTGCGGGAAAGAGCTTTTCGATAAGACCTAGAAATGTCTTTCCAAGTTTTATTTTTAACATTTGATTGTATGGCGCCGCATACCAGATTATATTTCTTTTTCTTCTATTTTAATTGTGTTATAGTTATTGGTGTTTTGTTGCTTATATTTGATATCAATATTTTTGTATCAACTATTTTTAGAGATGTTTCATAGATATTGGTTGACCTGTTAAATACATTTTCATCGCTTGAGTTATTGATGAGTCTACTTACGATCGAGTTAGGAATCTGTTTTTTAATTGATGGAAGGTGATTGGACTTAGGGTTTACGTATATTGGATTAGCGTAATCTTTTAAGTAGGCTTCATATGTGTTTTTATCTAAATTTAGCGTGACGTCCAGGAAGTTTTTTTGTTTTTATCTTAACTAATACGTCTACTTTTAGGCCTAATTTTTTCATTTCCTTGTGTATGATTTTCTTAAAGTTATCTCCCTTGACTTTGTTGGAATCTTTTATTATAACTAGTCCTCATCTCTATATAGGCCGATATCCATAGTGTAAAATATGCTTGACATATATATATTGATATATATATATATATATATATATATATATATATATATATATATATATATATATATATATATAGATAGATAGATAGATAGATAGATAGATATAAGCGAGATAAGATACTGATAGAATTCAGATGAAAATCCTGATAGATATTACTTGGAGTAATACTTTCAAGGAGATCCTAGCCAAAAAGGAAAAGCTCAACATTTAAGAATAGAGTAATATATAAGTTTCGTAGTTTAATTCTGAAAAAAAAAACAACATATATAA
Source organism: Euprymna scolopes (assembly GCF_053919585.1). NCBI lineage: Eukaryota > Metazoa > Mollusca > Cephalopoda > Sepiida > Sepiolidae > Euprymna > Euprymna scolopes. Next base: position 67,429,263 of record NC_136508.1, read on the forward strand.
AAACAGCATTTATAAAAACAGCATATATTCGATTTAAGAATTTATTGCTTGACAAAGGAATATATAGAAAGGGTTATTTTAATTTTCTTAATCCATGGATTTTCAACAATGGCTCATATCATCAGAGGAAATACAATGCAGTTAGCAAAATGTTCAGCTGCGAATGGACGCTATTTTGCTTTTCAGCACAATTATTGAAAATAGTTTTTGAGTGGTTGTGGATAATTATATGGAGATAATTATACGAAAGGAGAAGTCGATACAACCTGGGTAGTCCATTACCGGAAGGAGTCCAATGTCATTCGGGGTTACAAATCCGGGTGGGCAGAAAATAGGTCCATGGGAGAAAGTGATATTCCCATATAGCGAAAGCGTACTGCTCAATCTTGATATTTCGAAAAGTATACGGGGCTGTCTTATTCGTTGTTGCGTTGATTGTGTATTTGCTTTAGTCCAAATGCTTTCTCGGTGTTGACAAAGTATATCCGAAATTGGGTGGATATACCATTCCATTGTAATTATCCTCATGAGTATTAAGCATTGAGTTAAGTTTGCGATGGACCTTGGAATCAATAGTATAGTTATCAAAATACCAAAGATGGCAAAATAATCCAGGTAAAGATATTCGGAAGAGCACGCTGGAACGGCTTGCTTGAGGTATGAGTCTAATAGAAAGATAGTTCGTTATCTTGTTTATATTGGATGAAGGAAGCTTTTTAGATGAGGGAAAGAGGAAGTGAGGTGAAGTAGAGACGGTAAAGAGAGAGGGGGGGGTTAAAGTTGGGCGAGCATACAGGTTCTTAATGGAGTATTTTCGGCAGGGGAAGGGGTAATTGCGTTTTAGTATTCTTTAAAACGGTTGGACTCTTGATTTTAAGTTCAAGTGGGAAATGGATATTCTTATGATTTTCAATGTGGGGTTTGCGTGATAGGGGGTGGGTGTGCTGTTTTTGCTGTGGGGAATGGTGAGCTGATGAGGTGGAGATAGAGACGTGTCATGGTGTGAAAATCTGGAATGTTTGTAAGGTTACTTAAATAAGTGAGTTTATGGTTGGCTTATTTTAATTTTGAGTGTATATTTTAAAGGTGACTTGGTTAGTTGAGATAAGTCAGTTAAATACGTTTGTTGTCGTAGTTTGATCTAGTTTAAACATTTGTTTAATTTTATTTAAAATATATATACATATCTGTTTGGAGGCGATCTATGGATGAGCCTGTTTAGTTGTTAGTTTAATTGGAATTGATGTTTGACTGAGTGCTTTATATACTGTGGTTAATTATATATATATATATATATATATATATATATATATATATATATATAAATATTTTTTATAAAGGGGATAGTTGATTTAAATGTGGGGCTGGGTATATGGTCGCCCATGCGTGGTTAAATTTGACTATTTGTATACTGATTACTTGTATATCCACCTATCAAACCTAAACATAAGTGCAAATATAAGCACATATATACCCACAGATAATCAAACATACGTACATATATATGTACAGACATACACGCATGCAAACAGATATCCTACACCTACGTACAAACACTGATGCATACCATGCTTACACAGATACATACCTATACATATACGCATCGCTATACAAATGTATATGGTGCACTCAATTACATACATATATATCATAACGCAAACACGCATATTAGAGAAGGGAACTACTTATATAGCCGGGCGAATATGAATCCACGCGCACTTAAGTGTACAACTGCGCTCATAAGCACGGCCGAACATCGATATAATCAAGTACAAGCATGCAATTCATACTCCACACAGCAAATATACAACTACATAAGGGTTATGTCTAGAAAGAGATAAAGGTGCGCACACTGATACATAACATACGAATACAGAGAGCGTGTACGTACGTTTAAAGATACATATACATCAGCAAATAATCGGGTTTATCTGGTGATTCTATTTTAGAGAAGGGTGTATTCACCAATTGCCAACAACATTTTTATGGTCTAGGGACATATAGATTGTTAGAGTGTACCAGTAAACGGCCGAAGTGCGTGACTCTGTTAAATATTCATGCTCATATGAACACACACACATACATATATATATATACATATATATACACACATATATATACATATATATACATACACATACATATATATATGTACACATATAAACAATCATACATACGCAGTATATATGCACACCCACACGTGCATACATACATATATACACACTACAGCGCATAATTGTATGTATATAGATTCAACATAAAACGAACGTCAACAAGCTCACACATATATATACATACTCATATATAAGGAAATGAAGTTGATAGAGACAAGAACAAGCACATATATATACATACACACATATACACTTATATATACATATACACACATGCCCACATATATACACATATATATACAGCCAATCATATATAGACACGTACAAACATATACTTACTCAAACATGCATATGTATGAGAAACACATAGACATACGTAAATATTAACATTGCTACCGCGCATACAACATCCACCCTCTCATGCGTGCATACATATACACTCATACAAGGTTGAACCCATGCTCATACATATAGGGGCAATGTGCTGAAACTAGTTCAGGTGTGGTGGCTTAGGTGGCTTTGAGCTAGCTATATTTGAATTTTTCCCTGTGTTTGCATAACGAAATAAACTCATTTTTGGTGTTTATCGTGGCTTTAGGATATGTTATTATTGCAACAGTTTCTGAAGTGCAAAGGTTGCAGAGTTTGCATTTAGGGGTGTATGAATTGGATTTTTTCCAATAAATCCCATTTTAGCGAGTATGGAATATTCCTATATTGGAGGTCTTTAATCCGAGTTGTTAGGGAGGTGCCTCTATTACTATTTGGATTTTCAAGCAATAAATTCTTAAATCGAATATATGCCTCTATATGTTGTTTTTTTTCAGAATTTAAAATTAAACCACGAAACTTATATATATATATATATATATATATATATATATATATATATATACCTATATATATATATATATATATATATATAGGTATATTTTCGTAAATGTAAAGTCTGAAAAAAACGCACGCATTCGAAACGTTAGAATTTTTGGTATTCGTGCAGTGTACGAATTATGCTAAAATAATAACGTTATTATTTAGAAAGCAATTCTTCACATCGGGGATGGAGTCTTTTTAACTGTTATGCACTTTCACCTTACAATTTAACAACAAAAAAAGATACAAGATAAATTTAATTTAACTTTGAAATCCTATCTGAAATGTAACACGGTACGTACACTGCAAAATCACCGAATGTTTCTTGAAAATTAATAATTGTTAATCTAATCGGTCAAATAATAATAATAAAAATAATAATAATAATAATAATAATAATAATAATAATAATAATAATAATAATAATAATACAAGACATATAGGTATTCTTCGTATATTTTAATTAATGTCTGGAATGCTTATTTTTTATAAAAAATAAAAGAAAAACGCACGCATTCTAAAGTGTTAGAATTTTTTATTTGAAAGTAATATTTGTTTGTCTAATCGATAAATGAATAATAAAAAATATAGGTTTTTCTTCGTATTGTTAAATTCAAAACTGCGAGTAAAATTGACGTATTATTTCATTTTTTAATTAATAAAAAGACACGAAGAAAAATGAGTAGCTAGAATTGAAATCAAAAACATCTGATGTTGTTTTATGAACAACTTGAAAAAATGGGGCGAACGCATGCGCATAAAAACATAGATGCTAGCTAGAGGGAATGGACATTTTTCATGGAAATTTGCCGATGTATGTACGTGACATACATATATGCATGTAAACAAAGATATTACTCACTATAAACCATCCTTGGTGCAGGAATGTTATTTCCGGAGTATTTCAGTGCAGACAGACCAATAGTTTAAGAGTTTACCTGTTAGATATTTACACACAGGTACGTGTACTGTTTTATTTATATAGATAAGTGAACATACGATGTAATACGAAAAAAGTGACGCAAAATAAATTTTTTTCATATTTTTTTTTTAAGTGTGATGGGTTGAAGAATGCAGACTCAGTTCTCTGGTGATAATTCACACCTACTCTTCAGCTAAAATCTGGGTTTTATTTACAAATAGATAAATCCGAATAAAATTATTTATTATACTTGAAAATGTCGCCCTAATAATACACCTAAAACCCTTAGACAACATATTTTTAAGAAGAAGAAATTTCCAACCAATTTATTGCTAATTGATTTTGTAAACCATAGAATAGTTAATTCCATCAATGTTGAAAGTGAATATTTCACTGCTGATGCAATTATATACGCCATAATCGCATTGACACATCGGTTCTCGTCAGATCACCGAAGTTAAGCAACGTTGAGCCTGGTTAGTACCAGATGGGTGACCATTTGGGAATTCTAGTCGCTGTATGTGCTCTCCGCTTATCTCGGCATTTGTTTCCAGTCATCCTGTACATACACTTCACTTGCCACTGGTATTTAACAATGTTGACTCAGGAGAGGTGTGGTTGGAGATTGCGCACCTCCTACCACAAAAATTTCACGCGCAGGCACTCCTCCGTGGGTATTCATAGTCTATCAAAAGCTGAAGGAGCCTGTTTTTTTTGGGGGGGTTATGCAATCTTCTACTCGTATAAAAGCCAAGTACGTCCTAGTACGGAATAATGTTGCCACATCTGGGCAGGAGCTGCTAGAAGACTTATCCTACCATGACAGAGTTCAAAATAGACTTCGTAGCCTAGTAGGGGATGCCCTTTTCTCTTCCCTGCAACATCTTTCCCATAAAAGAGATGTTGCTAGTCTGTCTCTGCCTTATCGTTATTTTCATGGCAAGTGCTTGTCTGAGCTCCAATTCATCGTCCCCGCTTGCCAAACTTACATAAGAAACCGATGAAATACCCGGATCACCAACATCCAACGTAGACCCCCACTACTAGGTCTGTTTCTCCGACATCAGGGGTCTACGTTCTAACCTTCCAGAGGTTGAAACCTAATTACAGGAGACTAAACCAGACGTTTTATTTTTAAGTGAAACTGGCATTGGACAGATTGGATAGGCTATTTCCCTAGATGAGTTCGCAATTAAAGGCTACTCTAACTTAACTTCTAAATCTGACCCCCAAAATCGCCATGGGCATGGACTATATGCCTAAATTAAATATGGCTTTCCATGTGGTAGAGACATCTCCAGAGAAGATCCTAACTTACCCTATATGTGCTTCCGGGTTGCACTAGCTCACACTACTGCATTTATATTTACTCTCGATCGCCCCTCCCCCCACCACAACAGCGGAGTTACTATCTTTAAAAGCCTATCTGAGAAAATTGACCAAGTCCTATCTGCTTATCCTTCAGCTAACATTCACGTATGTGGAGACTTCAATGTTCACAACGTGGAATGGTTGACCAACTCAAAGAAGCCCGATGATGAGGGGAGGTTCTGTCATGATTTCTCCATTGTTAATGACCTCACTCAGATTGTTCACGAACCCACCCGTGTGCCCGACAATGACGGCCAGGATACTAGTCTACTAGACCTTTTTCTCACAACTTGCCTTGAACTACCTTCAGTTTCTGTTCTGTCTCCTCTTGGATCTTCAGACCACTCTGTTGTATCAATTAAGATAAAAATGAAATGTAATAAGTCCCAACACGTACCTCTCCATTGTATATCGATACACTAATGCTGACTGGGATAGCTTCCGTATATTTATATCGGATCTATCTCTGCGTTCCATGTTTAAAAAGGATGTGTCCTCTATAGTATCAGACCTGACGGAATGGTTAATTGTAGGTATAGACCGTTTCATACCCTCGAAAAAGTTCCAGCAAAAACCTAATAGCCAGCCATGGTTATCTCCAGTATGTGCTGCTGCCATTGAGCACAGAAATCACTTATCCACTGCTTCCAACGTAATAAATGTATGGAAACTAAAGCCGCTTTCAGGACTGCGAGCAACCATTGTAAGAAAGTAATAAAGAATGCAAGAGAGTTGTATGCTCAATCCGTCAAGTCCAAAGTCGCTGAGCAGCGGCTTGGTTCCCACCAGTTTTGGCAAATAGCAAACAGAATCCTGATCAGAAGCGTGTACTCTATTCCAACTATCTTCAATGGACCTGAGTTAATCTCGTCAGCATCAGACAAAGCCAAACTCCTTGCCAAGAACTTTGCAGCTAAGTCTACCCTTTGCGACCAAGGCCGCCAACACCCAATATTTCCTCCTGTATCAGAAAACACGCTATGTGATATACATATATCTGTACGTGATGTTGCCAAGCTAATCAAAAACCTTGATTCCAGTAAAGACACTGGCCGTGACGGTATTCCAATTATAGTACTCAAAAGACTTCAACCAGAACTAGCGCCCATACTTACAAAACTGTTTAAACGTTATCTTAAGGAGAATTGCTTCCCATCACCCTGGAAAATCTCATCAGTATGCCCTGTATTTAAAAATGCAGATGATCGCTTATCCCCCTTTCAGTACAGGCCAATAAGTCTTCTGTGCGTCATGAGTAAGTTGCTGGAATCTGTGTTAAATAGAGAAGTAATCAACACTCTCAACAAAAATAACCTTCTTAGTGACACACAATATGGTTTCCTTTCTGCTAGATCTACAGCAGCATCTGCTGAAGATAGTTGGAATAGAGTACACGCTGCTAACAGTTATATGATTAGCGAATCTCTCGGCGGAGGGAAACTTTCTAGGGAAATTACTCTTGACATATCAAAGGCCTTTGATAGGTTATGGCATAAAGGTTTACTTCACAAGATCTCTAGCTATGGTATAGCTGGAAATGTCTTCTCAATTGTTAAATCATTTCTTTATAACAGGTTCATAAGAGTAGTAGTTGATGGGCAAAAATCAGAAGCTCACAGTATTAATGCTGGAGTCCTTCATGGGTCCATACTGGGCTCAACTCTCTTCCTGATCTACATTAATGATCTTCCAAATCACACCCTTACATCATTTGTAGACATTTATGCTGATGACACTACCATTTGTGGTAGCACATCTAAGACAGTAAACTACCAAGTTCTCTCAAATTCTCTCTCCTCTGATCTTGAGCACGTTGTACAATGGGGAAAGGAGTGGCTGGTTACTTTTAATGCATCTAAAACCAAACTTCTATCTTTACATCATCAACGTTCTTATCCCCATCTGGCATCAATTAAAATGAATGGCTCTCGTCTTGGGGAGGCCTCAAGTTTTGACAAGCTACTGGGATTGACATTTACTCCTGATCTTAAGTTGAATACGTACATCAAATCTGTTGCTAAGGCCGCTGGGAAAATGGCCGGATCTTTCTATCGATCCAGTAGATATCTCACTGCCGATGCAATCTTCTATCTATATATACGTCCAAGATGGAATACTGTTGCCACATCTGGGCAGGAGCTGCTAGAAAGGACTGCCTTGATAGAGTTCAAAATAGACTTCGTAGCCTCCTAAGAGATGTACTTTTCTCTTCGCTGCAACCTCTATCTCATAGAAGAGATGTTGCGAGTTTGTCTCTGCTTTATCGTTATTTTCATGGAAAGTGTTCGACTGAGCTTCAGTCTATTGTTCCCCCCCTCGCCAAACTTTCACAAGAAACACTCGTCTAGCTGAAAACACTATCAATAATTCTATAGTTGTGCCTAAACCTAAACGTAGATTCCATGAACAAAGCTTCTTTCTTAGAACTGCACGCCTGTGGAATTTTCTTCCGTTTTCCTGCTTTCCAGCTGACTACAATTTGCTCGTCTTACAGTCCAACGTAAACAAGTTTCTGGTGAGCCGTTCCACTTAAGTTAACAAATTTACCGAATTTCTATTACTATCGATTACTATATTGTCCTTTTTACTACTGTACACTCTTTTTAACCTTATCCTTGAGTGGCCTCTCGGCCTTGATAAGTTGTGACGCCTATGTAAAAAAAACACGCGTCCAGCTGAAAGCACTATCTATAATGTTTCTCACTCTTTATCTGTGCCATAATCTAAACGTAGATTCCATAAACAAAACTTCTTTCTTAAAACTGCACGCCTGTAGAACTCTCTTCCATTTCCCTGCTTTCCAGCTGACTACAATATGGTCGTCTTCAAGTTCAACGTAAACAAGTTCTTGATGAGCCGTTCCACTTAAGTTGGTGAGCTGTATTCTTAAGTAATCCAATTTACCAAATTTCCACTACTAACGATTACTACAATATTACCCCATTTACTGCCGTACAATCATTATCCCTTATCCTCGAGTAGCCTCCTTGATAGGTGGCGACTTCTATGTAAAAAGGAAAACTCCCCACAACGTAAATAAGTTTAAATAATTTTAGCACATACTATTATTATATGCACGGGATATGAAACGGTTTAATATTTCTTCAAAATTAATATAATTGTTTATTTGAAAATGAAGGAATATGCACTTTTGCTGCAGTATTTTATGCGATTGTTAAAAATGTCTTCATTTTACCAATCTTTAGTACAGTTGAATACGACACGTGAAAATTTGAAAGTATCTGTCAAAATTTATTATCAAATATCATAATATTCAAATTAGTTTGCGTTCTAATTGTCCAAGTTTAAGACGAAATTATTTAAATCTGTCATTGTGTTTGGAAACAATTATTATCTGCGATCATGGTTTATTGAAAACTGAGACATTGAGACAAGCAGGTGTCATGAATATGGCAATTCTAATGTTTATTTAAATACTAAAAATATGCGACGCCACTGTAATCGGTTCAATGTGGCAGCCAGATAGAGAAAATAAGAGAATTTTACGCATTCTTATGAATATCGGAATTGGAAAGGCACGTACAACCATATGTTGTTTGGAAGACATCATCCCATTAGCTGACACGATGTGACAGCGAATTGTTAACGATGCAAGAGAGTCACGAATTATTAGCACACTTTCTTATATATTAATGAAATAAACCTTATACATTGGACACACACCTACACATATATTTAATTGGATAATTGAAGATGTATTTATAAATTAAACTGAAAAGCAGTATTTTTAACTAATAAATACAAGGTAGAGATTTATTAAGATCGATTATATAATCGTTTAATGAGACTTATGCAAATGTAATTACGTATCATCGACCTAACTCTTCTTCGGCGCTGAGAAGTATTATAATTAAAAATAAATTCGTACAATGAGTATAAAAACGACATAACATATATATAAGATTGGTACAAAAATGATGCGTTGCATATATATATATATATATATATATATATATATATATATATATATATATATATACGAGGGGCGTGCAATAAGTAATGACCCTGGCCCACTTCCCATAGCAGTAGAGCAACGAAACTTTGCACAGTTATTATTCTTTCTCTACATAGGAACCACCCAGAGTTATGCATTTCTCTCATCGTTTGATGCAGCTCTGGAGACCGTTTTTGTAGAACACCCCAGGTTGGTCCTCCAACCACGACGTCACTTCAGAAATCAAGGCTGCATCATCTGGGAAACGCTTTCCTTTCAAAAACAACTTCATGGCTGGAAGAGGTGAAAGTCAAAGGGTGCTAGGTCAGGAGAGTAGGGAGGATGGGGAACAATTTCATAAACACACGCCCGTGCTTCTGATTCGGCGACATGCGAGTTGTGGACCGAAGCGTTGTCCTGCAGGAGGGGGGTACCTTTACTGATCTTGCCCCGCCTCTTGATTTTGATAGCGTTCCTTAATTTCCTCAAAAGTGAAGCATAATAGGCTCCTGTAATTGTGGTACCCTTTGCCAGTAAATCTGTCATCACAAATCCGTCCTGGTCCCAGACGACTGTGAGTATGACCTTGCCAGTGGAGGGCTGCACCCTTGCCTTCTTTGGAGGTAGTGAGTCCAAGTGCTTCCACTGCATTGACTGGGCTTTGGTCTCTGGATCATAGTGATGGACCCAGGTTTCATCCTGTGTAATCAGTCTTTTGAAAAACTTTGACTCATCTTCTTGGCACATCTCCAAATTCATGCTGGAGCTTCTGGAATGGTGTGAGCAACCTGGGAATTCATCTGGCAGGCACCTTATGCATATGCAAATGGTCATGAATGATAGTTTCCACAGACCCTGTAATAATCTTGACGGGCTATTTGGCGAATAGTAATACACCGATCTTCCAAAATTGCAGCCTCAACTTGTATCAGCTTTCTAGTATCCACCGCGCCCCCTCCTATCAGCCAAAAAGGAGGGGGCGCGGTGGATACTAGAAAGCTGATTGGCTAACTAGAAATCCTCAACATATATAAAAACAAGAAGCAACCACAAAATTCGCGCATAAGCCTGACGAATCCTACAGTGGATGAAACGCAGAATATTCAGTGTAGCTTAATCACCATATATATTTTATAAATTACTAACTAGCTCTACGTACGTATTGAGCACTTTTGAAGTAAATACTTAAAGTTTACGCATAAATCTATACTTTCGTATATTAAATTTGTGTGAGTAAATGAAGTTGTTATATATATATATATTGTATTGAAAGCAGGCGAGTGCCGTACATTGTTATTATATGTGTGTTTATGTGGGCAAAAAATTAAGACTATTATATATATATATATATATATATATATATATATATATATATATATATACATATATACATATATATATATATATATATCACATTATTTAGATTCTTCTGACTACTGTTCTAATCTTCAGTGTAATTTACACATCTTTTAGCTCAATGTGACCTCCGGCCTTTTTCCCTGACACATACTTGGAAACATTTATTTGTATATATTCTAGTAAAACATATAATAAGTTTATAACTTAAAATGGCGCAGCATTAAGAATTGATTATATAATGTTATGAATTGAATTAAAATGTCTTAATGCTGCAATATTTTACGTTATAAATTGATTACATTTTTTCTAGAATATCTTGTAATTTTCTTTTCCAGTTTAAACAACCAGTCTTTTACTTTTCCATGTTTAAGCTTAACCATATTACTTTTCATGCTCCCATTTTTCTATTGTAATGCATGATTTTTCCAGGTTTCCAATAAATTAACTTGTTCTTTGTTTAATTTTAGTCTTAATATATATATATATATATATATATATATATATATATATATATATATATATATATATATATATATACTAGCAAATGTACCCGTCGGTGACTGGGGTTAAAGACAGCCTACAGAAAATGGACTCTGATTTATGAAAGTATGATAGGTTATGAAAAGGAAGGGTTGTAAAGAGATAGCTTCGAATTTGGGGGTATCAAAACCAAAGCAAAATATGATGAAAGTAAAAATAAAATAGATAAACCCCATAATGTATTATACCATACCTGTTCACACTGAAACACTTATCACAATATTTTGTGGATCTATATTAAAAAACCTTGTTAAACTTTCTGACATATTTCCATTCTATGGAGGTCAGGTGCGAACGAACACATGGAGTTCCAGACGGTTGGCTTTTTTTCAGCAGAAGAAAACGGTGGACAAAAGGAAATTTATATAGAGTAGCTACAATTTTGATGGTTAGCAAAAATATTGAAAGATTCAAAGTATCAAAGTAATGTTTAAAAGATTATATAGAAATCCGAGACAAATTAAGAAAAAAAAGAATATTCAAATTGATGGCAAGTATTTAGACAATAGCAATGTCCAATCAATAATATTGCTTAAATGAAAAATGTTTAAGCCCGTAAAGTCATTGCTAGTACGTACATCCGTAGACTCGAGGTAAGAATATCCGGATCGTATAGTTCTTTGATCGATTAGGTTGAAATTTTTGCTGGAAAATTCTTGAATGATTTATTTATAGAGGATTTGTTGCTTTTTAGGAGGTTAAAGTAAAATTGTTAATTTAAAGTTTAGAGGTGAAAAGTTAAGTTTGGCGTTTATATCGCGAGGTAAATGTTTTCAAGCGAAATTTCCTTCATGGCCAAAAGCAGATTTAAAAGAAAATGGGCAGTATGTTGTTTGTTAAGGGAGGCATTTCACAATTAACCTGTACATTTTGTTTACCTACGCCACTAATACGTGACCACGTTTCCGCACACGACACTCGTTACGCACATGTATTTAAGAAAAAAAAATCATGAATTGCCACACAGATTAAACTTAGCAGACATAAATATCGTCTTATGACGACTGTGAGAATTCAGTCGAAAGTATCCGCAAAAAAAATCAAGAAAAAGGCATCTACGGATCTTTGTGTGATAGTGTTTCCATGTTGCTTTTTTAATGTTTTTCTGACCCGAGCATTTTAGATTTTAAAACAATGGTTATAAATACCAACAATATCTTTTAGATTCCAAAAAAAAAAAAATCTTTATCGATGAATGGTTTGGACGCGTTTTTTTTTTTAAAGCAACATGAAAACACTATCACACAAAGATTCAATAATTTTGGTGTCTCCCCTCCGATTTTTTATGCTGATGAAGAGACGATATCCGAAGTATTTAAATATTTCTCGATGCAATTATTTGTAAATATTGAATAAATAAAAGGATATCGTTTCCGAAACGATTATAACGATTATACATGAAAAAAATTGGTTTTTCTAATATGTCCCCTATGTAATTTGGATAATTTCACAATTAGTCATCTCTCATATTTTCTATATATAGAAATACATAGTTTATCTTAATAGATGTTCTCTCTCTCTTTCTCTCCCCCCCTCTCTCTCTCTCTCTCTCTCTCTCTCTCTCTCTCTCTCTATATATATATATATATATATATATACCTTATTATAACTATAATATTGTTTTTCATCCATTCCCACAATTAACCCTTTTGACTAAAATATCAATAATCTAACAATAATCACTTGTTTATTTCCAGATCAATATTTGCAATCTGATTACTCCCATACATTTGTAATATTATGATTATTACAAATTTATTTTTCTCGGTCCATAAACTAGCTTACTTAACAAATTGAACGTTAACATTTCTAACCCTTATGGATCAATCTAGAAGTTATAATATCATGATCCACTAGAAGTTATAATATTATGATCTACTATTCCATATTCTAATTTAATATTTAATTTTTTCTGCACCCATAATTATATAATAAAGATGTACGCTCTTATTTATCACTCTATAATTAAATACTATATTATGTGAGATATATTATCATACTTACTTTCATTGTTTTTTTTTTAAATATTAATTTAGTTATATCTTTCCATTCTATTTGCTATCTAAATTCATTTGATCTATTTACTTAGTTTATCTTTATAATATATTTATCTCCACAGAGAAAATAATTAAATTATCATGTTATGATAATTTCACATATTTTCTTCAAATTTCCAAATCATGTGTTATTTAAGCCCATTGGTTAGTTATTACATATAATTAAACCAACTATAAATTACTATTATAGAATTTAACATAACTTATCATGATATTTTCAAAGCATACTATACAGTACAACATAAAAGTCATACCTTTCCTTTTTATTTTCTGTTTAATTTATCATTAAAATCATTGTTATACTTGATTTAGATTTATTTGTTTACTTAAACATTATTATTACTTTATTTTTATTATTTCCATTTTTATTCTTAACCTTTTTTATTTATATATTGATCTCTATAAATCAAAAATAACTTTTCTTACTAAGTACGTTAATACAATTTAAATTTAATGTATTTTCCAATCAGGTTCTAGTCGAGATAATGTATACTTTGATTTATGTAAACAGTTTTGAATTACTTCCTGGCGTTTGTTAAAAGTTTTTCTTTGGATATTATTTTATGATACGATTCGGGATGGCAAAGTTACATCGGCCAGACTTGTTTGGTGAGTATTTACTATCACTACCCAATATCTACCATTTCAGTTTGTATTCAATTTTGTTTTTCTTTAATTTCCTTAATTCTCTAATCCAATTTGCTAATGATGTTGTTTTCCTCTTATTGTTATCATGTGGTATTTTGAAGGATGCTGCATGATTATTAAATCTTTCTTTAAAGCTACAATTTGTGACCCCAATATATGTTCTAGTTCTGTTATTTCGCATTGATATTTATACTATATTGGAAATGAGACATTTACCTTCTAATAGGCATTCGTCAATATTCCTGCAGTTGCAAAATGAATTCCCTTCAATGTTTTGATTAATTAACAATTCTCCTTCATTAATATTTTTGTCTATTTTTGCATTGTTAGAACTTATAATAGTTTCCACTAAATAAGTCGTAGTTGAAAAAGATAATTTAACGTTATTCCGGTTTATAATTTTACTTAGACAAGGTACGGTAGGGAAATCTTTATCAATAATTTGAAAAAATTATTTTGGTGAGTTATTTTTTATGTGTGCACTGCAAGGCGGATAAAATCAAACGCAATTTCTACGTCTTTTTTTTAAATGGCATTATTGTTATTATTTTGGGACTTACTGATATTGTCTATAACATTATTTTTACTACGATTAGTATTTTTATACTGTTTTTATAATCGGATTTACCCATTGCCATATTGTATGAAATAACATGTGACGGTTTCCGTTTTGATATTTTTCCTTCCTTAGATACTTTATTTACATTCTTAATATATTTTATTTCAATTTTATATCCAGATCTAGCGAATGCTTAATTGTAATATTCTTTCTTGTTATTACATATATCCTCGTTTTGGGATAATCTGGAAATTCTTTTTGATATGTTAAGTATAATTGTTTTTTTCATTGAAATTGGGGGGTTTGATTTATAATCTATATGGTATAAAGTTTGATTAGCTTTGTGATAACGTATTGTTAATTCAGAGTGGCATCTAGGAAGTTAATTATTTTATGATTTTTATCCATGGTTATCGTTAAGTCATTGTGTTTAAAGAAATTATATATCCTTTGACTAATCTTTCATACATTTCTACTTCCAGAGTTAGTGAAAAAGAGTGCATCGTCTCTATACAAACCTCCCTTTATATTTGGTTCCTTTTTCCCCAACTCTTTCAGAATATAGAAGCCAACCAGATCAGTTACCTATAATATATATATATATATATATATATATATATATATATATGTATATATATATATATATATATATATGAAGTAAAAGATGGTCATACTTTTTGAAGACACTTTTTAAAAGTAAAATTTAATTGAGAAATTTTTGAAAACTTTGAAGTGTCGAACACAATATATATATATATATATATATATATATATAATTTAATTATTATAGTAAAAAAAATAATTATATATATATATATATATATATATATATATATATATATATCCTCTTCTTCTTCCCTGATCTTTTTTCCTCTTCTTCTTCCCTGATCTTTCTTATTCATATTATGTCTCGGCAGCCGTGTGAAAAGCATATCTTTTATTAATATTATTGGAATTCTTCCCCTTTTCCTTGTACATATTTGTGAATTATTCCATGGATTTCGGCCTATTGGATTATTTTGGACCATCTTCCAATTACGTGATTTCCTTAGATTTTACTTGTGCAAATGGAAATTCATTTAACTTTCTTGGAGTTATATTTTTGGATTTTACCGTCATTGGATTATTTACCGTTCACCAGACTATTCATTCACGTGTAATCACCTTTTTCTTCACCACGTTCTCTCTGCTTCACTTTTTGTTATCAAGTAAGATCTTTGACTTACTTGCAATTTCATCAAATACTTTTGTATACAAAATCCGATCCCGCATTTTGCTAACTCCTACCCTCTGATGAGAAGGAAAGTATTTATTCGAAACTCCGCGGATTAAGGGCTATCCACTTATGAAGTGTTTCCTTTTCAGATTAAATATGTTTTTAACTCTTTTACAAGGTGTTTTTAACATGTTTTGTGACACTTAACGTCACCCGCGCGTCGTCCAGTGGTGGAATGACCCCGGTTGTCGGTTTTGATGTTTCCTCAGCGATGATGTCACGGCCGGTTTCCTAAAACAGACTTGTCATGCAAAAACAATTGAAGGGACCAAGTCAATAAGCGTTTCTTTTTGTTTAAACTTCTTTGTATTCAATCAGGGTACAATCGCAGTTAGCTGTTTAGTTAGGGACTGGCCACTTGTTAACTGCGAGGTTTTCTCTTCTCTCTCTCCGACAGACAACTCAATTATCTACGTGACAGGGACAGTCGATGGGGGAATCTTCGTTCGTCGGACCCAAGGAAACAAAGCTCTCCCTCTTACTCTCTCAAGGCTCGCTGCTTATATTGTGGGGGCGTGGACTGGGTCTCTTCCCGTTTCAGGTCGTTGGCCAATCAGAATTAAGGGATCACTGTCCGTCAAATCTTCGCCAGGCGGCCCATACCCAAAAAAGGAGCTGTCTTTCTTTCTCTGTTGGCATTCGGTTGTTCCCTAATGGAATTTGACATAAAAACAGAAATGCCTAACTTAATTATTTTTGAGAGGACATAAAAACCGCTGAATCCGATTCCACAAAGGCCACGCGCCTTTTCAATAGGGTCACGTGTCGCCCCGCTGTTCGGCGACTGTTTGCTTTTGTAGATCGGAATTTCATTGGTATCCTCGCCACCCACGGGCTGTCATGGCCAATTTAACGTCATCACGTTCTTCCACCATAAGCTACGATCTTATCTTTTTTTTTCTCTTCTTTTCGTCGTTTACAGCTGCCTGTTTTCCCTTTCTTTTTCCACGGGTTCACCGCTACTCTTGGCCTTTTGGTCAGGATCAAAGTGCAGCATCTGTTCTTCGGATGCCGCACTTCCATTTCTTGTTCTCTTTCGGTGGAGGAGAAATCCTTCACGACTGGGACAATTCTTATTTTTGTACCCTTGAGCGTCTCTCAGTTTTAGTAACTGTTTGCTCTTATATATATATATATATATATATATATATATATATATATATATATATATATATATCATGTGGTCTATTAGAATGCATCTTAAACCCGATTATGTCTTTACTCAATCTTGACTTCTGGCTAAGAAAACAAACTTACTTGTTAACGTTTTTATCTAATGGGAATTTATAGACTGATATGAGATTTTATAAAAAGAGAAAAAAAGGTGGAAGTAAACATTGTAATTAATTATTGTCATTCTCTAAAAAGAGAGAAACCGGAAATGTTAACCGTTTCGATTCATACGCAAATATACTGGTAATAATTAAAGTTACTGTTTGCCTTAGTTTGATTAATGTTACAAGGAACAAGAGAAATCGATTGCAAGGCGCAGATAAAGATAAACATATTGGTATTTCCTAGGTGAGTTTGTATAGATACAATATTTCTCACTTTCTCATATCCTGAGTGCTGCAAATCCCGAAATGCCGCATATCCGGTGTGTGGCCTTCCGCCGGATTTAAATTATATCTTTGTGATATTAACAAGGCTCTGTTTGTTTATTCATAGGTCAGTGATATTGAAATATGAAATGTAGCGAAGAAAATGGAATTTACAGAGTAGAAGCTGTTTCAGATCACGTCAATTTATTTAAAAAAAAGATCAAGTTTGAAGTAACATACGGAGACACGTTGCCTCTTGCTGAAAAAAAAATGATTGTGAAAAACATAGAAAATCACATGTGACAGAAATCAAGAATATGAAAATTTATTCCATAACAGTGCTAAAAAATTCATGAAATGTACCTTAATTACATACATAATTCAATGAAATATCTAAAATATAATAGCATATTAAATACATTAATTATAATTTATTATCAAGTTTGTTATTTATTAGTAAATAAAATTCATATTTGCTTTTATAATTTATCAAATGTATAATCTCTATAATTATAGAACTATGTAGTCCTTTCGTGCTTGCTTGCTCGAATCTTGTCTTCGACGAGCGGGCGATTCCATCTTGTAAAAAAGAAATGACAGATTTTAAAAAAAAAAGTGGTAGTAGGAAGGCAGACTCGAACCCGTACCGCGAAGGAGGAAAAGAACGGGAAAAAACCTGACCTCTTTGCGGTTACGACCACCGCCAACCCTGAAGGGACTTGTGTTTAAATTAAGACTAGACAATCGAAAGGAGAGGATAACTTTTAAAAATATCTGCGAAAAAAGTGACCCCCCCCCCGCTGTGGAAAAGTGCCTAGTTGAAGGTGAAGATATTAATGTTTTTAGCCAATTTTTCGATATCGTCTGAAAGATCGTCTGAAAGGTCGGACGTTAAAACAATGCTGATCTTGATAAAATCCATCTCCTCTGTCGAAAGTTTTAGACAGACATGCAAACATACATGCATCCATACATTTATATATTGGTAACTAAAAATTTCGACCCAAACCGATGAAAAAGCTTGCCTTATCTTTGAATACCCTTTATGTAAAATTTCAAATGTTTAGACCAGAAATTGTTTGAGTAATTTGGTAGAGACCGCAGAGGTCAAATTTTATAAACTTTGACCCCTATTATGACCCCTTAAAATTTATTGTTTTTAGCTCAAGTCAAATTATTAAGTTAGATCCATGTCCAAGTAGCCTATATCTAAAATTTCAAGTGTTTAGACCCAAAATTGTCGGAGGAGTTTGGTAGAGTTCTGAAAAGTAAAATCGTTTAACTTTGACCCGTTACCAGCGAAATTTCTGGCCTAAAACGGATCACATAGATTTTTCTAAATCTCAGTACCCTGTATATCAAATTTCGAGTCTGTAGACTTAAAATTGACAGAGTTATTTCGGAGGGAAATGTACACACACAAACACACAGACAGACACACAGACCCCTTTTTTGCCCCCTTAACATTTATTGTTTTGGGCTCAAATAAAGTTATTT